>NC_137892.1:19716237-20042977 GCF_963455335.1 Martes martes
CTTTTGCCATCTGTTTATCTTCTTGGAAGAAATATCTGTTCAGATCCTTTGCCCACTTTGGTTTGTCTTTTTATTACTGAATTGTTAGTGATTCTTTATCAGATATATGATTTACAAGATTTCTCTCCCATTCTGTGAATTGTATTTTTACTTTCTGAATGGTGGCCTTTTGTCCACAACAGTTTTTAATTTTGATGATGTCCAATTTACAGATCTTTTTTTTTTCTTTTCTTGTTTGTTGTTTTGGTGTCATATCTATGAAATCATTGTCTAATCCAAGGTCACAAAGATTTATGACTAAATTTCATTCTAAGAACCTTATCATTTTAGCTTTGCCTCCTGTCTTTAATCCACTTTGAGTTTATTTTTGTATATTGTGGGGTAGGGGTCCAACTTTATTCTTTTGCATCTAGGTGTCCCAGCATCATTTTTTGAAAGACGATTTGTTCCCATTGGATTATGTTGGTGGGTCCATTTTAATCATAGGGAACACTAACTTTAAGCAAAATAGTTATCCTCCCACACCCAGAAAAGATTTCTAATCTCAGTAGTAGGCCTGTACTACAAAAAAAAAAATTACTCAATTGTTATATTTTAATTTTCATTGTTAAAAATGTATGGAAATTTCTTTCATGTTATACAAGTACCTACATAACATCCCTGAACTTGCCTCTTGGTCCACAAAGCCTAAAATGTTTACTAGCTACCCCTCCAAACTTGCAGACTATAGAGACATTCTATAGGACTCTAATTAATGCATAACTCTTAAATCATTATTGAAATATATGTCTCGGGTGCCTGAGTGGCTCAGTGGGTTAAGCCGCTGCCTTCGACTCAGGTCATGATCTCAGGGTCCTGGGATCGAGTCCCACATCGGGCTCTCTGCTCGGCAGGGAGCCTGCTTCCCTCTCTCTCTCTGCCTGCCTCTCTGTCTACTTGTGATCTCTCTCTGTCAAATAAATAAATAAAATCTTTAAAAAAAAAAAGAAATATATGTCTCATGACAATTTCAGAAACAACCCATTTCATCCCTTTCAACATTCATCAATTCTTGTGATGATGTAAATGTAGTTCCTTATATCTCACCATACTGTTCTGAACCCTTGGTTGAAGAGCCATACTTGTTCCAGAGCAAGAGGACATTTCACAGGAGTAGGGCTCAGGATGAAGACATGGCTGCCCTGCTTGGAACAGCTTGTCCCGCTATACTTTCTGCTGTGCTGAGATCCCAGACCCAGGACAGGTACAGGTGATGCTGCCTTTCTTTTCCTCTGAGAGCAGATTCTTGCCTGGGTTTTATCATGCTTGCTTTCACCTCTCCACTGGTTGTAGCTTGGGGCAGGTTGCCTGTGTCCTGTAGGGGCAACGTGGTGCTGACCCTACGGAACCAACTTCCTTTCCAGAAGGAGCAGCTTTTTCCAAGATGAATATGGTTTCCCCTGTCCTTCAGAGGTAGTTCAACTTTTATCCCAGTCTCAGTTTTCAGGACCTATTTCCAGTTTAAGCTCCTTCAACACCAGGGACTTCTGTTGAATATGTTGTATTTAACATATAAAGAAAGGCTTTAAAATTTCTCTCCATTCAGTGCAGGAAATGTGATTCTGTGGTTGAAGAAGGAAAGAACTAAGGAACTGGCTGGAGCAACAGAAAGCAGTACAAACTAGCAAAGCAAACAGGGTCACCACAAAGATATGAAGCACACTAATCTCTCCACAAGCTAGTCTCCCAACAAGACAAAAGAGAAGCAGCCACCAGCAGCCCCATTTGGTGTGCATCACACAAATCTTGTCATCATTGACAGCAGGACTTCCTAGCTGCTAATTACAGGGGAAAGAGTTGTTTTCGCCCTGCATTCATTCCAAAAAGGCTTATTCTTGCTTATTCTGCCACAGTCCTCTATATCCTTCCTAAAAGAGGGAAGAGCAAGAATTGGGATATGGAATCGCAGAACTAGCGTTCACCAGAGGACACAGGAGGACGGAGCAATACAGATGAGACACCTTCTGGCCTTAAGTAAGTAACTGCCAGGGACCAAATATGGGAACTTCTTGGTAGAATAACGACCGTCACTCACTAGAAACATAGACAGATGAGACAGTTTTCATTGGTTTAGGGTATCTCAATGGTATGAATGAAAATGTCAGCTCATCTGGGTGTAATAAGAATTGAAGTCAATTATTTCGAGTCCTTTGACTTTATTCTGCCTTTTCAATATTGCTTTGGTAGCTCTACTTCTTTTGCCTTTCCACATAAATTTTAGAATAAGCTTGGCTCTATCTACAGAAATTCCTATTGAAATTTTTACTGGAATTGTTTTAAATCTATGGATTAAGCTGATGAGAATTAACAACTATATGACATCTTCTGATCTATAAACATGGCATGCGTCTCCACGTGTTTAGGCCTTCTTTGATGTTATTCGCCAACATTTCATAATTTTCAACATAGAGATGCCATACGTTTGCCAAATCTTCTCTTTTTTCCTTCTGGAGTTATTGCAAATGGAGTAGCTTGTTGAAATTTTTTTCTAACTATTCATCACTACTACATAGATAGGGACATTAATTTTTGAATGCTAACATAGTTTCTTGTGACCTTGTTGAATTCCTAGTTTAACGCTTAGTGTTCTAAAAGCATCTTTGTTGATTTCCTGGGGTTTTCTAAGTGGACAATTTCAACATCTGAATGAAGACCATTTTATTTCTTCCTTTCTAAACCAAATACCTTTCATTCCTTTTTCTTGCCTGATTGCACTGGCAAGGATTTCCAGTACAAAGTTGAATAGGAGTGTGTAGAGTGGACACATGGACTTGTTCCTGACCTTAACATCATTCAGTTGATTACCACTAAGCTTGTTAGTTGTGGGGTTTTGGTAGATGCCCTTTACTAGGTTGATTTCTCCTTTATTTCTACTTTTCTGAGTTTTTATCATAAATGGGTATTTTTGTTATCCTCCCCCCAGTCAGCAATATGTGTATTTTTTTCTCTTTCTCATTCAGTTTGGATAATATGTGTGATTCTACAGGTTCACTCTTTTCTCTGTCATCTGTATTCTGGTACTTAGTTCTTCCAGTATTTTTTGTAAATTTGGTTATTTTTCAGTACTAAAATACCCACTTGGTTCCCCCTCCCCTTTTCTTTTAACATCATCTATTTTCCTCCTGAGACTTTTAAAGTTTCCATTCAAGAATGGTCATGCTTTTTGAAATACTGTTGTAATACCTACTCTATAATTCCAACATCTATGTTATCTTGGGATAGTGTCTGTTGTCCTTTTCCTAGGAATGTAGGAATTTTTCTGACTTTTATATTTTGTGCAATTCTGCATTATATCCTGGACATTTTGAATATTATGAGACTCTAGGTCCAGATCAGGGCTGAGTCTTGGCTCACATACAAAACTCTGGTGGGTTTCTTTTTCAGGTGGTGAACCTGACAGATTCCAGTTCCCACGGGCTACTTACCTCCAGATCTAAGTGGCAGGGAAGTAGTGTCTCTGAACAGAGATAAGGGTTCCCCACCCTCAAATATTTACAGGCCTGCTTACCGCCACTGTCCTTACCCTAAGAATGTCTGAAAATACCAGAGTGCTCTTACTTCAAATTCTGGTTTTCTTCTTAAATCTGTCTTCTACCATACTAGTCAGGGTTCTCAAATGGCTGCTCCATGCATTCTCTCTAGGGTTTTTATTTACATTTGGGGGGAGAGACAAGGTGGCAGGTGCATACTCCATTTAAACTGGAACAGAACAGGGCACCTGGGTGGCTCGGTCGGTTAAGCATCTAACTCTTGATCTCATTTCAGGTCTTGACCTCAGGGTCGTGAGTTCAAGCCCCACATTGAAAAAGAAAGTGGAATAAGAACAAACCAAAAATTATTTTATTTCCAATGATTACATCCCCAGGAGATAAACTCTCAAACAGTAAATTTGCGTGAGTACAAAGGAAAAATTTTGACTGGAAGCTTCATATTCATCACATTATGCAATCAGTTTTTGCCTTGATTTTTTAATTAAAATTATAAACATATGGAAAAATGTAAAGGATGACCAATGAACATCTCTATAGCCTCCACAAAATTGACTAATTTTTCACAACAGCTAATTTTTTATGTACTTACCTGAAAATGTGCTGCAGACACCATGACTTTTCAAACTTGAAAACTTTTACATGCATCTCCTAAGAATAAGGGCATCATCCTAAATACCTCAATACCATCATCACTTCTAGGAAAATTAAACATACAACATTATCTAAAACCCATTCCATCTTCATCCTTCCCCAAGTATCCCCTCCCAAATGTCTTTTATAGTTGCTCTATTTTTTCTGAATCAGAAGCCAACTAAGGATTACACCTTCCTTATGTCTCTTGAGTGCCTTAATCTAGAAGTCTCTTTTTTGTTCTGCTACGTTGGCTTTTTGAAGAGTCCAGACCAGTTGTCTTGTACAAAGCCTCAAACTTTGGGTTTGTCTATTTCCTCTTCATGGAATTCAACTTGTTCCTCTATCTCTTGTCTTTCTTATAAACAGGAACATAAATCTGGATAAGAGGTTTCATTAGATTTTCATCAAACACTCTTGGCAAGAATACGTCACAGATTATCATGTACACCTCATAAGGCATCTCATCAGGAGCCACATCACGTCAGATTGTCCCACTAGTAGTGAAACTCAGTTTCTCCAGATCTGTTGGATTTGTAATTGGTATCTGTGACCTTTGACACCATATAATGTCCCTTAAATATTTTTTCACCTAATGGGTTTATCAGCCATTGAATTTGCCTATTTAATTACATGAAGGATTATAAAATGGTGATTTTTCTGAAACTCTCATTCCAGTTAAAAGATGGCATTCTTCAGATTAGCTTATAGAGAGCTTTTATCTTTTTCATTATGGTCTCATTTTTACTTGGCATGTTACAACTAATTACAGTGACTGTTATATTTGATGTTTAAATTATCTTAAATTTACCGGTGAGGGCACCTTCAAGTTGGCTCCCATGTCCTTCTGACATTATCCTTTGAGTGCTTATTCTTGAAGTGCTATCTTTTTGTTTTGTTTCATAAAAAGATAACCCAGACACATCTTCTACTTTCCCTGCTCCATATATAGAATCAGCCATTTCTCCAATGAGCCCAGGTCCCTTTTAGTGGGGAACAGCATTTAGAAACCAAAATCTGGGTACTAAGCATTCTCATTGCTTTGGGTAACCAAATGTTCTTCTCTAGAATATCTTGCAAATGGCTCTGTCCAGTGTTAAACACTGAGATCTTTTTAAAAGTTTATGTCCTTGTAAATATACTTAAAATTTATAAAAAGATATTTTCAGGTGAGCTAAGGCAGGTCAAGAAATATGCTATGCTGAATGCCTGCATTTAATTCTAAAACCTTTCTCAGACAGAAGGTTCTAGCTCCTTTTATTAAAACACTTTTTTTAAAGGATACCAATGGTGAAAGTGACACATGAAATAGTGGGAAATGGGCCCAGGGTAAAATGCAATGTATGTTAAAAATATGGAAAATGTTTGGAAAGCCAATTTTAACTGAAGACTAGAATGTTTAACAATAAAATACTCACATATCACTTTACACAAAAGGATTCCTAGAAGATGAATATAACAAAAACAAATGAAAAGGCAGCCTTCTACATGAAAACCCCAAAAGCAATTTCACCATCTGGAGCTCAGCTGAGTCTGAGGATTTATGTACAGTTATTATAAAAGCAGGTATAATTAGGAACACAGGAGAAAAAGAAAGAACAAGACTGTGAGATTGCAGTTAGGGGGATCCTGGCAAACAAAGAAATAAAACTGATTAAATTACTGCAATTACGCCCAGCCAGTTTATAAAACAAATAGTGAATAGTACTCTCAGGGCTTGAGGTTGGAAGCCAATGATTGTAATTTGTATCTACAATTACCATAGAAAACCAGAGCTAAAAACTTAAGATTCTAGCCTTGACTCTGCCCAATAAGCTCAATTTCGTTAGTAAAATGAAAGGCTATACATAAACTAAGTGAAAATTCCTCCTGGCTCTAATGAGCTACCAGGCGTAGAGTCAGATTCTGCAAAGAGGTACCTTCTGCAACAGGTAAGAGAGTATTTGCCTGACAGTCTCCCTTGCTTTAGTTCACTGCACCTTCTAGAATACTTTCCTAGAACTCTATTTGGGAGTGTCAAATCATGTCCAATTAAGAAATATATAAGGAAAAGGAAAAGAGATCCCATTTGGGCAAATTTTTAATTTCCTAAATTCTAAATTAACAAAACCACATTTTTTAATCATCAGGGACTTTGGGAAAAAATAGACATGTATTCTAAAGCTATATGTGTGTATATATATATATATGTCTGTATGTCCTGTGTCCACATACATATATTTTCATATTCAACCTGCTGCTGAGGCAGTTCATAAAAAGTGATTATTTCCACGTGAAAATTTGAATTTAAAGAATTCCTTTTTACCTTGAATTTCTCTTTATGGAAGAGAGCATATCCTACGCTTGCTTGCCATTTTAGCAAATACGGCCTCACACTTATTCACATTAACTCAATGACTAATTTAAAAGAAAATTCATATCAAAGCTTGAGCTTGGAAAGGGAATAAACTTTAAAGAAAGAAACAAAACGTATATTCCATTATTTTCATGGTTTTTTTTTTTAAGTTAGGCCTTTTATGTTTTTTTCTACGAACTAAAAAAAAATATCTATGTTCTTAGAAACCTTATTAGCATTTAATGGTACTTAGAAAATTCAACAAATCAGTGCTCTTCATAATCCCACTGATTAATTTCACCATGACGTAGTGGGAACTAGCATATTTTCTCCAGCAGTAAAAAAAAAAAAAAAAAAAAAAAAAAAATCTAATCCAGAATCTGTGCCCTATTTTTTATTCTCCAATAAGGAGTTTTGAATTATTTGAGAGAAGAATTAAACTTCACCTGGCTTATCTGCTCTAAGGAATCTCTGATACTGAGTAAGGGAAGAACTGTAGATAAATGGCTTCCCATAGTCCTTCCATTTATAGAGTTTTTCTTTTGTGTGAACTTTCTTGTGTCTGCACAGGTTTGATCTGTAACTGTAGGCCTTCCCACACTCCATACACTTGTAGAGTTTCTCCCCGGTATGGATTCTCTCGTGTTCAGTGAGGAATGAATACTGGCTGAAGGCCTTCCCACATTGATTACACTGGTAGGGCTTCTCTCCCGTGTGAATTCTCTGATGCCTGTACAGGTTGGATTTGCAACCAAAGGCTTTCCCACATTCTCCACAAGTATAGAGCTTTTCCCCGGTGTGAATTTTACGATGTTCGTTGAAGGAGGAATACTGGTTGAAGGTTTTCCCACACTCGTTACATTGATAGGGTTTCTGGCCAGTATGAATTCGCTGGTGTTCAAGAAGGGTTGAGATGCGTGTGAAGGTTCTCCCGCATTCCAGGCACTTACACAGCTGCTCCCCGGTATGAAGCTTCTGGTGTTCAGCCAGGGATGCAAACTGGCTGTAACCTTTTCCACATTCACTGCATTTATAGGGTTTCTCCCCTGTATGGATTCTTTGGTGTCTATGAAGTTTTGCTCTACAATTGAAGGCCTTCTCACATTCGGCACATTTATAGAGTTTCTCACCGGTATGAATTCTCTGATGTACAGTGAGGGTTGAACATTGACTGAAGGCTTTCCCACATTCCTTGCAGCGATAGGGTTTCTCTCCTGTGTGTACCCTCAGATGCTTGATCAGGGTTGAACTGCTGCTGAACGCTTTCTCACATTCATTACATTTGTAAGGTTTTTCTCCCGTGTGGATTCTCTGATGGGCAAGAAGGGAGGATCTGTGGCTAAAGGTTTTCCCGCACTCATCACATCTGTAGGGTTTCTCACCAGTGTGAATTCTCTGGTGTTCAATCAGATGGAGACTCTGGGTGAAGCTCTTCCCACATTCATGACAAATATGAGGTTTTTCTCCTGGGTAAATCTGGAAGCATCTCATTAGGTCAAAATTCTGTTTAAAATCTTTCCCAAAGGTGTAACAGATATTGGGTATCTTTTCTATAGGAGCACTTTGCTGTGTAACAAGAATTGTATTTATAAGTAAGCCTTTCCCCAATTCAAGACTTGTCTGCTTTACTTCTCCACTCATGGTTTTTTTGTGGGAGGTCACCATTTGCCTAAGAGATTTCTTCTGATGCTCCTGTCCCATCCTCCTCTCAAATTCGAAAGTCTGTCCAAAATTGGTGTCCCAGTGACCACACTTAATGGACTGCTTCTTTATTATTCCCTGAGATGTTTCTTCTCTAGAAATGCCTTGTCTGGGAGGCAACGCTTCCATTTCCATCCGAGCCTTGAGACCTGGAATGAGTCAGAAGCATGAATGATGGCACCTCTACTGGGAGAGACAGATGTGCGTCAGTGGAATGAAAAAACTGGTAATAGTACATATAAAAGAGCTCTGAAACCTCTTTTGGTCTCAAATATGGACTTGCATCTGGGTAAAAACCAGACGAGATGGAAAGAGAGGTGAAGAGGGGAAGGGGTGGTGTGGGAGAGTACAGCGGACAACCGAATGCTGGAAACGAAGAGACTTGCAACTTGAGAGAAGTAAATGCAGAGATAAGAACTGGTTGAGCAGAAGGGATGAAGCTACAGAAAAAATGTCAGCTCGTAAGCTTCAGATGGATACCGTAGGATACTTCAGTTAATTATTTCCTACTCTGTGTAAGGAGCAACGAAGCAGGTAACTTGTCTTTATTTTCTCTTTTTAGGTTTACTTATTTTTTTTAGTAATGTCTACCCCCAATATGGGGCTCTAACTCACAACCCCGAGATCTAGAGTCACACGCTCCCCCAACAGAGCCAGCCAGACACCCCGTTTTCTCCTTTCTATTCACACGCGGCTTTTATGTTTTCCGCCATGTTCTTGCCAAAATTTTATACACATTAATTTAAAAAATCTCTGCAGTGTTTTAAGTTTTGTGAAATCTGTATGTGAATACGATTTCATATCATAGCCTGTGACATGAGACACCCTGCCATCACTTCTCTCCTTCCTATTTGATCCTGAGGAGAAACAGATATATTTGTCTCTTCTACTAAGTGGCAACCAGAAGATTAACCTCTGCAGGAATCTCTTTACATGAATGAAAGTCTGTATGAAATGAGTCAATATGTCCCAACGATCTGGAATACACCCAGGGCGCAAGCTCAGACCGGACGGTAAGTGAAAGGGTTTAGTTTGAGCTGATTCTAAGGAAGTGTGGGTTAAAATCTGGCTCTCTTTTAATCAATCCATACTGCAAATACATTAAAACTAGGTCTTTGTATGTACTTAAATAATAAAACAAAGTATAACTAGTTATGTATGTTAATAAAACCTATTGAGTTTTAGTAATAAAATGTATTTTATTAAAATCAAATAGTTAAGAGGAAGAAGACATACGGGCACTAAATCTGTATAAAAATACTCTAATCTTGTTTTTCTAAAGAAATTTAACTAGTAAAGCCTAAATTAGCTGTCTCCTTTTTATAATTTTACAACGTGCTTTACTTATATATTCTATCATTTTACTAATATATATGCATATGAAACCTGAAAATAATTCAAGTATTTGTTCAGGGGGAACAGTGGATACGTCTTGCGGTTATTTCCTCGTCCCCTACTGTGCACACTACAAGTACACAATTAGAATGTCTTACATTATAAAGATAATGCATGGGACGCCTGGGTGGCCCAGTGGGTTAAAGCCTCTGACTTCAGCTCAGGTCATGATCCCAGGGTCCTGGAATCGAGCCCCGCATCGGGCTCTCTCCTCAGCAGGGAGACTGCTTCCTCCTCTCTCTCTGCCTGCCTTTCCACCTACTTGTGATCGCTCTCTGTCAAATAAATAAATAAAATATTTGAAAAATAAAAAATAAAAAAATAAAAAGATAATGCATGAATGGGCAGAGAGAGTTGGAAAAATCAAGAAAGGCACGTGACCTCGAAAATGAGGTTGTCTTCTCTCATGCTGGATTCCTGAAACCTAATCAGTCATTTATTGAACAAAGACTGAATAATCAGCAAGGATAACATGAAACAAAGACATGACTGGACAGGAATAGCTCGTTTCCCCTTGGCATGAGAAGCCTCAAGTGTACAATTCAGGTCTGAGGGTCAGAGAACCAAGATACCAGCATCGACAGTATTAGTGGGGAGTGATTTTATAAAGGAAGGTGGATAACAAAGAGGGGATGGGTTTCAGCAGAACAAGAAAAGAGGACCCTGTGTGTCAGAAAGGAGGCCTGAGCAAAGTCATCTGGGGGGAAGTAAACCTATTTAGGGGACACTTATTGAGTAAAGAAGGAAATCCAGGCCAGAATTCGTTAACATTTTTATTCAACAGGATGAGGCCGAGCACAGAGTTCCTGAACAATGGGCCGAGGAAATCAGAAGAATAATACAGGTCTTAGACACTCTTTGGCAGGTAATAATAAGACGAAGTGGTCATATTTGGTAAAGCAGGCAACTTGGACCAGAGCGAGGACAGAGTGGAAGCTGAGCAGTGATGCAGCTGCCGTAGTCTTTTTTTTTTTTTTTTTTTTAAGATTTTGTTTATTTATTTGACAGAGAGAAAGAGAGAGAGAGAGAGAGAGGCAGGCAAAGTGAGAGGGAGAAGCAGCAGGGGGAGCCCGACGCGGGACTTGATCTCAGGACCCTGGGATCATGATCTGAGCCAGAGGCAGATGCTTAACCAACTGAGCCACCCGGGGGCCCCAAGGCTGCACTGAGTTTTTAATTTTGAGCCTCATCAGCACTGAGTTCATCATAAAGGCTGCTCAATTAAATTAAAATGCAGGGGGCACCTGGGTGGCTCAGTGGGTTAAAGCCTCTCCCTTTGGCTCGGGTCATGATCCCAGGATCCTGGGATCGAGCCCCGAGTCAGGCTCTCTGCTCAGCAGGGAGCCTGCTTCCCTTCGTCTCTCTCTGGCTGCCTCTCTGCCTGCCCGTGATCTCTGTCTGTCAAATAAATAAAAAAATCTTTAAAAAAAAAAATTCAAATGCAGGATATTTGATCCCAGAAGCACAGAATTCAAAGAAAGACCTCGTCTCTTCCTTAAATATGTACAATCCCATTCCGAAAATAAATAACAAAGGAACTATAATTCGCTAGGACAGATGCTGTCACGGATGCGTTTGAGACATGGAGAAAGTGGCATATGAATGCGAGTGACTGAGAAATGAATGGTGACTGGGAAGCAGGAGAAATAAGGAAAACCTACAGGTCAGGTGGACAGGTGGGTCTTGCAGGGTAAGAGGGTTTCCAGGGGATAAGATGGAGGTGGTAATCCAAGAAGAAATGACACACAAACATAATGAGTGTGCAGGTTTGGCGGGAACATGGAAGGGCATGGAAGGGATCACTGATTCCTGTAAAACAACATGGAAACAGGCTATGAAGTAGGTTTAAGGTTGCATAACTGAGAAGCAACCAGTTCTCCAAAGGCACAGGATTAATACACCTGAGTTTCAAAAAGATTGCTCTGTGGGTGGAACAGAGGTTGGGAGAGGAGAACAAGGCTCAGAGAGGGTGGGTAACTTTCCTGCAGCACAGAGCACTTGTGAGCCATGGCATCAGTAACGGGAGCTTAGGAATGTCTAAATTCAAACCAGGATCTTAAGTGCTATCCTGCACTACTCACTAACTTTTTGGAGATAAATGTATTTTAATAAAGATGAAAAGTATTTGTGAAACCAAAAAAAAAAAAAGCCCATAAAGGCAAGAATCACAGATTAAAGGCCAAACCACAAAGACAGAAGGAAAATACTGCAAATCCATGTTACACAGTGAACAGAAATGACAAAGATGATCTAGGTTTCTGTTACTGCTTTTTAGCTCTTTGACTCTGCGAGCAAAACGTTTTACAACCTCTGATCACCATTCCTTCTGATATAAAGAGGGATATCTAAACTTGACCATCTTCAAGTGATCCTCCAGCTCCAACCAGTTTTAGGATAAAGACCAGTGAGACTAGCCGGGGCTAGAAGAGGATGTGTACACTACAGATCTTGGGACCAACTCCAGCTGCTGTTGCTGGAAGGCCACCGCACCAATCCACGTACCGCTATCTCTGACTGCGTCTGCATTACGGATGGGGAGTTAAAGGGTTGCAGTAGAGGGCCCCTGGTCCCCAAGCCAAACTATTTACCATCTGGGCCGTTGTAGGAAATGTGTGCCAACCCCTGGGCTGGAAAGACTACAGCGGTCAAAGAGAGCTGGTTGACTCTAACAATGGGACATGAGAGCCCAATCTCCCCAGAGATAAAAGGGAAATGTTGAGCTAAGAAATTAGAGACATGGGAGCATTGACAACTCTGAAATATGTGGTTGGTGAAAGAAATTACAAAGAATTCAAGACAGAAGGTGTAAACTATTTAAAATCTGCCCGGCATGAACGCATGTAAAGGCAGATGGGAAGAAAGCCATGAAAGCCAAGAGGCCAAGATGGCAGAAGGGAGTGAATGAAGCCACAGGAAAGGAAAAGAGGTTGAGAATGTGTGGAGTGTTAAGGAGGAGAAGAAAGAGGTCTACACAAGGGCTTTCTTGAGCCAAGAATACCATCACAACCACGGAGCCTCCAGTCAGGAGGCCCTGGCTCATAGTTTCCAGGCAAGTTCTCCCAGCACTGCTTCCTCATGGTGGGCTCGTGTATAAAACGCCCTGAGCCCATTTCCCAGACACTTACTCACCTAGAGAGGCATCTTGAGGAAGTTCCCTGTCCACCAGGCAGGGGTCTTCTCCTTGTTGCAACTGGCAGATCACCTTCGGCGTTGAGCACGGAATCCCTGCTCGTGAGGAAGGGAATGGGGTTGGAATGGGGGGCTTGAAGGGCAACCCCAGAGCTCACAGTGCAGAGAAGGGAGCCTGGAGAGGCACAGCAGGCAGCACCAGCGCTTCTGAGGGTCCCGGGCTCTCAGGGGATGGAGCAGGAGGCAGGGCTCAGTTCAGAAACAATAGGGGGCCCCCAGCTATGAATGTCTCTAACATGGGAGTCCTGTAAGTTTCTCAGACGCTAAATGGGGACCCAGGAATTGGATGAGGAGGACAGTGGTCAGGAGGAGGGGTGGGAGGAAGGGCAGAAGAGGGGGAAGAGCACAGCATGAAGGGCGGCCTGACATCAAACACACACTTTCCACTTCATAAAGATTCGTCCTTTCCCAGAGGCATGGCAGAGGAGAAGCTGCGGACTCTGAACCCCCAAGAGGCGGCTCCCCCCGGCAGATTCTTCCTTATAGACAAGCCTCCTTACCCAGTGAGACGAGGGTGCCGTAGTTCTCCAGCATCACCTCCCGGTACAGGGTTCTCTGCGTGGCGTCCAGGCGCAGCCACTCGTCCTGGCTGAAGAGCACGGCCACGTCCCTGAACGTCACAGACTCCTGCAACGGGAAATCCATTCCTGCTCAGTGGGACCAGCTTCTCCACTGCTCAGTAGGTACAGGGCTGGTGTGGGGATGTGTAGCAACCAATCCTGAAAATGTCCCAGGATTCAAAGTATTTCACCTTAACTTTTTATGTTACTTTGGGGACCACGCAGCAACTAGGTCACAAATGTCTACTGGGAACCCACTGTGGGCCACGTTCTGGGAGGGTGGGGGGAGGGAAAGGCAGTCCCTGCCAACAGGGAATTTCAGTCTCAGTCTGGGACCTGTCAGAGTAACTGAGCACATACATTCCCCTCCCTCTCACTCAAAATCCAAATTAAATGAAAGCAGGGCGGGGGGACTTAGAGCAAGGCGATAAAACTGTGGAAATGCCATTAGCAGAATAGAAATGAAAAGGAATTTCTGAACTGTAAAGCAAATTGTAAGAATATCGTTAGTTCTTGTTTACTGGATACTTGTAGGTTAGAGACTATGACGGGAGCTTTGTACACAGTATCTTCACTGAGTTTCAGAGAAATCCTGTTAAGATGCTATAATTAAATCATTTTGCAGATGAAGAAACATCTCAAAAGGTGATGTCACCTCCCAAGGTAATCCTGTTAGAAATTGGTGGAGATTGAAACTGAATTCAGGCGGACAGACCTCTAAGCTACACTGTCTGTCACACGGGTTTCCACAGTCTATGGAGACAAAAAGACGCAAAGGACCTGCAAGAGTACACAGGTGCCAAAGGGAACTGTGAGAGAAGGAAGTTCTTGCAAGAGAACCCCATTATACCCCAAAATGTGAGAAAGCAGAGGTTGGCCAGATGCCAACTCTTGTATGAAAGGGCTGGAACACATGGAAAATGATACATTTTGACCTTGTGATTCTACTTTTAGGATTTGACTATAAGAAATTCTCACACAACTGGATAGCGCTATTTGTTCAAGAATGTTCACTGGAACTCTACTTATATGCCAACAGTTGTGGTAGGCTAAGTAATGAACCTGTGAACACTATATCACTAGATATATATATATGACTAAAAGGACTCTGGGGGCATCTGGGTGGCTCAGTTGGTTAAGTGTCTGACTCTTGATCTCAGCTCAGGTCACGATCTCAGGGTCATTGACATCAAGCCCCATGTCAGGCTCTATGCTGAGCAGGAAGTCTCCTTAAGATTCTCCCTCTTGGGGCACCTGGGTGGCTCAGTGGGTTGAGCCTCTGCCTTCAGCTCGGGTCATGGTCTCGGGGTCCTGGGATGGAGCCCCACATCGGGCTCTCTGCTCAGCAGGGAGCCTGCTTCCCCCTCTCTCTCTGCCTGCTTGTCTGCCTACTTGTGATCTCTCTCCCTCTGTCAAATAAATAAATAAAATCTTAAAAAAAAAAAAAAAGATTCTCCCTCTCCCTTTGCCCGTCTACCACCCCACCCTCCACTTATGCTTTCTGTTTTTTTCTTTAAAAAATTTTTTAAATAAAAAAATAAAAGGACTCTGAAGTTTTGTTTTTTTTTTAAGTTGGTTCCATGACTAGCATGGAGCCCAGTCTGGGGCTTGAACTCATAACCCCGAGATCATGATCTGAGCTGAGCTCAAGAGTCGGACACTTAACTGACTGGGCCACCCAGGCTCCCCTTAAGGATTTTGAGATGGGAAGAGCCTGGATTATTATCCAGGTGGATCCAGTGTAATCACAGTGATCCCTGTTAGGACCCAAGAGGAGTCACAGTCAGAAGAGGACAAGATAGTGACATGAGGACAGGAGACTGAAGTCATACACTTTGAAGACGGATGAAAGGGCCCCAAGCCAAGGAACGCAGGCTGCCACCCAAAAATGCAAACAAGGCCTGGAAACAGATTTCCCCCGAGAACTTCCAGAAAGAACCAGCCGTGCTGAGAACCTGACCTTAAGCCAGTGAAACTGATTTCAGCCTCTGGACCTCCAGAACTGCAGGAGAAGATATTTACCTGGTTTCAAGACAATGTATTTGTGGCAAGTTGTTACAGGAGCAATAGGAAACTAATACAGTGGTGAAAAATTAAAGCCACCTATAAATCTATTAATGAAGGAATGGAAAAGCAAATGATAGGACCCTAATTCCATGAAATGGCTTATATATATGCAACAATTAAATAGAATGAGGTAGATCTGTATGGCTGACCTTGGAATTTGACCTTGATACACTGTTGATTCATATGAAAAATCGAGCTGCACAACAATCCACAGCTGTTGAAAAATTATCTATCCATCCACCCATCCATCCATCCAGATACATTTGGAAGACTACAACCAGCTGTCCACCCTCATCATTCTTTCATGTTTGTGGAGGGGCAGAAAAGAAATCTTTTGTTTATTACTCTGTACTCTTCCATTGTTTAACAGGCTGTGTGAATTTGTCTTGAAATGTTTTTGATTCATTTTAGTTTATGCATTGAGTTTGCAGCTCTATCTCTTTGCATTCGTAGTGGTTGCTCTGAGAATTATAATATACCTTCTTAGTTTATGGTCTAGTTAGAGCTAACATTTGATTTCACATAGAATGCAAGAACCCTGTGAGTATATGGGAATTTCCACTACCCCTTCCTCATGCTGTCCTTTTTAGAAAAATGCTCCCACTTCGGACAGTTGACAGGACTCACCAGACCTCACCAGGCACGCTCAGGGAGGCAATGGCTACAGTGCAACGATACAGAGTGCACTGAGGCCCCGGAGGACTGAGAGGTGTTCCATGTGCCATCTCCCTTTATTTGCACACACGGATGAGGCCGTGTCCTTGGATTTTATAGAAGGAACTTTGATTTTGGAGAGCTCAGAGGGGAAACTCTGAGCAGGGGCCTTTTGTGTTATCAAGGAAGACTTGTCAAACCATGTAGGCCAGCTGTCAACGGTCAGTGAAGAAGATGATCCTGGGGGTAGCAAGGGGCACTGGGATCTTAAACAACACATCCACTGCCTTTATTGTGCCCAGGGTCAAAAATAATCCACTCAGGCATCCTCAGAGATAAAGACAGAGCTTTTCCGGTCCAGACACAAATGTACTCTAGATCCTCGGCTGTCATACGCACTGTATCCCACTACATTATAAACCCCATCATTCAGCATATTTTTGCTCTAAACAATCGTAGACATTTTAAAGAAACTAAGAGGAAAAAGTATGTCTATATTTATATTTATAGCCTCCATTTCTAAAGCTCTTCACTTCCTTGCCAAGATGAGAGCTCCCATCTGGCATTATTTCCTTTCAGCCTGAAGAACTTCCTTCCCTCTTCATTCTTAAAGGCTACTTTTGTTGGTTATAGAATTCTGGGTTGAAGTTTTCTTTCTTTCCCTTACATAAAATGTAATTCTATTGTTTCTGATGAGAAGCATTTAGGCACTGATGCTCTGTATTTCGTATGATCATCTTATTCTGTTTGCTTTCAAATCTTTGGTTTTCAGTAAATTAGTGGTCAAAAAAAGAAAAAACCTGGCTCTGGGTTCCAAAGACCCTCCTCTCCAGCTTCCCTTAGCTACGACCAAACTCATGGGTATGGGAGAGCTCAGTGAGGAGCCCTTCCTCTGGGCAGAGAGCATTGCTAGATATCGCTTTGCACTGAGTTTTGCTGCTCTTTACATTCTGGCTTCCTGAAACACCCGTCTCCTTGTCATTCGAGAAGCAAAGCAAAGCCTAACCTAGTGGCAAGAGGCATACCAAATTTGGCAGTCCTAAAATAATTCTGTTGCTGCTTATGATAATAAAAAACAATAGTAAAAGCTTTTACTGAGAATTAATATGCACCATGCACCGGTCTCAGCATTTTACATAAACTTTCTTGGAGCCTAATGTTAACTGTATAGGCAGCCTTGTTTGGGGTCAAGGCTAGCTGGGAGACCTTGGTCAAGTTATTTGCTTCTCTGTGCCTCAGCTTCCTCACCTGTAAAATGCAGATATTCAGTCCTCCTGAACAGATCAAACGAGGTTTGATCATTTTATTAATTCCACTTACAAATGAGGAAATGAGCACACAGAAAATAACTTGCCAAGGTCACATCCCTAGCTTGGTTATGAACTTAGGAACTCAAGTTCCAGCGTCCACATTTGTAACCTGTAAACTAACACTACTTTGGGGGAAAGCAGCCAGTGAAAACAGAGGCTTTGGGGATGGCAGAACAGAAAATCCACAGAAGGAACAGGAGCTGGCACTGGGGGAAAGCTGTGACCTCCATGTGGGAGAAACTCCCTAAAAGTTTGGGAATGACAGACTGTGTCTTTAGGGAAAAGCCCCAGGCTCCTCAGGCTGTTTCCCAGATCATTTGGGAAAGATCTTCAGAAGGTTAAGGTAATGAAAATGGATGTCAAAAGGGCAAAGAGCAAGAAGGGCCCAAGAGGGGAGGCAGGGGACAAGATTTAGAGACAGAGACATCAGTCGGGTCCAGAAGGGGGACATGTGGATAGTATGCCGTCAGAGCTACGCCTGACATAGAACTCCCAGCCCTCTGTCCTCTCCAGGGCTGGCCTCAGGGCCCAAGCTCAGCTGGGCTCCTTCCGGGATGCCCACCACCAGCAGCCCTGGCCTTCAGTGCCAGCTCGAAATGACCCCACACCCAGGATCTTTTCCTGGCTCTTTTTGGACACTAAATCATTTCCTAAGGTCAATGCCAAGAACGCCCTGAAGACAGAAATACTGTCTTTCCTCTTTGTAACTCCCGTGCTCTGCATAGCATCCTGTGCATAGTCGGTTTCTCAACAAATGTTCACTGAGGGTGTCTTTGCTCCTTCCATGTCTTTGCCCCAAGTGAGACTATATCCTCTGTGAGGACAAAGACCGTCTAATATGCAATACTGCGCACCAAGCATTTATTGTAGCCAGAAGCATGTATTCAGAGCTGACTCAATGAGGTTAGGGTGAATTAAGAGTGACCTGGGGACAGAGGAGGCACATTCCTCAGCACTCCCTCCATGAATCCTGCATCCTGGGGAAAACTTAAAAAGCTCTAGATTCCCCCCACCCCCCAGTTTTCTCTGGAGAGAAAAGTACCCAGACAAAGAATGGAAACACCTCCACCATCTCTAAACCCAGAAAACAATTTATGAAAAAGACAAACTTCACTTACTGTCACCTTAGTGGGCAGCAAATCCATGGCCATTCTTTCCTTCTCAGTTTTCCTATCAAGGGAGTGCAGACCGCTGACAGGGTAGGTCTGGAGAGGAACAGGTGTCATGAGGAACTCTGGTGTGAAGGGATGGCTGGGAGAGAGGAAGTTCCAACTACCCGTAACGTCTACCGGGTCCCAACAAAGCCACAGCACATCAAAGATGCAGACCAAGTAAAACGCATGCTTACCAAGCCAATGAAGCTCTAAGACAATTCGCCCATCTCCATCTCCCTGTATTAACGATATTCTAATTGTTGTAAGGTGATGCTATACTGTCACCTAAGGTCTACTAGTTGTGACTCAGCAGCCTGCAACTTTCCCTAGCTACCTGGAGGCCTTAGGAAGCCTTAAACCGTGATCACTGTAAAACCCACAATGAACATGAATTTCCCTGGCTGCCACTTTCAAACACAGGCAGCCAATCCTCAGTCAGCCTGCCCCACCTAGCCCTTTCCTTCCAGAAAAAGCCACAGTAAAGGCGCTTGTCCACATCTGCCTTGTCTCTCTGCCTCATGACCCACCCAGGTGCTTTCCCTGAGTGGCCCCTGCATGGAGTGCTGCATGGGTCCCGGATATAACACAACCTGCAAACCTTCCTCGCCCCACCCCCACCCCTGCCTGTGGCCCGAGGTTACCGCACCCACAGGAATGTGTTTAAAACGCTCCCTCTGGCAGGGATGCACCCCAGACTGTTGCTCGGCAGCCCCTCCTAAACACACATTCCACAGGGATCTCCTGGGAGGGCACCCAGCTGGAAACAGCCCTGCTTCTCACACACAAACCCCACCTGGGAGGACACAGGAAAAGGGTGCCTGAACAGCCAGACCCGTGTCAGAGGAGGACCCCGCCACAGCTGCCTGCACTGGCCGCCTGGGTTTGCCTGAGGGTTCTTCGGGGAGCAGCACCCGGCATGAGAGCTCGGCTAGCTGAGTGTGGGGTGTCATCTGGGGCTGGGGCGCTTCAGCCAGGTTGGGGAAGCTGCTGTAGGAGTAACCGCAGAAACTCCAAGATGCACACCTCCTCCGCACCAGAATCCGGGGTGCTTGGCATGTATTCTTTCTAAACCTCACGAGGACTCTAAAAAGTATTGCTACCCTATTTTACAGATGCCAGGGAGGCTGAGAACTTAGGGAGTCGGAGCGACCTGCCCGAGAAACAAAAATGGTAAGTAACAGGGGCAGGAAGGGAATCCTTGTTCGGGGCCAGGGCCCTGGCTAAATGTGGCAAATTAGCTGGCCACTCTGCCCGTTTCTCCGTCTGTAAACTGGGGGCAGCGCGCAGCCACTTTTCGGGGCATAAATCCCGAAGGATGAAATGAGTTCATTCATCCGAGGCGCCGGCCCACTGCCGGGCACACCGGGCACACCGCGTGCTCGCGCTCCGCGGGCACGAGCTATTGTTTTTCCATCACAGAGAGGTCTCCGAGAAGACAGCCCCCCACCCCCGACCCCCGCCCGCAGCAGTCCGGGGACGCTCCAGCTCACCTGGCAGGGCGCTCCCTCCCCGCGCGTCTCCCGCGGACCTGCGACGCCCTCAACGCAGCGCCGCCGGGGCCGCGGGGACTAGCCCCTGACCCACGGGCCGCGCCGCGTCTCCCGGGGCCCGCGCGCGGCCCCGCCCAGCTCCGCGCCTCCCAACCCAACGCCGCGCCCCCCACCCAGCCCGGTACAGGCGCTGGCTCCACCGCCGCGCGGAAGAGGCCCCGGCAGATCTCTGCCCCACACAGGCCGCCACAGCGCAGCCGGGGTCGCCTCCGCCACCGACCCGAGAAAGGCCTGGAGCCGTCCCGCAACCCCGCGAGCCCCAGGACTACCACTCCCGGCATGCCTCGGCCGCGCGCGGACTACATTTCCCAGAAGGAGGCCGGGCGAGCCCCGGGAGCTGCCCTTTCCCTCCCCCTGCGAGCTCACGGGATCCGCTGTCCGTCCCCCCACCGCACCCCCCCATCCCCCACCCCACCCCACCCCGCCCCGGGAGGTCCGCGGCACGCGAGGGTGCGCTGACGAGTAAAGCGGACGGTCTCCTCCCCGTGCTGGCTGTCTGCATCCGCCCGGGGGCTTATTGTGCTAGACCCGCAAGGTAATTTGAAAAAGCAAAACCTGAATTTAGACGCCTTTAGGGGGATCCGTGCGCCATGGCCCCCCACCAGCTAGTTACGATAATTTTTTTAATGCATACCATACTCAGAAGATGATGAATGCATAGCTACAGTTTAAGAAACCAATACCCACATACCCAACACTTTACTTAAAAAGGTATTTGACCAGAATTTCTGAAGTCCTGTCCACAATGCTCTCCTGTCATTTGTCTAAATTGTGCTAAGCATTTACCTTGCTTAGCTTGATGGTATTATATTCCACGATAAGTGTTTATTTTTGCAAGGATTTTGATCTTTATATAGATGGAATCTGCTGTGGCATATGCTCAACTTGACCGCTGTTTGAAAAAAAATCAAGTGAGTGTATTTTAAAGATCTTATTGCTTTATTCAGTGATTCTTGAACCAGGTAGCATCCTAGCAGGTAGGAAGGAACTCCAAGAAGTACTACATGCAACCCTTTTATAGGCAGAAGGGAGCAGGAACAAGGAAAGTATTTTAGGCAAAAAGTGGATTGCTTATTGCAAGGTTAGTTTACCTACAGAAGATGGCAAAGATTTATCAGGCAGATTACCTAATTAATGATGATCACCCAGCTCCTGGTTGGCTGGTTTAAGATTCTATATCTGGAGGAGCTGAAACTCGAAGTCTTTGTTTGGTGAGGGGGGAACTTAGCCTGAGAGATCACTCTTTGGCAACTTTTAGATTCACCTATCTTGATACATGCGAAGTTCATCCATTATCACTACTGTATAAGATTTCACTATTCACTCATTCAACAACAACAACAAAAATCTTCAACACCTCTCTTGCTCCTGGCATTGTTCTAGATGCCAGAAATACACATTAAACAAAACTCTCAAACCCTCTGCATTCGTGCAGCTTAAATTCTCCAGAAGGAGAGAGAAGAAAGATGATAAACTAGAATAATAAATGGTATGTTTTTAGGGAGTGATGAGTGCTAATGAGAACAGGAAAGGGGGAACAGTAATCCTGGGGGGGGGTGGTTACTGCAATGTTATACAAAGTGTTTTAAGAAACGTCTTACTGAGAAGGTGACATTGAAGAAAGATCTGCAGAGAGATAGGGAGCCCAGTTAAGGATCTGTGGGAAGGCTTTCTGGCAGGCTGAAAAGCAAATGCCCAGAGGTGGGAGCACTCCTGGCCTGCTGAAGACACATTAAGGAAGCAGGCAGAAAGAAGTACAGGCGAGATCAGAGGCAAGAGGACTAGAATATGCAGGCTCTTACTGGTCATGGTCACTGGATCTTACTCTGAAAGAGAATGTTCTGAGCAGTGGAGATGTTAGAGTAGGCAGTTAGTTAGGGGTTAATAGGCTGCTGGATGTCAGCAAACGGGGGAGGGGGGAGTCAGGGTCAGCCATGGGGGGATGTTAGAAACCTGTCTGGACAGCAGTACCCAAAACAAAGCCACAGGGAGCCGAATCAAAGCAGACAGGCCCAAGACAAAGGCTGGAGACCCTGATCAGGTAAGGGAGAAAAGGCCAGAAACCCTGTTCCCAAGAAATCCCCTCCCCAAGTAATACATATTCCACCCTTAGTTAAGAACTGTCAGTAAAAGATATAGAGACCCGAACCCAGCTTCCCCTTGTGCTCCCCTGCTGTGGGGAGCATACTCTCACTTGAATAAACTTTCCCACGTACACCGCTCAACTGTGTGTCCCATCTCTCCTTGAATTCCTTCTTGCAACATGACCAAGAGCCTCCTACAGCATCCCAGCGACAGGCAGGGCAGAGGCCTCAGGACCCCAGGGTCTCCCTTGTCCATCCTCTGATGTCCATTTCTAAGTGATGACTTTGACTACCATGCTGAGAGTTAACCAAAGGGTCAAAGGAAACGACTGAGAGACTGGGGCTAGCTAGAAGTCCATGGTCCGTCCCTGGGCAATGTGGAATAGAGCCCACTGGACCGGCTGGACTTGGGGACATGGGGTATACTGTGGAAAATGCCACCCAAATTCTACTGTGAACCTGAATGTTCTCATAGAAACACGCCATAAAGTATTCATATCTTCTTGCCTTATATAAACTCCCATAGAAGTTTAAAGTGTATTATAACATTCAAGAGGGATTGCAAATGTTTAGGAAAAATAACCCAAGTGACCCAAGCAAAGAGATGCTTGAGCAAGATGGTGTTGGAACAGAGGGGCCCAAAGGGTAATTCCATTACAACCCTATAAATTTATGGAGTCATGAAAACCTACATTTTTTGTATACAATTTTTTATTGTATATAATTTGCTTAAAGGAAATTGAAATCTTGCCAGCTTGATTTCTTTTGCTCATATCTTTAAGTAGGCTCCACTCCTAACGTGGGACTTGAACTCATGACCCTGAGATCAAGAGCTGCATGCTCTTCCAACTGAGCCCATGTCTTTCCACTGAAACAGAGATCACTAAGCAACTGGTGATTATTACAGAGCAGCTTTTAGGCCTCTTGCCACAGGCATGACAGTGGGTGTGCTCTGTCTTGAGCACAATGGCACACAGTAGGCACTTAAAGATAGAGAGAAATAAAAATGGGGCAAACATGATGTGTAGTTGTTTGGGAAGATAACCGAAATGTTTCTTTGGGTAGATGAGGTAGTGATGATGGTATAAACCTGAAACTCCCATCACGGCCTTTGGAAAAACAACAAAGGATATGGCAGAGGAAAGAGGTAGTTGTGGAAGAGGCAGTAGTGTTCCTAAAATGGGTATAAAACTACCGCCAGGAAGAAAAAGAACACTGTGTGTGAAAACAGCAAAACTGTACAAGTGTAGAAGGGAACGGAATATAAGTGCTTCAGACACTGTTCAACAGAACAGTCTATTCCAAACATGGGCAAAGGATCAGACACTGTTCAACAGAACAGTCTATTCCAAACATGGGCAAAGGATTTGAACAGAACATTTCTCAACAAAAGATATAAAAATGGGCAAAAATCTTATAAAAGGGAGCTTCTACATCACTAGTCATCAGGGCAATGCAAATTATGACCAGCATGAGACACCACTTCACACCTTTGAGTGTGACTATTATGGAACGAAGCCAGAAAATACCAAGTGTTGGCAGAGATGTAGAACCACCCATACTGGAACTGGAACCCTCGCACGTTGCTGATGGGAATGTAAAATGGTGCAACCACAGTGGCAAAGAGTTTGGCTATAATATCCACTCATATGACTCCACAATCCCACTCTTAAGTATCTACCCAAGAGAAATGTCCACACAAACACTTGTACACAAATGTTCACGCCAGCATTGTTCCAGATCGCCCAAATGTGCAAACGACCCAAATGTCCATCAACACATAAATGGATAAATAAAATGGGATGGATATTTACAATGGAACATTACTTAGCCTTAAAGAGGAAGGAAATCCTGACACCTGCTATAATGTAGATGAACCTTGAAGACATTATGCTAAGTGAAATCAGCAGACACAGAAGGACTCCCTATTCAACTTATGTAATCTAAATAAGCAAATTCAGAGAGGCACAAGGAGAATAAGAGGTGACCGGGGCTGGCAGCAGGGAATATGGGGGAATTACTGCTTAATGGGTGTGGAGCTTCTGTTTGAGGTGATAAAAGTTTCTGGAAATAGATTGTGGTGATGGTTACAAAATATTGTGAATATCCTCAATACCGCTAAATTGTACACTTAAACATGGTTATAGTGACAAGTCTTATAAATACTTTACTGCGGTTTTTTAAAAAAAAATACATGCAGAAGGTGAGGAGACATCCACAGAAAGATAATGCTTTATGTGGAGAATATTGTTAATGGAAAGACAGCGATGTGGAAGCCATGTGTCAAGGGAGAAGTAGCAAGAGGAGGAAACAGAAGATCCTGCAAGAAAAGAGAGAAAATCCCCCCAAATGTTTTTGATTCCACAATTCCTCCTCCAACCCCTAAGTCATCCAGTCAAGAAATCATATGTTGCTACACAGACAGAAGTAGGTATATGCAACTTACAGATTTTAGATACGGACTCAAGCTTGTGACAGAAAGGACACAGAAATGAGCTTGCAGGGGCTCTTGAGGCCAAGTCTGGGACAATTTCAGCATCAACATACACAAAGATATTAGCAGATTACAGTCCATTAAATAAAATAAGAAACCATGCTTCCAGTCATAAAAACAGAAGATAAAATACTTCCCTAAAGTGGAAGGCCAATTAATAAAGGCATAAGAAATGACAGAATTATGAGATCTCTATGTGGAAACCATTGTGATGATAATAAACCCAGTGTCATCTATAGATGCTAAAACTGGCGGAGGTGAGATTTTCTAGTACAGGTGTACATGCATACACTAATCGGATCACCTGTCAAGATACTAATGACTGTGAAGAGAAAAACAGTGACTTTAGAGTGGGAAAGCAGGCAGACACAACCCCAACCAAGGTGAGGCTGAAATGACGAACATCACAAGGCTCCCAATGTGATAAGACCATGAACTGAGAATACAATATTGCTTTGGTAGTTTTCTTACCAAAACAGCAGAAAACACTGGACAAAGCCAATAGAGGGACAGTCTAGGGGAAAAGAAATGGGCCTATTCATTTCACAGAGCTCTTCATGAGAAAATGGGTTTGGTAAGAGAAGGGCCCAACCCACCTGAAAGGTGGACATTTTAAATAATTTAATTACTATGAACACTATAAATTCAATGTATCAGGCATATCAATTCTATTATAAAAGGTAGAGCATATTCCTTTTCAGGTTGCTTTGAAAATGGCCCATTAGAAAGGTATACAAATGGATAGTGTTCTCTTCTGCCCTGTCCTCTTATGCACATTTTTTTACTTTAGTATGTGTTTCCTGACTTGGACCATCTCCCTTCATCTGGTGATCTAGGGAGATGAATGAGAGGGGAAACTATAGACAGGAAAGGGAGGTGTTCATAGTTTTGTTGGGGAGGCATGTTTAAATTCAACAGTGGCCAGAAGAATGTTATGACCTTGGGCGCACAGTTGGTTGAGCACCTGACTCTGGGTTTCAGCTCAGGTCATGATCTCAGGGGATTGAGCCTCGAGTCAAGCTCCTTGCTGAGTGTGGAATCTGCTTGAGATTCTCCCTCTCACTCTGCCCCTCCCCCTGCTCTCTTTACTCTCTTCTAAAATAAATTTTTTTTAAAAAGTTATGACCTTAAAATGGCCCTTGAATACAACCTCTTGATGTGCACTTCACCTAGGGTGATCAGGCAGTAAGATCTGTTTTATCCTACCTTAAATGACCCAATATAGAGTTGGGGCAAAAAACTCTATTTAATCATTTTTACTGATACACACATTGGCCTTCCTACTGATCCTCATTCTGGCTGGCCTGGGTAACCTCTTCCTGAGAAGGCAGGCTCTCTCAGGCATCAGGCAAGCTGAGGAACCCCAGGCTCCTCCCCAAGTCACTTCCTTGCCTCACAGTCAGAGATAATCACCATCCTGAATTGTGTATTTGTATGGTAGCTAGTCTCCAAATATCGTCCCGATGAACCATAACCCTGGTATTCACATCCTTGTATCACCTTCTCCCCTTGAATCTGGACCACATCTATAAACCATCTTTCACCAAAAGAATACAGAATTGATGTCGTATGACTTCCAAAACTGAGTTCTAAGATCTGCACTTTCAATGTAGATCCTTTAGGGTGCTGGCTCTTGGGACACTGCCTCACAGGGGCAGGCACCCTTTTGTGCAAAGCCCAACTGGGGTCTCAGCAGCAGACATCATTGGGTGTCAGCCACCCTAGACACCAAGCCCAGGTGAGCAGCAGCTGCTTTCTGACTGCAAGTGCATTAGAGATGCCAAGTAGGATATGGAACCAGATATGGAACCAACAGTACTAATAAATTGTTGCTTTAAGCCATTAAATTTGCCACAGATAGCTAGACTATCTTATCTTTCAGTCACTTGCTATTTTTAGTATCTTAACTATATGTATAAATCACTTAAAATCGATTTAATATTGCAGAACATGTTATTATACCATATGTTGTTTCCTATGACTTTTGAAAAGTCAATAGGCCTTTAAATTCATCTGTTTGCTTATAGCTTTGGTTCACTTACTCTCACCGCTGCTCTACATTGTTAATATTTCAAAATTATTCATTTTTCTATTAACAGGCATTCGGACTACTTCCAAACATTAGCGTCTATGATCAGTGCTGCTAAGAATATCTTTATACATGTCTCTTAACTGCTCATATACACACATTTATCTATCATATGTACATAGGAGTGGGACTTCTGTGTTTGATGACATGCACAAGTTCAACTTTACAGGATGCCAATGGTCTATATCAATTTACACTCCCACTAGTGGAGTATGGATTCCAGTTATTCCACATACGTTCCAAAACTCAGTAATGTCACACATCTTCATTTTTACTCATCTTAAAAAAAAATCATAAAATTTGGGGTGCCTGGCTGGCTTAGTCAATGAAGTGTGTGACTCTTGATCATGGAATCGTGAGTTCAAGCCCCACATTGGATACAGAGCCTACTAAAAAAACAAAAAAAAGCAAAAAAAAAAAATTAAAAATAAGATCTATTTAAAAAGTCATAAAATCTCATAAAATCCTCTCTGTGGTCCTAATTTCCATTTTTAAGCACTTTTCATGTTTTTAGAAATCTCTATTTCCTCTTCTGTGAAAGTAGTAGTCATGTATTCGGAACACTTTTTTTCCTATAAGGTTGTTTTCTTTTTTTAAGTTGATTTGTACAAAGTATTTGAACTTTCCAGACAATAAGTGTTTGTCAAAAAATGTGGAAAGATCTATTTTATGTCTTTTCAATTCCATTTTAGTTTATTTTGATAACCAGGTGTTCTTTTTTTTAATGTTAGCAAATATAGAAAAAGATTTCATGGCTTATTTGTATTCTGCTTAAAAAAATCCTTCCCTATTGTGAGGTCATAAAGTTATTCTTTACATCTTCTTCCAAAAGTTATACAATTTTGCCTTTCACAGAATTCTTTTTGTGGTGAGGGTAGGCATCCAACTTTTCTTCTGTGTGGATGAAATGTTTTTCTCAGAGCCATTATTCATTATTGAATAATTTGTTATTTCTCTATACTGCTCCTGTCATATGACTACTTCTAACATTTTACCATTTTTTTATTGCAGGTTTTTGGTAAATACCCTTTTACCAAGCTAAGTAAACTCTTTCCACTCTTTACTAAGTTTTTACAATGAATGGGTGCTGAGTGTTTTGGTTGCTTTGTCAGCACTGAGATGAAGGTATGCATTTTGTACCTTTAACCTGCTCCAGTAGTACACAGCAACTGTAAGTTTCCTAATGCTAAGTAACCCACCCATTCCCAGGAAAAATTTCCATTTATCACCATGTATGAACTATGCTGAGGTACTGCTAGATTACATTTGCTTTGTTTAGTAGGATTTTTACATTTTTGTTCCTGGATGATACAGGCCTGTGGTTGTTGTTTTTTTTCTTTTTTCTACTTTCCTTGCCAGATCTTGGTACCGGATTATATTGGAATCATTGTGCTTCTACACGATCACCTCTGGATGATCCCACATAAGACTCAAAGAGCTTGTCACTTGCAAGCTTGAGAGACCTCAATGTAAAAATAACTGGGCCTGATATTTTCTTTGTGTAACTTTATTCAGATTTATTTGGGGGGATTATTTTTAGGACTATACTGTTACTGGGAGGTACGATGGTCTAAACATGTGCCCCTTCAAAATTCTTGTTGAAACCCTAACCCCAGAGGTGATAGTATTAGGAGGTGGGGCCTTTGGGAGGTGACTATAATGAGGATGGAGCCTCATGAATTTGATTAGTGTCCTCATAAGAGGCCTGAGAGCTCCCTCGCCCCTTCCACCATGTGAGGATCCAAAGAGGCGCTGGCTAGGAACCAGGAAGAGGATCCTCACAAGAACACACCCATGTAGGTGCCATGATCTTGGACTTCCTGGCCTCCAGAACTGTACGAAATTAAATTTCAGTAGTTTAGAGCCCACCCAGGCTGTGTATTTTATTATGGCAACCTAACTGGACAAAGACAGGGAAGTTATGTTTTCCTAGAAATTTTCCCAGAAATTAGAGAATTTAATAGAATGGTTGTGAGGAAAGAGGCACTGCAGTGGAAGATTACATGACCCAGAAAAGTCTGTTCCTCATGAGTCTGGAACAGTAAAACTGATTAGTTGGTCCCAGGAAGCAAACATTGAATTCAATGACTTTTGGCTTGAGCTCAGTCCCTACCCCCAATAGTACCTTTTCTGAGTTGTTGTTGTTTTTTTTTTAACTCTTTGACAAAGAAAAAGAAACTAGTCCCCACCCCACCCCCCCCTTTTTTTAAATAAAATGGGTAGTTCAGTCCTTAAGTGCTTGCCCACTCCAGTTGATACTGGACAACACTAGAGGATGTTGCTTCTGTAAAGTTCAACAATTTTAGTTTGACTTGGGAGATAACTCTTTTTACCTTGCTGGAATTATTATTCACATTTTAGAAATGCAGAAACATGCTAACTTGTTGAAGCATCTAACAGCCCATTTACTGAACTTAAGAGTCTGAATTTCTGTCTTGTGGCCCTCAGAGTGTGGGAGGAAGTGAAAGTTACCTGGTTCACTTTACCTCAGCTAGGATGAATGGTGATCCACATTCTTCCTGGGCCTTCCTGGATGGTAACTGGAGAGCTTAATGAAGCAGGCACAGCCTGGGTGCCAAGAGGCATGCTCCCATCTTATACTGTAAGATCATCACTCACATTTATCAGTGGAGTAACTTGCAAAAGCAGTAGTTGTCTGAATAACCTTTAATTCTCAACCTGACGCAGCAAAGGTAATCACTGTGTGATAAAACCAAGTGAAATACCATGCATTTTGTGATTTAAAATAAAGTGGCTTTAGATCTGTTTCAGAGCTGGGAACAAGTTGTTGCGGAGAAAACACAGGACTGTGTGCCTGCAGAGTTTACGGAGTGATTTTCTTTTCAGGTAAATGGCTTGGAAAGCAAAGAAGAAACAACCCAAAAAGTTTTCACAACCACCAAGTACACGTTTTGCCTTTAAACTATTAAAGAACTTATTTTAGCGACAGTGAGGTAGCTACAGGTCACCTGCTTATATTTCTTCTCCAAAACATTCTTCTTAGTATAACTGGCTTGCATAACATTTTCATAATCTATTTTCAAAAAATAGATTCCTAGATTAATCTAAAGTCTGGATTTTATGGCTGCACTTTTACATAAATCAACGGGCTTCCCAGTGATGCTTGCGAAAGCTGGGGGCTCTTATCGCACGTCACCAGGGACAAGATAAAAGAATCTTACACATTCTCTATCTTATAGCCACGATAACTTAAAAACTATGAAAAAAGCATTTCATAGTAGCTTTCCTAATACACCTAATGTTACCTGCGTCATGAAGTCTCTGATGTCTGAGGAGGTCTACTTTCTGAAGTTTAACTCACAATTAACTACTCTTCATCACTTTCTGCCCAGACGAGTTTTTTGAAATTGAGTATGAAATGAACTTCAGTTGGAAGGCTTTCCACATGTGTTTTATTTATAGTTTTTCTCCAGTGTGAGTCCTCTGATGATTGGTAAGGGATGAGCTCTGACTAAAAGCCTTCCCACATTCTTTACATTTATAAGGCTTTTCTCCTGTATGAATCCTCATATGTGTCATAAGGGATGAACTTTGTCGGAAGGCTTTCCCACATACTTTACAGTTAAAGGGTTTCTCTCCAGTGTGAATTCTCTGGTGCTGAATGAGAGCTGAGCTTTGGTTGAAAGCTTTTTCACAGTCGTTACATTTATAAGGTTTCTCTCCAGTGTGAATTTTCCGATGAGTATTAACTGCTGAGTGGGAACTGAAGGCTTTTCCACATTCTTTACAGTTATACGGTTTCTCTCCAGTATGGATTCTGTTGTGTATATTAAGCCGGGAAATCCAGGAGAAGGCCTTCCCACATTCATTGCATTTATAGGGTTTTTCTCCTGTATGAATTCTTTGATGCTGTATCAGAGCAGAGCTTTGGCTGAAGGCTTTCCCACATTCTTTACATGCATAAGGTTTCTCCCCAGTGTGAATTCTCTGATGTATGATAAGGGCTGAGTGGTAACTGAATACTTTCCCACACTCATTACAATTAAAGGGTTTCTCTCCAGTATGAATTCTATGGTGTCTACTTAGCCGTGATATTGAAGTAAAGGCTTTCCCACACTGACTACATTCATAGGGTTTCTCTCCAGTATGAATCCTGTGATGCTGAATAAGAGATGAGCACTGGCTAAAGGCTCTCCCACACTCGTTACATTTATAGGGCTTTTCTCCAGTATGAATTCGTTGGTGATTATTCAGGGATGAGCTTCCTTTAAATGTTTTGCCACACTCGTTACATTTATAGGGTCTCTCTCCAGTATGCATCCTCTGATGTCCAATGAGAGATGTGGTGAAACTGAAGGCTTTCCCACATTCGCCGCAGATGTAAGGTTTCTCTCCTGTGTGAACTCTCAGGTGCTGAGTGAGAGAAGAGCTTTGGCTGAAAGCTTTCCGACATTCCTTGCATTTGTAGAGCTTCTCTCCAGTGTGGATTCTCTGGTGTTTACTCAGGGAAGAACTGTGGAGGAAGATTTTCCCACAGATGTTACATTTGTAACATTTGCGCACCGTATTGACTCCCAATTGTTTAAACAGAACTGAATACTGCTGGGAATGGGGTTTCCTTCCTCTGGAAACGAGTCTGGGTTTTCTAATAAGGGATGATTTCAGGCTGAGATTTTTCCCAAGCTCAATACTCGTAAAGCTCCTCTCCCTCATGTAGGTGTTTTTGATGGTGACTAAGACTTTCCTGAAAGGTTTGTTCTTTTTGCCTTGTTGCTTCTCTAGCTTGTCCTCATTTATGTAGGCTTTCCCCAACTTGAAGTCAAAAGGACCGTCCCCTAGGAGTTTATTCATTACTTCCTGGTTTTCTTCTTCAGAAACTGTAGCTTCAAATAAGTGTTCCCATCCTAAAATAAACAAAACAGGTAAGTCTCCCTTGCACTAAAAATAAAGAAACATGACACCAAAATACACAAGGATTGCTAACAAATACATCCTGGATGTTTAAGAAAGGATGGGGAGAAAGAAGGGCAAGAGAAAGCAGCAGCATGGGAGACATGCCTGGGTGGAGAGGTCTACAGAAAGCTGTATGTGGGTGAGCTCCAAGGAAAGCTCCTCCAACAAGGGCAGCCAGGCCTGCTCTAGGAACAAAGCTGGGGTCAGCAGGGGACAGAGCACTTCTGAGTTCAGTGAGTTGTGTTACTCCTCAGCTCCCTTTCCCATGTCAGTCACTGGTGCACTCAAGGTTAATCCACGAGGAAACTGCAGAGGGGCTGTAAGTGAAAACTGGAAGAGCTGTGGGCCTTAAAAAGCTCCCTGAAACCCAGGGCCTCAAGTAGTGCTGTCATGGAACTCCTCTGAGTGCTGTATGTGGTGTGGTGGTGGACATTTCCTCACTCGTTCAAGCAGTTCTTTACTGAGTAGCCACCATGCAAAGGTCAAGAACAGGAGTATGGGGAACATATTAGGCAGGAATCCAGTTTTCACAAGGGTTTACATTCTAGCAGCAGGGTACTGACAGTGACCAAGTGACGAAAAAAACTAGGGATGATGAACCCTGGGGGTGATGAGAACGAGGAAAACAAAAACAAGGTGATGTGCAGTGTGAGTAAATGAGCTGACATTTTAAACTGGGTGATAAGAAAGTAAAATTAAAGATGGGATCTCAATAACAAGAGATGGCCATGCAAAAACGTGGGTATAAAGAGGATTCCGGTCAGAAAGAATATAAGCTGAGATTCAGCTTCAAATTGTCCAGGAACCCAGATTCATCCAGTGTGGCCTGAGCAAGAGGGAACAAGACAGTGTTAGGAGGTGAGGAAAAGAAGTACGCAGGAGCCGTATCACGCAGGTGATACAGGAAGACATTTGGAATTTCTTCAGAGGATCACTGCGGACCAGGAGGGACAGGACAGTTTTGTTTAAAGACGATCACAGTGGTGGTGTGACAAATGGACTGTCACTGGGAGCGGGTAGAAACAAGGGCAGATGTGGAGCAGCCACTCAGGAGACTGGGTGGAGGTGATGGCGGTCTGCACTAGTATGGCAGTGGAGGGGGGCACATTTGGGATGCTCTGAAGGCAGAGATGACAAGAGTACGTATATCCTGAGTACGTGAAAGAGAGGACTGAAGGATGATATCCAGCTTCTGGCCTGGGCAGCTCGATGGGAGACTGGTACCATGTAATGATAGGGGGAACCTTGGGGGAAGAGTACACTCTTGAGAATAATTTCCAGTCTACTTTTGATCACTTAGAATACAGTGCAAGGAATGGTGTCACTGCTTGAAAAAGAATGAATGTATTTTCTTAAGCAGTTTTTATTTTCTTAACTGAAAAAGAGATATATAATCATTGTAAGAAAAATAAAGAAAATACAGAAAACTATAAATATGAAAATCAAGTTTACCACGATTATATATATACACAACACACAAATATAATCACTGCTAGATGTGGAATTTAGCTCACCAGAATTTTTCTGGATATTAGAAAATACTTTCATTTGAAAAATAAAAATAGGTTGAAACTACACTTCCCTCTACCTATTCTTCACTTAAAAAAATTGTAGGCTTCTCTCCATAGCAACGAATGAAGGTTGACACCATCATTTTTTTTTTTAACACCATCATCTTAATGGCAATGTAAGATTTCAAAGCACAAACATAATTGTAATTTTTTTTTTTAAATTATGGAACGCTTCACGAATTTGCGTGTCATCCTTGCGCAGGAGCCATGCTAATCTTCTCTGTATCGTTCCAATTTTAGTATATGTGTTGCCGAAGCAAGCACCATAACTGTAATTTAATAAATCCCCTTCTACGAGCCACCTAGCTTTCTTCTCCCCAGTGATACCCCATGTTATTAACATTCTTTATACCACCTTTGCAACTCTGCATAATTATTTCCTTAAGATAAATTTCCAAACGTAGAATTGATTTTAATAAATCCAGACCATCCTGCAGAAAAACTACGCCCATCAAAATCCCACAAAAGATACTCAGGTATCACTCGGAGCAACAGGAAAACACTGAATATGTAGTTCTTAATTTGGGGTAATAAGGGGAAAATGGCTTCCCATTGCTTTAGTTTGTAATTCATTGATTATAATGAAGTTGAATAGTTTTTCAAAGAATCCTGGGTGAATTTTCAAATTCATATTCCTTGATTTTTTTTTAATTTTTAAAAAAGATTTTATTTATTTATTTGACAGAGATCACAAGTAGGCAGAGAGGCAGACAGAGAAAGAGAGGGAAGCAGGCTCCCTGCTGAGCAGAGAGCCCGATGCGGGGCTCGATCCCGGGACCCTGGGACCATGACCTGAGCCGAAGGCAGAGGCTTTAGCCCACTGAGCTACCCAGGCGCCCTACTTGATTTTTTTTAATGGTAATACTCATGCCTTTGTACTATAATTATTTCTTCTCTGGACCTTTTCTCTATTTCTCTTTATATTACACCTTTGTATTCCATAGCCACTACAGCAATCTTAATAGTAGGAAAAAACTAGAAATTAAAATTTCTGGAAGATTATTTAATAAAAAATATGGCTTAATAATACAATAGAACTCTTTCAGAAAGGCAGGCCTCTATATAACGAGGGCTGAAGAGCTGAAGTACATTCACAATTTAAAACAGGTTTGAGAGGGGCGCCTGGGTGGCTCAGTGGGTTAAGTCTCTGTCTTCGGCTCAGGTCACGATTTCAGGGTCCTGGGATCGAGCCCCGCATCGGGCTCTCTGCTCGGCGGAGAGCCTGCTTCTCCCTCCCTCTCTGCCTGCCCCTCTGCCTACTTGCAATCTCTCTGTCAAATAAATGAATAAAATCTTTAAAAAAAAAATAGGTTTGAAAACAGTATGTAACATGAATCTTTCTCTCCGTGTGTCTCTCTCTCCCTCATGCACAAACACAAACACACTCAAATAGTCACAATCTGAGAGGATAAATAGTAAAATATCAACAAAGGTTCATCATGGTTGGTTGGCAAAATTTCAGGTCAATCTCTTTAAAAAAAAAAAAAAAGATTCTGTTTATTTATTTGACACAGAGAGAGAGAGAGAGAGAGAGAACACAAGCAGAGGGAATGGCAGGCTGAGGGAGAGGGAGAAGGCTCCCTGCCAAGCAAGGGGCCTGATGCGGGGCTCGATCCTAGGACCCTGGGTTCACAACCTAAGCTTAACCGACTGAGTCACCCAGGCAGCCCTTTTTTTTTTTTTTAAACAATACTATGTATTCCTTCTATAAATTAAAAGTAGTTAATTTTTTTTCAACTGCTTGCAAAAGAAGAACACAGTCAATTTGGATACTAATGATTTCTTTACCAATCAGAAAGCTCAGAGCCAAATTCTAGATTCACCCAGGGCTACTATGCTGGCCCTTACCAGATACATTCACTTTCTAAGGTTCTGACCAAACTTCTATTTTATTTTATCATTATTCTTACAGTTAGCTTCCTTGGATTATGGATAGAATGTGACAGAATATGTCAGTATGTAGTAGAAAAAAAGATCCCTGAAGTGAAAAAAAGACTTGACTCTTCAAAGCAAAGGACCCTGTGATGCCAAATAACAGTATTAACCCAAAAACTCCTTGGTATTTGATACAACCTAATGAATCTTCTAAATTCCGAAGATAAAAAAAATCCTATAATATTCTAGACAGAAGATTAAAAAAAAAAAAAAAGGACCAGATTTCTACACAGAAGACAGAGGAAAAAGAATTAAGCTAACAGAGGACTTTTTATTAAGGACACTCGATGCTCAGACACTAAAGTCAAGTGTGAAGGGAAAAAAAAAATTTGATGCCAGAATTCTAGATCCACAATTCTCACTGGAGAGGTAAAGGAATATTTTAGACATGCACAAAAGAGCACACATGAACCTTTCTGAAAATATTATTCAAGAGAATATTCCAGTCAAACCAAAGGGGAAAAGCTGAAGACAAAGTTAATGAATAGAAACACAGGACTGAGCTGACCCAGAAAACCTATGTCCTGCCATGGAGATGAATAAATGACAGTAAACGATAAGAAGCAAAACTCAAAGGAGAGAGCCACCATCTGGTGCTAGAATCAAAACAAAACAGAACAAAAGCAAAGATGGAAAAAAAAATCCAAAATGACAATAAAAGGAACAACAAAAACCAAAGACAAAGCAGAATAGCAAATGAGAGCTTAAGGACCCAGCAACCCAGAGGAGTTTTAGAGATTGAGAGATATATCCTAGCAGCCAGGGTCTGGAACGTATTATTTTGAATATTTTCACACAAAAGATTTAGGAGAATGACGTATTGAACATCTGCAAACCTTCTGCATAAATTCTATTTATTACCATTTTGCTACCCCTGCCTTCTCACTCTTGTGTAGTATATAAATATGCATACATCTGTGTTTTCTTTTTAGCTGAACCATATGTAATAATTTGCAAACCAAAAAAGTCAAACAAAAACCCAAGCTGGAACAATGAGGGATGTACTGTATCGACAGAAGTTTGTTCAAACCAAAGGGATGATAATTTAAAATCATCAGTCCAAAAACTGAATGGGGGGTCCTCAGAGAGGGAGAAAAACCATGAGAGACTCTTAATTGTAAGAAACAAACTGATGGGGAAGGTTGCTGGAGGGGAGGGGAGTAAGGGATGGGCTAACTGGGTGATAGGTATTAAGGAGTGCATGGGATGTGATCAGCACGGGGTGTTATATAAGACTGATGAGGGGCACCTGGGTGGCTCAGTAAAGCCTCTGCCTTCTACTCAGGTCATGATCCCAGGGTCCCGGGATCAAGCCCCAAAACGGGCTCTCTGCTCAGCAGGGAGCCTGCTTCCTCCACTCTGTCTGCCTGTCTCTCTGCCTACTGTGATCTCTGTCTGTCAAATAAATAAATAAAATCTTTTTAAAAAGGGGGGGGGGGTCACCTGGGTGGCTCAGTTGGTTAAGCCACTGCCTTTGGCTCAGGTCATGATCCTGGAGTCCTGGGATCAAGTCCCACATTGGACTCCCTGCTCAGCAGGGAGTCTGCTTCTCCCAGTGACCTCTCTCCTCTCATGCTCTCTCTCTCTCTCTCAAATAAATAAATAAACTCTTAAAAAAAAAGAATTATAATTTAAAAAAATTTTTAAAAAAGGACTGATGAATCACTGACCTCTACCTCTGAAACTAATGATGTACTGTATATTGCCTAATTGAATTTAAGTAACAAAAATTAACAAAAAAAAAAAAAAAAAGAGAGAGAGAGAGAGAGAGAGAAAAGATCAGTCAGAAAAAGAGAAGACATGAGTCTTCTTTACGCATTATATACAGTGTTACCTTTTCTGCATTCACATTACAAAGGATACCAGAGACAAGCGGGCCCTTCTTGGGAGAATTCAACTCTCCCTCTGAACCTGCTGTATCGGGGCTCAGAAAGATAGAGAGAGAGGATATGCCCTTCCCAGCCTTTCCCGCCCGGCCTGGCCCATTCAGGAGGGCCCTGGTCCACGTCGCCTGAGCAGCAGCACCCAGGAAGGGAGAAAATGCTCTGCCCACTTCCCAATCCTTGTCACTCACCTACACATGGGCCTTGAGAAACGCCGTTTTCCACCATCCAGGGGTCTTCCCCTTGCTGCAACTGGAAGATGACCTTTGGTTTGGAAAACAGGATCCCTGTTTGTGAGCAAGAAGAGAGTGAGTCCGCTGTACAGATAGGAGCAACCATCCTGGCACACAGATCCAAGCCCAGGGGCTCCGGGGCAGAGGGACAGCTGAAGGCAGGAGACGTCTTTTCAGAGAGGGGCTTCAGTGAGGCTTCTTGAGGGCGGCCAGGAGGTGGTCTCAGGAAGAAAGGCAGGGCGCTGGCTGCGCAGGCCTCCACTGGAACCTCTCAGGAGACCCAGAGGGACAGAGCGTGGAGCCAAAGAATGGCAAAAGCATACAAAGGCTGCCCATCACTGACTCCACCAACCCGAGGCCTTTCCTGGCAGTGGAGGGGACAGCGACCGCCACCCTGAGAGCCCGCCTGCGGCTGAACGTGACCAAGCCCTCCAAGCGTCTTCCTTGGGGAGGGCCCCACGAGGCTCCCCCGGCAGATTCTCCATTACGAGGAAAGGTCCTTACCCAGCGAGACAAGGGTGCCATAGTTCTCCAGCATCACCTCCCGGTACAGGGTTCTCTGTGCGGAGTCCAGGCGCAGCCACTCGTCCTGGCTGAAGAACACGGCCACGTCCCTGAATGTCACAGACTCCTGCAATGGCAAACCCGTTCCTGCTCACCCGGGACCAGACCCCCAGAGGGGTGGCTGAGCAGTCACCCTGTCGCCATGCAGGGCTACGAGCAGCTCTAGGCAAGTCTCTGTCCTTTCCAAATGTACATACAGCTGTCCCCACTTCTGCAGGAGGGGCTATGTTCTAAGAACCCCCCCTCCAAGTCTAAAACTTGGAGAGTACTGTACCCTATATATGCTGTTTTTTTCCTATAAATACAATCCTATGATAAAGTTTAATTTATAAATCACGCAGAGTAAGAGATTAACAAGTCATAACAGAACAATTACGACAATATGCTGTAGCAAAACTTATGTGACTGTGGTCTCTCCCTCTCAAAACACCTTACTGTGCTGTACTTACCCTTCGGCTTGTGATATCGTTACAGCTAGACCCCAAGACCTGATCTTGACTGGCCACCTGCTTGTGCTCACGGACCTGGGTCCCACATCATTCCTCGAGCTTTTCTTTCCAAGTTCTCTCTCCAGAAAGAAAGCGACACCGCCCCTCCAGCAGTAGCGACTTGGACAAGAGTCTCACCGACAAGCTCTCCAGCCGGCCCAGACCACTCACACCGGTTTGAGCTAGAGCCCCGACTCAGCTTGCACAGATGGACCGTGGAGTGACCTCTGGAATGACGGACAATTACCTCCACCTCCTTAGGATACTACAATCTCCGCCCAAGGAGGACACAAGCCTCGTTTACATAACATACAACGTGTGTTCAAATGTGTTTCCTCAAGGCGCATGTGCAACCTTATGCCCGCCTCCACATACAGTGACAAGGATCCCCTTTTTAAATATTCAGCTTAACCCTAAATAACAGGACCCCATCCACCCTGGCTTGGGGAGTCACGGCTTTGGAATTTATTCGGCATGATCTCCTTATATGCTGCAAATAAAGTTTCCCTGGTGCAACAGCTCACCTGGTGTAGTTTCTCTCAGTGGCTCGCCCAGGAGTGTGAGAGGGTAAAGTGCCCCGGAGTGTGAGGAGTGCCCAGGAGGGTAAAGTGCCTATATGAGGGGAAGTGAGGAGAATGACCCAGGCTTGTGGTACAGTGTCTGGCTACTACTGACCTTCTAAGGAGAGGTTGGAAGCAGGATCATCTGGTAACTGAAACCATCAATTCCCTGATGGATGGGGGGGTGGGGGGGCAGGGGCTACTCTAAGTCTTTTCAAAGGTTCAGGAAGTCACTCGCCAGGCTCACAACTCCGGACCACTTCCGTGGAGGCCTGGAAGCCATCTCTTTGAATGTGCCAGCCTCTCAGTCTCCTGGGAGTGGGCGGGCCTAACGGGTCACCTGACAAATGGCCAAACTGGGCTGTAGCCACTCAACATACAAGTGAGCCTTCCGTCTCTTCGGGAGATGGCCTGTGATGCACGTGACATTCAGACCGAGCACTTATTCAATGATAAAAGTGTTTTCTTTCTCTTCTGCTTCTGTGGGGAGGTTTTCTGGGTTGGGAGGAGATTATGTTCTTAATTATATTTCTGTTAAGTGCCACAAAAGGGCCAAGAAGGGAAGAAAACACTGTGGACCAGATGCTTCATTTCCCTCAATCTGTCCCCCAAGACCACTAGTCCTACCTAGCTGGGACTCCTTTTCCTTTCACCAGCTCTTTTAACCTGGTCCTGCTCATAAGGCCCAAATTTCCCAATATAGTCCAACCCTCAAACAAGAGGAGTTTGAACTGAGCAGGTCCAAATATATATAGACTTTTTTTCAATAAATACAGTGCCATAAATGTATTTTTTCCTTCCCTTTAATTTTCCTAATAATATTTTCTTTCTCTAGCATGCTTTATTATAAGAACACAGTATAGAATACATATACCATACAAAATATGTGTTAATTGACCAGAATTGGTAAGGCTTCCAGCCAACACTAACTACGGTTAGTAGTGAAGTTTTTGGGGGAATCAAAAGTTATATGTGGAGTTCTCATGTGCCACCATGTGGCTGGAGCTAGAGTGTATTATGGTAAGCAAATAAGTCAGTCAGGGAAAGACGAATACCATATGATGTCACTCACGTGTGGAATTTAAGAAACAAAACAGATGAACATAAGGGAATAAAGAAAAAAAAAATGGGGGAGGCAAACCATGAGAGACTCTTGACTGTAGAGAACAAACAGGGTTGCTGGAGGGAGGTGGGTAGGGCTAGATGGGGGGTGGGCATTAAGGGGAGCACCTGTTGTGATGAGCACTGGGTATTGCATGTAACTGATGAACCACTGAATTCCACTCCTGAAACCGGTATTACACTATATGTTAGCTAACTAGAATTTAAATAAAAAAATTTTTTATAAAGTTGTATGTGGATTTCTGACTGCTTGGGACAGGTGGGGTCAGAGCCCGAGCCTGTATGTTAGAGTAGGCAGAATGTTGGCTTCTAGCAGAATGGAGGCCAGCAATGAGGAAGTTGTGGCCAGCTATGGGGAAGGTCAGAGGCTGCCCTGGCAGCCCTCCACAAGCCAGATCAAACCACACAGGCCCAAGATAGCAGCTGGCTGGACAGGAAATCCCTGACCAGGTTAGGAAGAGAAAGCTGAAACCCTACGTCCCTGCCCCAAGTAATGAATATCCTACCCCCTAGTTAACAACTGTCAATAAAACCCCAGGGTGCAAAGTGCTTGCTCCCTCTCTCTCTCTCAACGTCATCTGCTCTCCTATCTTGAGAGTATATTTTTTGCTTTAATAAACTTTCCTGTTGTGTCACTCATCTGCTGTGTTGTGGGTCTGTCCTTGAATTCTTTCTTGAGACAAGACCAAGAACCTTCAACTCCTTCAAGGACAGGCTGGGTCGAGGCCCCTGAGCTTCCCCAGTTCACCCAGCAACACTGAAACCCTGTGTTGTTCAAGAGTCAGTTATACTAGAAATATCCCTGACCACACTTGCTGATTGAGAGGTCTTCTTTCTTGGATCTTCCTAGAAAATCACCTGGACTCCTACGAGGGACTACTCTAGTTGATTGGTCCTCAGTTCATTGAGGGTAAAGATCATACATTTTCTCTTTGAATTCCTAATGTTATAGAGAGAATTATCGGACTCCCTCAAGGTTCCACCCTTCACAGGGAAAAAAACAAACCTAGATCCCTCACAGAGCTCTGGTGTGGCTTTGGAACAGGACTGGAGAGGGACTTAACTGCTAAGCCGGGAATTCCCAAGAAGACTGATCCCAAGGACTAGACAAACAGCTTCCTCCAAGAGTTACCTCACCAGGCCCTTGGGTCCCTCCATGGGCTCAACCACGACGGCTTCAGTGTGTCCACAACCTCTGAACCAAGAAGGCAGATGAAGAAAGGAGCCTTGACTCACCTGAGCTTGGGCTGGGAACAACCCTGTGGCCATTTCTCCCTCCCTGCTGCCCCTCCTAGAGAAGGCTCCTGAAATGGAAAAAGAAACTGTGAGCAGTCTGTCTGTCCATCCTGTCTGTACTCCCACGCTCAGGAGGCACGACTAAATTAGCTCCACACACTGAGCACCCTGCAGACGGAAGCCAGAGGGAACCTGAGAGCCCAGGCATCCCTGTGTTGGAGGGTCCATGGGCGGCCACCCAAACCCAGAGTGCGTGGCAAACATACTTCCAGTCCCAGGCCTGCTACCTTTCAGCCAGTGGTTTCTGAATAAAGGTAAATCAGACTAAGGAATTATGAACCAACTCACGGACATTAACAGAGTAAAGAGCGATCAAGCCCGGCTCACAGAGATGTTCAATGAAAGAGAAGTAACATAAATACTCTGCACATCTGCACTTAAATATTTTGAGATGTATTACAGTTATAGTAATTACATTGTACCTAACATACTATATAATTGGATATAATGTATGACAATAAAATATAATAACATGGTAATTATCATAATTCTTCACTAACATCGGACGGAAACTGGTGTCCTTTTCCGGAAGAGCAAACCAAAAATTAGTCCTCTGTTCCCCTTGGAAATGGTGCTTCCTTTATGAAGAAAGAGTTATCAAATCTCCTTAATATAAACGAAAACATTACCCATCCTCTCCCTGCTCCAAAAAAACCCACAAGGCTCAAAAGAAAGAGCATCATTGGCTAGAGATGAATTTAAATTTTGGAGAAAAGGGAAGTAACTCAGCAAAAGGACAAAATTAAACAAAAAAGAATAGTCAAATCACTCTAGGATTCACTCTGAGAACAGGGCCACATAAGCTCAATACAGCAAGGACAGCAAAAACTAATACACATAAAATAAAGTTGAAACTGGAGAGGGGTGGGGGGAGACCAACAAACGCTATCAGCCAAAAACCGCCCCAGGGTGCACGAACCCTCCAACAGGGCAGAGTTCCCAGCAATCTCAGTTCTGGGGCCACTGCTCCAGGAGCGCTGCCCGAGGCTGGCGCCCGCGGCTCAAGCAATGACAGCTCCGATTTCCGGGGAAGGGGGGCCGCGGGAGCGGAGAGCTCCCGGGGCAACGCCCCCTTCCCGGGCCGCCTTCACCTGCCGAGGCCGCCGCAGCTCGGACGCCCGCGACTGGGACTCGGCTGGGACTCGCGCGGCGGCCGGCCCTCTGCCCTGGCCCCGCCGGAGGAGCTGCACACCCCGGGCCCGCTCTCACCGGCACCCTGTACCTGGGCCCGCCGCGACCGGGACGCCAACCGGCGCACCGCACCGGAGACAAGCAGGATACCTAGCCTGGGGACATTTTTCACCACCGCCGCCAGGCCGCCGGCCGCAACGGCGCCTGCGCACGAGACATGGAAACGGCTGCTTCGGCTGAACGGCGGCGCTTTTCCTTTCGAACTCTATTTCCCAGAGGTCATCGCGGGACGGGCCTACGGTGCCCGAGATGGGCCAACAGCCCTAAGGCTGGAGAAAGCCGTCTTGCTGGGAGCCCCCAGAAGCCTGCCGCCGCGTCTTTTCCGCTTCTCTCCCCGCCTGTCCTGTCGAGCGCGCTTTTCGGGAAAAATGAGTATGTATTTAAAAATGTGCAAAATTAGCCGCTCGCTGCTGCTCGTTCTCGGTGGGTAAGTGAACTGCGGCAACAAGAATTCTTGGAATGCCAAGGTTCGTTCGGCTCGGGGTTAAATGCGCAGAAACCGCCTGGTCCTGTGCCCTTATCGGAGCTGGTCAGACTCGCGTCCCGAACCGCAGCCTCAGGAGCAGAGGGACAGGCAGGGTCCAGCTCGCTTTTCCCGTCAGCCTCAGGGTGCGGCCGCCCCTCGAGGAGCGTGGTGAGATGCGTTGCAGGCGTCTTTCTGCGAGTATTGCGGAGTTTTGTGCCGGCTTGTCGCCTCAGGCTGTGCTGCCTGGTTCGGTTCCTGAGGATCCTTCGGCCGGACTAAGCTTGTAGTTTCTCTCCCTTGACAGGAGGGAACCCGTCTAGTCGGCGAGCCGCTGCTGTGTTCATTACTGGGGCCTTTTGTTCTCGGCTGTTTATTATTTTTATCTATTTTACACGTTTTTGAGTTTTTAAACAATTATGTCTGAGTGTCGTAACCTGTAAAAGATGTATTTTTAACTGACATTCACATTGGGTTAAAAAAAAAAAAAAGCGCAATCCCCTTTTTACGACCCTCATTACTTCTAAGGGCGCCTGGGTGGCTCAGTCGGTTAAACGTCTGCCTCGGGCTCAGGCCATGATCCCACGGTCCGGGGATCGAGTCCCGCATCGGGTTCTCCTCTCCCGCTACCCCTGCCCTTCTCATTCCCTCTCTCTCTTTCAAATAAATAAAAAAAAAAATCTTCAAACAAATAAATAGTAAAAATGACTCCTTTGAATGGTAAAGTTTGTCTTGTAAAGTTGACTATAATCTGCTTCCTAACTGCATCGTCAGTGACTGGTGCTGTGAAGAACGGGTGCTCCCTGAGGGTTGCATGATTTCTTTTTTAAAATAACCAGCAATGTTTATAAAACAGAACTCAAACAGAAGGGCGCTTGAAGGTAGAAAACACAGAAATTAACTAAAATATGCCAGGAAAATAATATGAAAAAAAAAATCTGGGATCACAGTGTGATGTCAAACAAAAATTGCAAAAAGGATGCAAGACAAATAACAATTTATTTGGGGGGGTCTTAGGAATTGCATTTGGAGAGACACAGGTATTTGGGAGAAAACCCGAATAGTGCCCTGCCTTGGGGGTGGAGGAATTCCTAGGATTCCTAGAAGGGGAATTCATAGAAGTCTTAGCTAAATTGTTTTGCAAAATTATGTTTGGCTGAAAGAGTCTAATTTCTGTCGAATTCACAGACTGCTGTCTGGGCTGCAGGAAGCAGGATATTTTGGTTTGGCTTCGAGCTATAGTTAAAGTATGCGTTTTGTGTGGAAGTGGAAGTGCATAGGCCCCACATCCTTAATGGCCCCCTGGTTCCATTTTCAACATACTGTCCTGACAGGAGTGACTCTGTTTCAGGTTTTTCCTTTCATAGTTACAATAAGACAAAGATCACTTCAAAGTAAAAATAATTAAATAGGACAAAATTAGTTGTTTCATATTGATAAAAGGTAATCCATATCCCTAACCATTAGGGAAATGCATTGAGGGGTGCCTGGGTGGCTCAGTGGGTTAAAGCCTCTGCCTTCGGCTCAGGTCATGATCCCGGGGTCCTGGGATCGAGCCCCGTGTCGGGCTCTCTGCTCAGCAGGGAGCCTGCTCCCCGCCTCCTCTCTGCCTACTTGTGATCTCTGTCAGTGAAATAAATAAATGAAATCTTAAACAAAAAACAACAACAACAAAAAAAACCGACATTGAAAGAGCAGTTCACAGCCATTAGTATGTCTGCTGTCAAAACAGGACAGTACAGTGCCGCAGATGAGTGGTGGTGAGAACGTGGAGAAATTGGAATCCATTGCTGGCAAGACTGTAAAGTGGTGCAGCTGTGGAAAATAGTATTTTCCTCAAAAAATTAAAAATAAGATTACTTTGTGATCCAGCAATTCCTCTTCTGGGTATATTCCCAAAGGAATTGAAAGTGATGACTTAAACTAGTATTTGTATAATGTTAATGGCAGCAATATTTACAGTAGCTGAAAGATGGCAACAAGCCAGTGTCGATGGACAGAGGAGTGGGTAAACATAATGTGGTGTGTGCGTACAATGGAAAATCATTCAGCCATATAAAGGAAAGAACCCGTGCTCGTTCAGACACATGCTCCAACATGGACAGATCTTGAAGACATGCCAGGTAAAGTAAGGCAGACTCAAAGTGGACAAACACTGTGTGATTACACTTATATGAGGTAGTTAGAATCGATTTATAGAAAGTGGGAAAATGGTGGTTACCAGGCATTTGGGGAAGAGGGGAAATGGGAATTTATTGTTTAATGGGTATAGAGTTTGAGTTTGGATGATGAAAAAGTTCTGGAAATGGATGGTGGTGATGCTTGTACAACAATGTTAATGTGCTTAGTACTCCTGTACACTTAAAAATGACTAAAATGGTAAATTTTGTGTTATGTGACTTTTACCGCAATAAAAATAATAGCAATACGAAATAAAGATGTAACAGTTATGAACCGTTATTGGCAAAACAACGTAACATTGAGATTTACAAAGTATAAATAAAGTGACACTGAGTACATGATGGCCTCCTTTTTTCTCTTAATATTCCTTAAAATGACAAAAACACATACATATTTAATTTTCAAAGGAATAGATCCCCTACAGCTCTAGAAAATACCATCAGAACCCTAGGAATTGAGAGAAAATCTTGGAAGGCATGCAGCAGTGTGCCCTGAGATCCAAAATCCATCTAGTAGAAAGATTCAGAAGAAGCAGCCAGGAAATGAAAAGGAGGAAAAATTACAAATAGATTACAGAACATAATGATGGGGTTGGGCCAGGAGAGACCTACAAAAAAATATATCCTGGATGAAATTTCAGAACTCTTAAGGATAAACAGAAAATCCTAGGAGCTACAAGGATATAAAAATAAAATTTAGTTGTCTTAAATGATAAAGGCAGAGCCAGAAATTCTTGGGTGGGACTCTAGCTCCAACAGAGTGAGTAGTTCAGGGAGGTCGTCAGAAAACCAAGTTTCTTCCTTCCCTCCTCTCTGCTGCTCAGAGGAGTTCGGTGTGATGTGGACATGGACACAAAATCAAGGTTCTGTTGGGAAATAGGAAGGGGGGTTGAGTAGATGTTGGGTAATCAAGCATGCCCACTACTCTAGGCAAAGCAAAGAGGGTAAGGCTGATATCAGACTCAGCGGCAGCACTGGATTCTAGAAGATGGTGTGGAGTAATATCCTCAAATTTCTAAAGTAAAATGACTTAGAACTTGTGAATCTATAACCCTTTAATCTAGCATTCAATTGTGAGTGAAGTAAATGCATTTGGAAGATGAAAGTATTTGCATAGATTGGGGCGCCTGGGTGGCTCAGTGGGTTAAGCCGCTGCCTTCGGCTCAGGTCATGATCTCAGGGTCCTGGGATCGAGTCCCGCATCGGGCTCTCTGCTCGGCAGGGAGCCTGCTTCCCTCTCTCTCCGCCTGCCTCTCTGTCTACTTGTGATCTCTGTCTGTCAAATAAATAAATAAAATCTTTAAAAAAAAAAAAAAAAAAAAAAAAAAAAAAAAAAGAAAGTATTTGCATAGATTGTAATCCCTAAGATATCTCTGATGGAATTAGTGATAAATATAGTCATTTTAAAAAAATCAAAGGGGGCACCTGGATGGCTCAAGTCAGTTGAGCATCTGACTCTTGATTTCACCTCATGATCTCTGGGTTGTGAGATTGAGCCCCATGCTAGTCTCCACTCTGGGCATAGAGCCTGCTTGGGATTCTCTCTCTCCTCTCTGCCCCTCCTTCATGCTTGCATGCTCTCTCTCATTCTCTCTCTCAAAGAAAAAAAAAAAAAATCAAAGAAAGTGTAACTTGTATGGATTATAGGAGAATGTAGTAAGTACTTTAGTAAAATATCAGGGATCAAAATGATTTTTTGATTATTCTTTGATTATTCTTTGATTATTGTGAAGATTTAATAATAGCATTAACAACACATGTTAACAAAAGGGAATGGCAAAGAGGATATGACGACAGGCTAAGGTTCTTGTCTTTTTCAAGGGGATGACACAGATACCATTTGACTTCAGATGTAAATTTTTTAAAATGTTTAAATGTGTATATTAAATATTTAATAGAGACCAGTCGGCAAATGGAAACACGGTATCCGACTTTGTGGCCAGTCACAGAGTAGTCTTAAACTATATTCTTTTAAGTCAACATTCTTTTTAAAATATAAATTATTTATTTTTGGAATGAGATCTTCACGAAGTTGCCTTTTCACTGTGTTTTGTTGATGTGAAATCACACTGTAGTACACAAAAGCTGGTCACCTGGGGAACAATAATTGTACATTCAGTTTAATAGAAACGAAAGGATATTTGTCTCAAAACACAAGATTTTATCTGCTGCATAAACTTTCATCGTGTCATCAGATTAGAAAAGTTTTGAAGTAACATATTGAAATTCTTGATAAGATTGTTGTGTGGCCATAGGTCCCAATCAGGATCGTGGAGAGAGACCTGCAGCCCCCCTCTCCATCTGCCAGCTCTGGATATTTCTTCCTTCTCCACACATCTAGCCTGTGTCCTGAGCCCCAGCATCAGCCTCTGTTCTGGGTTGGAATGTGGACCCAGGGCACTGGGCTGCCCTAGTAGGGAGGAGAGCAGGACTTGCACCAAGCTGCCTCGTTCCCCAGAGTATGAACACTCACTCACCAGCGCCGCCCGCACCTTCTGGCCCACCAGGCCATCAGTGTTTGGAGTCTTGGACCTAATACATCAGAAGGTAATGCCAGCTCAGTTTGGAGTGTTTCGGGGAGAATAAGGACATCCACCAAAAGGAGGGCTTTTTTGCCAGGACCTAACACACCAGTGCTCTGGACCACAGACCTCTGTTCAGAGAGACACTGGCCAAGGATGGAATCACCACTTCAGCTGTTGGCAGCGCACCTTCCAGACTGCCGAGTATGCTTTTTGCTGTCTGCATCTCTTGGAGTAGTGTTACTGCCTACTTACCCATCAGAATCAACAAGGAGACTTAGAACCAAAATTAGAGCTCTGGCTTGACTGTATTTTATTTTCTATTAAGTATATGTGGGAACCTGTACTTCCATGATGTTGCCAAGGAGAGAGACTTACCAGGTCTCTGCAAAGCTACATATAGGATTTCATCAAAATGAAAAATTTCCACAGTCTTAGGAGCATGAAAAGACAAGACACAGTCGGGGAAAACCACTTGGAGAGCATTTATCTGATAAAGGATTTATACCCACAATATATAAAAAACTTTCAAAAAATTCCGTTGTACTACACCAAACACCCTAATTTTTTAAATGGGCAAAAGATTTGATCAGATACTTCACTAAAAAGATACATTAAACTCAGAAAATGTTGCACAACACCATTAGTCATTAGGAAAATGCCAATTCAGATTATAGGGAGATACCACTACATACCTACTGTGGTAGAAGGGCCCACATCCCCTCAAATACGTCCACAACTTAAGCCCAAGAATGTGTGACTGTTACCTTATATGGCAGAAAGGACGATGCCCTTGTGAACAAGTGAAGCATCTTGAGATGGAGGAGTTATCCTGGCTTATCTAGGTGTGCTTGACATAAACACATTGGTCCTTACGAAAGGCAAGCAGGGAGTCAGAACAGAGGTTATATGATGATGGAAGCAGGGGGACAGAAAGAAAGAATTGGAGATGCCACACTGCTGCCTTTGAAGATGCAGCAAAGAAGCTGTCAGCCAAGGAACACGGGCACCTTCCACAAGCTGGAAAAGGCAAGGAAAGAGCCCCAGGAGGAAGCAGCCATGCTTTCACATTGACTTGGGCTCAGGGAAATTGATTATGGACTTCTGGCCTCCAGAATTGCAAGAAAATAAATGCATGTTCTAAGGCCCTGAATTTGTGGCAGTGTGTTACAGCAGAGATAAGAAACTAACACACCTCCGGGGTGCCTGGGTGGCTCAGTGGGTTAAAGCCTCTGCCTTTCGGCTCAGGTCATGATTCCGGGGTCCTGGGATCAAGCCCCACATCGGGCTCTCTGCTCAGCGGGGAGCCTGCTTCCTCCTCTCTCTCTGCCTGCCTCTCTGCCTACTTGTGATCTCTGTCTGTCAAATAAATAAATAAAACCTTAAAAAAAAAGAAGAAACTAACACACCTCCTAAAATGATTTAATAATTTCTTAATAGATAATACAAAATGCTGATGAAAATGTGAAAAGAGCAGAACTCTCACACTTTGGAAATCATTTTGTCAGTTTCTTATAAAGTTAAACACGCACTTCCCATGTGACCCAGCCATTTCACATCTAGGTATCTGCTGAAGGGTAAATGAAAACATATGTCCACACAAAAACCTGTATGAAAATCTTTTTCTTAAGATTTTATTTATTTGACCCAGAGAGAGTGAGAGGGAGGCCGACATAGGACTCGATCCCCAAACCCTGGGATCATGACCTGAGCTGAAGGCAGACGCTTAACCCACTGAGCCACCCAGGCGCCCCCACAGTTCTATTTTTAATTTAAGGGAACTCCATGCTGTTTTCCACAGTGGCTGCACCAATATGCATTCCCAGTAACCGTGCACACGGGTTCCCTTTTTCCACATCCTGGCCAACACTTATTTCTTGTCTTTTTGATGCTAGCCATTCTAACAGGTGTGAGGTTATATCTCATTGTGGTTTTGACTTGCATTTCCCTGATGACGAGTGACATTGAGCACATTGTCATGTACCTGTTGACCATCCCAGTATGTTCTTTGGAAAAATGTCTATTCAGGTCCTCTGCCCATTTTTTAATCAGATTGTTTGTGGCCAGGGGAGGGGTTGCTATTGAGTTATATGAGTTCTTAATTTTTTTTTTAAGATTTTATTTATTTATTTGTCAGAGAGAGAGCACAAGCAGGCAGAGTGGCAGGCAGAGGTAGAGAGAGAAGCAGGCTCCCCGCTGAGCAAGGATCCCAAGGTGGGACTCGATCCCAGTATCCTGGGATCACAACCTGAGCCGAAGGCAGCAGCTTAACCGACTGAGCCACCCAGGCGTCCCAAGTTATATGAGTTCTTTATGTGTTTGGGATATTAGTCCCTTATCAGATACATGATAAATATTTTCTCCCATTCAGTAAGTTGCCTTTTCATATGTTGATGGTTTCCTTTGCTGTGTAGCAGCATTTATTATTTTTTTAAATTAAGAAATACTTGATATAAGGTTTGGGAGTTATAACTCAGTTTCCTTCTTTGTAGTGTTAAAAAGAAAACAGTAGGGCCAGGATGGAGTCACTTGTGCTAAACCCCATGTCAGCAAACCAAGACCTCATATCCAGCTCTCTAGGAATGTAACCTTTAACCAGTTAACCTGACATTACCTGGTCAGCACCAGTTAGGAGGTCCACCTGGTCTGGAACAATGCATTCATCCTCTGTTAACAATTTCCTTTTCTCTACCCCTCTCTGCCTTTACAAACCTTCCCTTTTCTGCAGCATGTTGGAGCTCCTCTGCATTTGTTAGATTGGAGGCTGCCTGAATCATGAATTAGTAAGACCAATTAGACCTTCAAACTTACTTGGTTGCATTTTTATTGTTTAACAGATGTGCTGGCAGTGGTGGGACTGAAGGAGGCTTCCGAGGGCTTCAGAGACAACCAGAAGCACAGGTGCAGTATCCCATAAACCTTTGGGGTTTGCAGTCTTTCTCATGGTCTTTCTCATGGTTTCCAAGGGCCGTAGGTGGATCCCCTTTCTGTCCTGAGCTCCATTCTCTTTGCTTTGAGTGTCCGATTTAATTGGCTTTCTCGTCCAGGATTTAGCAAGTCAGTTTGAGCAGGTCAGTTTGACTGTTAGTTCTGGTGATTCTTACCTGGTTCAGTTTTATGATCTTAAAATTACCAGCAAAGTCCTTTCTATGAATCTCTCTGAAGACGAAACACTTTTGCAAAAGCATCAGAGTAAAATAATAATCCTGTAAATGACAAAGACGGAAAAATGCCATGGTTAGAGATCTGATTAGAGTTCATTACCATGCAGTTGATAAGGAAATGTGGTTATTTTGTGACATACAACATTTTAAGATAATAACTAGGATTATGATGGGAACAATATTTAGTTATCCACTTAACCACAGAGACAAAGATTTCCTAGGTAAATACAGAAGCTTACGTAGTCCTGCGCAAACCTTAGCTCTTTCAATGATGAGTGTACCAGGTTTAACATAGGTGATTATTTTTTATAAGATACAGGTCTTTATGTTTTTTTCTGGGCAGATTACTTAGAAGATAAATAAATAAGCAATCTTTCATAATCCCTTATTATTGGGCCAATAGTCCAAGAAAATTTTGTCCTTCGAACTAAGAAAACCAAATTCTAAACTTTGCTTCAGCTTATTTTTTAATACAAAACTCATTTACTTAAATTTGTTCCAATCTTATCTGATCCAGATTATGTATAAAATTCCTTTCCCTTAGCATTTGTATTAGTTTTAATTACATATATTGGAATTTTTATCCTTTACAAACCTTAGTTTTTAGTGAAATTAAATAAGTAAACAATTATGAACTGTCTTTTATATTAGCATTCTGTGTTTTAGCAAATGTATTAATACATTTCGTGACTTCTAGCAACATATGCTTTTTCATGGTAAATGGTTCAATGAAGTGTAAGATATGTTTATCATCAGACCCAAATTTATTTTTGGTTCTTCTGTAATGAGAAGCCAGAAGTAAATGAACATATATTCAGTAATGTTTCAGTATCTTATTTGGAAGTAATCTAGATATTTAATGATTTCATCAGTTAATATAACTTAGCAAAACTTCAAGGTTTTAGATGACCGAAATTTTCAGGGAAACTAAAAAGTTCTCCTAAAATCTGTCAGGCCACTTACATCTATTTAGATCGCTTGTTTTCAACAATTGTGTTTGGAGTACCTACAAAAACCTCATGAAACATTAGACAAGGTTAACCATTACCCCAAAGCTATTTTTCTTGCTGACATATCTTGTAAGCAATAGCGTGAACTTACTTGGTTAGTGAACTGAGGTGGAATATGAGTTTTATGGTGGATGTTGAGTGAATAAACCAACAAACTTAAACTGGCTTTAATGCCACATCTTTTTTCCAGATCACATGAACCTGAAATTCCCTTGGGTTAGTCTCTATTATATTTTTGAGAATTTTTATGAAGTTGATAGAAGTGAAGTGAAGAAGATAGAAGTCAAGTCTGACGCTTCACTAACTTTAGTAATACCGTCTGGAGCTGGAAAATACTACACGTCCACAGCTCACATACAGAGACCCACATAAACATGCAGATGGAATAAAGAGAGTTTATAGCTTCCGTTTTAGTTCGAAAAGAATTGGATCTCCGTTGTTTTTCTGGTAGATGGAGTAAGTTAAAGCCACCTGCTCGGATGGCTAAAGCCGTTTCAAATGAGTTTCCCCCCATTTATTTTTCTTGTGGTAAGCATGACCTTCCCGAAGTTTGTGCTTTAACCTTTGCCTCCCAAAGGCACGGGGAGAGAACGCAAGGTACAAACCTTTTAAGAGAAATCGGGGAGGTTTGGGGATAGGTAAAAAGGAACAGGTGAACTTTGAACTACCTCAAGAGCTTTGCAAGGATGCGTGAGGTAAAGACAGTTGCTTTCCTCTCCGCAAAGAATGACCTAATGACCTCCGAAGCTGAATCACCCACCCATTATCTTCTATTTGCTTGGGGCATGGGGAAGGCCTGAAAAATTTTCTCTTAGGCTCTGAATGTCAGCTTTCAGTTTGGCCAAACTTCTGATCATAGAGTTATTAAATCCTTTTAAATACCTTGCCACGTTTCAGCGTGGCCAAACTGTAAATGTTTCGGGCAGCATTAAACAGCCCCAAGGCCCCGGGAAGGAGGGTGCAAGGGATATCATCAAAATCGATAACCAGTGCCCTGGATTTGGAAAGGTAAAGGGCGATATGAAATTTGATTTGTCCCTCCCTGCCAGAGATCCATGCAGGAGAGGGGATTCTGGTCCAAAGTCTCATTCTGGCTGACTTCTGCCAGTTTCCCCAGGACCCCATCTGCAGGCTCCGAATAGGCTTTAAAGAAGAGGATGCAACTCTGCTATTTACCAGAACTTGGCAAGGTATTTCATTAATGTTAATTTTATTTTTCCTGGGCTCAGAAAATCTCCGGGTCCTATCAACTCTGAGGGGGACCCGCACAGGGGCCCTCCTTTGGGGATAGATGTGAGGATGTCCATTAGGCCACTAACGGGGTGGACTTGTGTCTACAGTCTCATAGAGGCAATACAGACCAAGGATTAGAAGAGCTGAGTATTCAAAGAAAGGAGAGTGGAGGGGAGCTGGAGGAGGATGTCAGGCTTCCGTTCTTTTGTTTTAGGTACCTCTTAAGTCTTCAGTTTTCCTTAGCCTTTTGTAACACATCTGCCAATGAATCTGCTCAGGAATTTCGAAGCCCTTTGGAGGCTTCTGCATGCCAATTAAAATAGTTATCCCATTCTGGTCCGTTGATCTGGGAACCCTTGCTTTCAAGTGCATCTCCTCATTGATCTTCTCTGATTGGAACATGCCTCCTAACAGCTGTTGTAATCTTCCCTGAGGGTGGGCAGCAGCTTGGTGGGACCCTTAGCCACAAGCTGAGTTCACCCCACATTTCTGTGCAGCCACGTTTTGGGGGGGGGTCCCCCACTCTGGCCGTTACCAAGCCAAGGTCTTGGAACACAAAATTCTAGGCTTTCTTTAATCAGATTGTGGCCATTTCCACAGATCTTTAGGGCTTCTGGGAGCATTGTTCTTAAGCAAGTGTGGTGGAAGGGGGCATCCTGAACTCTTTAGAATTTTAAGGATCCCATTTCTCTGACTAAGCCTTTGGGTCTCTTGAAGCCAAACTGACCCCTAAGAGGGACGTGCCATGGGGTCAGAGATTGATTGCATGGTATTTTACAATGTACCTCATTGCATGGAAATTTTCTTGAGGTCAGTGGGCGACCTAGTATTACTCTAACCGATCACTGTTGCCCCTGTAGCCAGGATTAGAGGACCCAGGAAGCAAGGAGTAGAAATAGAGGCACCACTCAGTATTACCCCTAGAGCCCCACCAGCAAAATGTTCGCTTCTGGTTCCCATAACCTCATGTTCTGCTGGCCCAGTGGTCTTGAGTTCCAGGGGGCAGAATGCCTCCACCTGGAGACACAGCAGTAATTACCCCGAACTGGAGGTTCACGTGGCCACTTTGGACTCCTCCTGCCTCCGAATCGACAGGCGAAGAAGGGAGTTACCGTGCTGGCCTAGGTGGCTGATCTGGAGTACCACCGAGGGGAACGTAGACAGCCACTCCACAGTGGACACAGGGGACCCCTTCGGATGTCTGTCGTATCACCAACTCCTGTGATTAAGGTAAATGGAAGAGTACAACTGTCCAGTCCCGCCAGGACCAATGATGGCTTACAGGATTTATGTTACAGGATGTCAAGGAGAAGCATAAACATCACTCAAAAAAATCCCCTCCTCCTCTGGGGAAGGGGTTAGTGAGGTTTGGGTTGTATACAGGATAGTAGTATCACGTTAAGTACGACCTTCTTATTGCCTTCATATAGAGCTTAAGCATGGCTTAAGGAGGTGCATATGGGTGCCAAGTAGACAAGGGGTGACCTGGTGATGTTTAATTGTATATGTCAACTTGACAAGGGCCCAGGGTGCCCAGACATCTGACTAGATGTAATTCTGGGTGTGTCTGTGAAAGTGTTTCCAGGGGAGATTCACATTTGAGTTGGTAGACTGAATGAAGCAGACTGCTATCCTTAACGTAAGCGGTCTTCATCCAATCAACGGAAGGCCTAGACAGGACAAAAAGCCTACCTTCCCCTCTTTGCGCTGGGATACTGGTCTTCTTCTGCAGTTGGACTCGAACTGAAACATCTGTTCTTTCTGGATCTGAGGCCTCCCGATCTTCTGTCCAGAACATACACGATGGGCTCTCCTGGTTCTGAGGCCTCAGACTGAAACTCCATGTGGGTCTGTCTGTCTGTCTATCTATCTTCTGTTTCTCTGGGGGACGCTGAATACAGTAGTTAATCACATCTGCAAATGATGAGAGTGTTTATCTTTAATTCAGTCATGCTTATTTTTTTTTCTTGCACTGACTAGTGCCCCCGAAGAGGGACTGATAATTGGAATGGTTTCTTGTTCTGAGTTTAAAGGAAATAAATACCTGAGATGACTTCATCACCAAGTATAATATTTTCTCTAGGCTTTTGATGGCTAACTTCACGAGGCTAAAGAAGATTCCTGAGATTACTAAGTTTTTAAAATCGTGAATGAATATTAGATGTTATCAAATGCTTTCTCTGCATCCATTTAGATAATCATTTTTTGCCTCCTCTAATCTGTTAATGCAGTGAATTACGTTAATAAATTTTAAGTCATTAATCTGTTTTCTGGGACAAACCAGACTCGCTTCTGAGGTTTTTAAGTATTACGGGTTTGCAAATGTTTTGACTAGGATTTTGGTCTCTATACTCCCTTGTTTGGCTGAAGATCTTTTTTCTTGTTCTAGCTGTGTTTAGGCTTCATAAAATGAACGATAAAATATTTTCTTTTTTTCTACTCTGAAAATATTTTTTGTGAAGAAGTGTGTTGTACTGCAATAGTGCTTCTGTATTTTGGATTAATGCAGTGCTACGTGGAAGATTTCTTAGTTCGTATGAGATTTTTCTCCAGAATATTTTTTATACTTCAGGCAAGAGGATCTGAATGCAGGCAAGCCAGCACAGCCGAGAGCAGTCCAACTGGGGACAACAGGACTGTTCCTGACACCACTGTCTCTCGTAGCTCAGTGTGGCCTCCTGCTTTCAATCTGAAACACTTCCGTGTGGTCTTCCTAACTCAGTGACAACAAACTCTCCATCACATTCCTTTTCCAAAGTCCTTTCACCATTGTTAAGTGAAGCGCCCTCTCTCTCTGTCTCATGTATATGTACTTACGTATCTAATATCTTATAACATCTTTTTAACTACGCAGTTAGTTTTTATTAGGATTGTGGTTTTGGGGGCACATGGGTGGCTCAGTCAGTTAAGCATCTGCCTTCAGCTCAGGTCACGATCTCTGGGTCCTGGGATCAAGCCTTGCATGGGGGTCCCTGCTGAGCAGGGAGTCTGTTTCTCTATTTCTCTCTGCCGCTCCACGCCACTCATTCTCTCTCTCAAATAAATAAATAAAATATTTTTTTAAAAAAGGATGTGTGGTGGGACGCCTGGGTGGCTCAGTTGGTTAAGCATCTGCCTTCTCGGGTCGTGATCCCAGGGTCCTGGGATCAAGTCCCACATCCGGCGCCTTGCTCAGTGGGAGCCTGCTTCTCCCTCTGCCTGTCTCTCCCCCTGCTGTGCTTTCTCTCTCTCTGACAAATAAAATCTTAAAAAAAAAAAAAAAAGGGTGGTGGTTTTTGTTAGTGTTCTAGTTCTACCCGTTTATGGTCTGAATGGTCTGTTCTAATCCCATTCTTCCCACAATAACTCCAGTTATCTTTTGTAAGCATTTTTATGTGACACAAAAATTTTCAGGAATACATACGCTCTGCTCCTGCAGAAACACCGGGCCGCATTCTTTGATTCATTTGTGCCACCTGACTATATCCAGAGTCGCCGATGGCTTTTCCCTCTGCCTGGGAGATGGCAACATTGCTCCATCACACCCTTCATTCAGGTTCAGGGCTCTGCCTACGTATGACCTACCACAGAGGATGTCTGTGCATCCAACTGGATGTCCACGTGCAAAGGGATGCACTTAGACCCCTACCCACACGTCATATACAAAAATTCACTCCACATGGATCAAAGTCCTAAATGTGAGAACTAAAATGATCAAAATCTTACAATAGAACCTAGGTGTAAATCTTCCTGTCTCAAATGTGGCAATGGATTCTTAGGACACCAAAAACATGAGCAATAAAACGTATATATTATTTGGGCTTTATCAAGATTGAAAACTTTTGTGTATCAAAGGACCCTATCAAGAAAGTGAAAGACAACCTAGTGAATGGAACAAAATATTTGCAAATCATATCTCTAATAAGGGTGTGGCATCCAGAATGTATAAAGAACTCTTATGACTCTTACAACCACAAAAAGATAAAAAACCTAATACAGAAGGGCCAAAGTATTTAAATAGCCATTTCTCTAAAGAAGCTCAACAAACAAAAAGCCCATGAAAAGTCGCTAGGGAAATGCAAATGAAAATCATAGTATCACTTCACATGCACTAGGAAAATATCAAAAATATGGAAAATAACAAGTGTTGGTGAAGATGTGGAGAAATGGAAATCCCTATGCATCGTGGGTAGGAATGTGAAATGGCTCAGCCATTGGGGAGAGATTGAGTAAGATTTACTTTTAAGGAATGGCTCACGCAGTTACACAGACTGGCAGGTCCAAAAATCTATAGAGTCGGTCAGGAGACTCAAGACGAAGTGTGAAACTCATCTGCTGGTAGAATTCCCTCTTGCTTGGGTGAGACCAGCCTTTTGTTCTATTCAAGTCTTTAGCTGATGGGATCAGGGCCACCCACATTATTGAGGAGTACGTGCTTTACTGAAAGTCCACCAGTTTGAATCTCATCCAGAAAATACCCTTACAGAAACATCCAAAATAATGTTTGACCCAGCCATGTGACATATAAAATTAACCATCGCAAATCCACTCCTTGTCAACACCCATTTGGGTTTCCTTAAACCATACTTACTCTTCAAATGAAGGTAATAACAAGATCATACTTCCACCTAACATGACAACTAACCGGAGTACAACCAAAAATGTGCTAATCTCTCCCCCAGGAGAGGAGGTAAAGTCCTTAAGGGATGTTCACTCTTCTCCCTGGTGTTCATAATTTCAATACAGTGATATAAAAAAAAACTTAATTATGATATAAAGTCAACAAATCTTCTGTTATACGATAAGGGAATAAGAGAAGAAAGAAAACAAAGCATATAAACGTGTTCGTATCACAAAAAAAAAGAAGTCATGATAATCACAATCCTTGTTTGCATAACTGGTCACGTGGTCGTAGTTGGTATTTATAACTACCTTCTTCCACTACCCATTTTATATTCCCTTTGCCCTCAGCAAGTTTCTCTTAATCTGGTGACCTTCAAGGGTCTGAAGTCTTGTCTGGATTGGGTTGTTCTCCATTGATGATAGTCACAGGTCATTCACAGTGTCAGACAACCTCCACCTCTACATTGTTTCCAAACATCTGACTCAGCCCCAAAGAAAACTCTTGGTCCCTTAAGCAGTTACTCCCCAATCCTTCCCTGCATCCAGACGTGGCGACCAGAAATCTGCTGTCTCTCTGAATTTACCTATCTTGGATATTTCACATAAATGCGTTTATGTAATATGTCCCCTTTGGGGGCTAACTTCTTTCATTTAGTGTAACGTCTTTGAAGTTTATCCACATTGTAGCCTGTGTCAGTATTTCATTCCTTTTGCAACCAAATAATATTCCATTGCATGAACCTATCTTAATTGTTTCATTCAGTCGTCCACTGATGGACACTTGGGTTGTTTCTAACTTTTGTCTATTACGAATAATGCTGCCATGAACATTTGTGTAGAAGGATTTGTGAGGGGGTCAGATGCCGTGGGGGCATGGGCAGGCCTGGCAGGACGACAGCGGAATGGGAGGATTTCTGAAGGCACAGGTGCCTCACATTTGTCCAGACAGAACATTCAGAAAGGGCTCAGGGGGATGTCCTTGGGTGCAACTGGGTGTTTCAACAACCTCATGCCAAAGACCATGCCATTTCACTCACAAACCATGTCCCCCACTCTCTTTGAACAAATGAGAAGGTGGACCCGATCCAGGGATCAACAGCTTTGAAGCTAACCTTTAAGTGAACCCTGAGAACACAGAGTTGTTGTTGTTGTTGTTTTTTTAAAGTTTATTTATTTATTTGACAGACAGAGATCACAAGTAGGCAGAGAGGCAGGCAGAGAGAGAGGAGGAAGCAGGCTCCCTGCTGAGCAGAGAGCCCGACGAGGGGCTTGATCCCAGGACCCCGAGATCACGACCCAAGCTGAAGGCAGAGGCCCAACTCACTGAGCCACTCAGGCACCCCGAGAACATACAGTTTTAAATGAATTTTGCAATAAAAATCATCTGGTGGTTCAGTAAGGAGGCTAGTCTAAAAATATAGATATATTTAACCTTCCAGCTTTGGGGTTAGAAATATGAAAACATACCAAGAGCAGCAGCCCGAGCCGTAACTTTCATTTAGTCTTGTCAGTTGAACATGCTGGAACTGAAATTACAGACTCAGAAGTAAAAGTTGTTGAGCTGTTTTACGATGGGTTATGTGAGCAGCCCCTAGTCTCCTGTGCTGTGTGGACTTGGGGGAGTCATGTACCTCTCTGGTTAGGCTGTGTCATCTGTTTAAGGTGAATAAGAACCCCTTTGCCACTGCATGAGGCTGAATTAATTATAATGAATTTTCCTTTCTTCACCAATCCCTGTTTCTTGGCCTCTCTGCCACTCACTCTCCCATCCCTCCTCACCTCTTTGGCCACCCCCTTCCAGCCACCTCTCTTCTATTTTATCTCCTACTGTTGGGGGGCCTGGGGCTCTGTCCTCACCCTCCGTCCACATCCTCTGCCCAGCTGAGGTCATCCATCCATGGCTTTAAACACCACACCCTTGCTGATGCCATCCCAGCCTTATCTCCCACCCTGGCCTCTTCCCTTAATTCCAGACTCATGGATCCAACCAACTGAATGAGATTCTTCGCTTTCCTGTGTCCCAAACTGAACTCTTGATTTCTGCCCTCCACGGACCTGCTCTGCCCTGGTCCTGGTCCCGACGTTCTCAAGGCATGCCCCACCCCCCGCCAGGTGCTCCAGCCATGACCCCTTCCTCTTCCTCGCCCTCAGAGCCAGTCCTTCCCCACGCCTGGGGCCCACCCACTTCCCTTCCTTCCACCTCCAGCAGCCTGGCCACAGACCCTCTCGCCTCCCTCTGCACCATTCTGAGGGCTCTGCCCCAGTGGCTGATGGTCTGTCTTGCATTCAGGGGCCAGTGGGATTCTGGAACATGCTTTGTGACATCGGCGGTGGCCTCATCTGATCCATTCTGAGCAGGGGAGGGCTGCGAGGGGCTGTATGAGCCCAGCCCATCCACCTACAACACCCAGTTTGTATGGACCTTCGTAATGTCAAGCTTGGGGCCAGCTAAGTGCTCCGTTCTTCCCAAGGTGTAAAATGGGTAAAGGCAGAGCTGGGTCCCGTCCTTCTGGCTCCCACCCTCCACCAGGGAGAGGTGCATAGACAGCTCTGGGAGCATGTGGTGGGGGAAGAGAGAAGGGTGACATGGCTTCTGTTCATTCCCTCTGCCAGCTTTGCCCAAATCCCTGCAGCCATCCTAATCCACCCTGTCTAATGGAGCCCAAGCTGGCTCAAGCCCCCGTGGGATGAGCCTGCAAATCCCTGGGGCTGGGAGCTCACCACCTGTCCCCAGGGTGCCCTTTGCTCTCTCCCTCTCTTTGCATCAGAGAGCCAAATCCGGGGCCTCGGACAGGAATGATGGTAAAAGCATACTGTGGCTAAGCCCCCTCACCATAGCCCTCAATGATGAGATGGGGAAATGTAAGTTCCGAGCCTCCCACTGTGGGAGTCACTGCTTCAGACCCCAGAGCCCAGGAAGGCTTTCTCCATGACCAGAAGGACAATTCTTTAGCGTTCCGTCATCAGATGCGAGAGTCTGGGGCATCTCGCATCAGATGCGAGAAACTGTGGAGTGAGCTGGCCCTATCCCTCCCACCTTCTCCACCAAAGGCAGTGTGGACGGCTGGTTTCATACGAGTCTGAGCGCCAATCCCGAGGCTAATCCGTGCCAACTATGTGGCCTCAGATGAGACTCTTCATTCCTTGAGGTCTCTATTTTCCCATCTGCAAAACGGGGCTCACGGTAAATGTCTCCTTGCTGCAGGGTTGTTGTGTGTGTATTAAGCAGAGTCCTTAGTAAGGTTAAAGGTCTGCTTGCTGGTGCTTCCTTCCTGGCCAGCCCTGTTCTCCTTCCTGCTGTTCAGGTGTACCTGGCTCAGTCAGTCTGAGCGCCTTTCTCCCTCCATTCGGGTTTTGCAGGGACAAAGTTGGGGAGTGCCTTGGGCAGCTGGAACCAAGGCCCAGGTGGCTAGGAAAGAGAGGAAGAGGGGGACAAAGAAGGAGAAATTGATGGAGACAGAGAGAGAAGAGAGAGATGGGCAGGGGGTAGAGACAGAGATAAACAAACAGAGAGACAGAGGACTGTGTGTGTGTGTGTGTGTGTGTTTTGTGTATGTGTATGTGTGTCAGAAACAGCCAGAGAGAGTTGGGGTCAGACACACATCCAGAGGGAGGAAAGAAACAGCCCCAGGGAGTAGGGCTCCCTCCTCTCCTAAGAGGGAGGGAAAGGAGGTGTAGAGCGCCCCTTCTGCGCACACCCCTCAGGGTGGCCTCCCATCCCCTCCCCAGAATCCCTAAATCCTCTCTGGGCCCTGCACATCTGTCACAGCCCTGTCCTGACCAACAGCGACAGCGGCTGGCGCAGGTGAGTGTGGCTAGGGAGTGCGTTTGGTTGTGCGCTGAGGACCACGGGCCCGGGGCTGTCGGGGACAGGCAGGCTGGCGAGCTGGAGACCGCGGTCGGGCAGGGGGACCTGAGTGAGAAGATCCCGAGGGTGTGAGAGCGCGGTGGAGGCCTGGGAGCGCAGGGCGAATTGCTATCCCTCCTCTTCCCCGGCGGGCTCCGCCGACGTTCATTGCGCGCCTCCCCTCTCCCCAGGACCCGGGGCTCCTGCCAGGCGCTCAAAGCCTTCCCGCGTTCTGTTCCCTCCCGGCCCTGGAGCGGGACAGCGGATGGCCCGACCCGGGAGCGCCCGAGAGCCGCGGCTTTGGGCGCGGCTGCTGCCGCCGCTGCCGATGCTGATGCTGATGCTGATACTGGCGCAGGCGGGCGCGGCGGGCGCGGCGGGCTCGGTGCGCCTGGCGGGCGGCCTCACGCTGGGCGGCCTGTTCCCGGTGCACGCGCGGGGTGCGGCAGGCCGGGCGTGCGGGCAGCTGAAGAAGGAGCAGGGCGTGCACCGGCTGGAGGCCATGCTGTACGCGCTGGACCGCGTGAACGCCGACCCCGAGCTCCTGCCCGGCGTGCGCCTGGGTGCGCGGCTGCTCGACACCTGCTCGCGGGACACGTACGCGCTGGAGCAGGCGCTGAGCTTCGTGCAGGCGCTGATCCGCCGCCGTGGCGACGGCGACGAGGGGGCCGTGCGCTGCCCGGGGGGCGTTCCCCCACTGCGCACCGCGCCCCCGGAGCGCGTCGTGGCTGTTGTCGGCGCCTCGGCCAGCTCCGTCTCCATCATGGTCGCCAACGTGCTGCGCCTGTTTGCGGTGAGGGCACTCTCTTTCCGTCCTCATCCCGTCCTCGCCCTCCGGGTGGCTGATGTCTAATCTTCCGGCAGAAATCCTCAAATTCGCAAACCCCGTGCCTTGCACCAGATGTAAGCCCGAGCCACATCAACCCAACCGGTCCACCCTTCCTTGTCTGCTCTGGGGCCCTGCTAGAGCTGCCGTGTGCACACACGGCCATTTGTGAGAATCAAGGAAACCTACCTTCTGGAGGGTCAAGGTGGGCCTCCTCCCAGAGGTGGTTGCAGCCTTGGACTGGGGACACGATTGACTAGAACAGGGCAGCGGCTAAGTTAGCCTTACTTGGTCACTAGCTTGGGTGTCCTTGTTTGGGGCACACTCACTGCACCCTGCTGTGTGGTGGTCTCACCCCAGGCCCTGGGGAGTGCTCAAATGAGTGCAAATTTTTCCTGGGACCAGGACCATCCTTCTGGTGGGGCAACTAGGACATACCCCTGACTGCTGGGGTAATGGGGAGAGGGTAATTCCCTCATCTTTAGGGAACCATCTTAAATGCAGGGCAGACCCTTCCTTGCATCCTGGGGGGCAGTGACTGGGGGAGGGGAATAGGAATCAGGGATTGGGGGGCCTTTGGCATTAGAGTTTGGGGGTTTTCTGCAGTAGTCATTCACTGGGGTTCGATTGAAGAAGGGGGCATCTCTGTGCTTCGTCTTTCTGAGCCAAGAGGAAGGCTTTGCTTCCATCTGGCTAGGGGAAGGGACTTGTGTTTCTTGAGAGTTTCTCCCATTCTCCCAGGCATGGCCTGTTTCTACCATGCTGGGTAGGGGTTTTATCTGGGCCCCCCTCCATCATCTGCATCCATATAATTCCCCCCACCCTGATTCCCCCTGGACAGGAGCTTGTCGTACAGACACACCTTCTAGCTGGGACAGGGAGAGTTTATGGGGAGGGGGGAGGTGTAGGGGGGCACAGGGAAGAGTCTCCATCTCACCTGCCTGCCCATGTCTGTCTGCATTTGTACCTCTGTCCCCTGTCTTGCCTGGAGCTCTAGTTTCTGTCCTTTTCCCTATGTCTGCCTCTCTAGGCTGAGTGCAGAGATCTCAAACTCGGGGGTCTTCGGGGGCCAGGTTTGGGGTGTAGATGAGTGAAGCAGGACCCCACAAGTCCAGGGCCCACTGCTGCCAGCTCTTTGGTGGTGCCCCACTCCCACGTTTTAGACCCTGGCTACCAATTCAAAAATTAAACAAATGAAGACATTGGTGCAGGAAAGGCAGCCAGGGGCCAGATTTTCGGTTCCTGGCCCAGGAGCAGAGCCGAGGGTTTCCAAGTTCACCTCCGTAAGTGTGTGCATCACTGTGATCGCAGGTATTTTAGATGAACTTCCTGGAGGAGGTTCAACATGTACAGGAAGGTGGTTCTGAAGATCAGACTTTAGCATCCAGAGTGCCCAGAGTAGCTACAGCATCCATTAACCACGCTGGGCCTTTCTCTGACCTTCCCTCCTTCTTTGTGGTTCTTCTTATTTCTCTCTCCCTCTTGCTCTTCCCGTCATGTCTCCACACTCCACACTTTCTTTCTACCTTGCTTCAGACATCCCTGTTTCCCCTAGACCAGCTCAGCCCACTCCTTCCAGAACCTTCCCTCGCTTCTGCTCTTCACGCCAGCTCCCACCTCACCCCTCTGCTCTGCTAGCCTCCCTCTCCCTGACTTCCTCAGCCTTCTGCTACCACTCTCCACAATCCTTTCACACTTGCTCTTCCCCTCCCCCATTCTCCAGGATCAGCTCAGCCCATAATCCCAGCTGTCAATCACTCTTAGGCACACAGATAAACCCAGTTGCCAGCAGGCCCCTCCATTAGGCCAGAAAGAGCTTTGAATCAAGTAACCCCATCCCAGCTCCTCTGCCTGCTCTGACCCTGCCTGGGTCTGCTGCTCCCCTACACAGACTTGTCCCTTTGTGTGAATTAGGAAAACATGTTGTCTCCTGGGGCTGACAAGGAGTTCCATGCCCCCTTGCCAATGCAGCCTTTGCCCAGCAGCTGGATGGGCTGCAGGCTGGACTTGGTGCATGGGCTGCCTCCGCTTCCCCTTTGCCTGGACACAGTCGCCACCACTGTGTACGGTGTGCCCTGCCCTCTCCCTAGACCCCTGTACCTCCCATATTCCATCGGACCACATCTCAAATACAGAGCGCTCCCCATGCCCTTGGGGCTCTCCATGTGGCTCTCCCACATTGGCCCCTGGCGCCCTTATCCCAGACTTCCGTGCCCCAACCTGTGTCCTGGATCCCTGCAGCCCTCCCTCCATCCGTAGCCCAGGTGTCCTTCCCCATTCCAGATACCCCAGATCAGCTACGCCTCCACAGCCCCTGAGCTCAGCGACTCCACACGCTACGACTTCTTCTCCCGAGTTGTGCCACCAGACTCCTACCAGGCCCAGGCCATGGTGGACATCGTGAGGGCACTGGGATGGAACTACGTGTCCACGCTGGCCTCCGAGGGCAACTATGGCGAGAGCGGGGTTGAGGCCTTTGTGCAGATCTCCCGGGAGGCTGGTGAGCTGGGAGCGGGGGTCCAAGGCATCAAGGAGCCTACACAAGGGTGAGCCAGGGGCCATCGGACAAGGCCAAAGCCATGAGATGGGACACTGGGTCCATGGTGGGAAACCTGGATGGTGCCCCTGTGGGCAGGCGCCCCTTTGGAGCATTCAGTCCCCATCACAGTCTTGCACTATGGTGGCCCAGGTGGGTGGGTACTTGGGTCAAACAAGAGGTGACTCAGGCATCCCCCCACCCAGGGGGTGTCTGCATTGCCCAGTCCATCAAGATTCCCAGGGAACCGAAGCCAGGAGAATTCAACAAGGTGATCAAGAGACTCATGGAGACTCCCAACGCCCGGGGCATCATCATCTTTGCCAACGAGGACGACATCAGGTGGGATAGCCGGCACATTCCATCACCGTGGTTATCAGAGACTCTCCTTGAAGGCCCTGCCCCCTCTTCTTACACATCCCCCAGCCATGCACATCCTCCCTTCCTCCTCCTCCCTCTTCTTGATGCCCCCCCCCCCGCAACCCTCCTGCCCTTACACAAATTCCCATCTGTCTGTCTGGCGCACCCAGAAATGAACCAGGCCGGGTGTGGGTGGAGATACTCCAGGACTAGCCAAGGGAAACACAGAGGAATACCTGTCCGTTCTTATCATTCACAGTGGGGAGAGACCCATGGGCAGATCTGAGTGCCGAAAACGAGCTGTCAGGGAAGGAGACCTGGGGTAGTGCAGGGGGCCATGGACCCTGGCCTGAGGCCTGTGTGGCTCCAAGCCAGCAGGAGGCTTGGCAAGAGAAGGGAGGCCCTTCTTCCAGGCATCGAAGTGGGCTGCAAGTTCACAGAACAGGAGGGCAGCCTGGGGCCAGAGCCTGGCTAGAAACTTTACTACCTACGAACCCTGAAGCAAGTGTCCAAAACCCCTTTCCCACCACTTTTACTGCTTAATGAGGGTCTGGTGAGTGGTTTGGAATGGGATAGAAGGAGAGGGAAAAACGAAGTAGAAGGGGGATCTCAGGTCCTCGCTCACCCCGACCCTGTTCCTACCAGGAGGGTCCTAGAGGCTGCACGCCAGGCCAACCTGACAGGTCACTTCTTATGGGTCGGCTCAGACAGCTGGGGAGCCAAGACCTCTCCCATCCTGAACCTGGAGGACGTGGCTGTGGGGGCCATCACCATCCTCCCCAAAAGAGCTTCCATAGATGGTGAGTGCTGGGATGCCCTCTCCCACAACGTCCCAGGCCCCTGCTTGTCCTCCCCACGCCCCCCTCTTGGGGGCACTCGTTTTCCCCATCTGTAAAATTGTGTAGCCTGCTCCATGTCCCTTCCAGGATTCCCAAATTCTAGGATTCTAAAATTCTGTGAGTGCATCCCAGCAAGCAGTGTTTGAGTTGGCAAAGGAGGAAAAGCCCACCCCCCCTTCACAGGGTCAAGAATTAGTTGCGCCTTTTCTCTTTTTGTTTTAATTCAATGCCTATCTTCCTGGTATTTCTGGTTCTGCACGAGACACATTAATTTGAGGGTGGAGGGAGAGAGAGCAAAACCGAGCATGGGAACATATTGTCCCATTGATCAAATGATGAAACCTGCCTCCCCTCCCTCCCTCCACCATCCTACCTGTGAGTATCTGGAAGAACCCAGCAGAGAGGTTCACTTTACAAAAGGATTGGCCGTTTTCCCAAAGCCTGAACTGAAGATGCCTCGACAAGATCCTTCAGGTTATTTTAATGAAGCACAGAACCTTGTAAAGCCTGAGAACCTGACTTTCCGGGGCTCCCAGCCTCCCACCTACCCTCATGCTCTTTCTTTCCCTTAGAGTGCACTTGGTTGCATTTGGCAAATTAGAATGAGAGTGGTTTTAGCAATAAAGGCATGTCCTCGCCAGATAAGATGTCTGAAAACAGGCCACTTCAGGTTGGGGACAGTGAGTTAATGATGTTCTCAAAGCCCTGAGCTCTGTCCCCACTTCTGTTCCACCATTCTCCATGGTTGCTCTGTGCCTTTGTGACTCAGGTGTCTTATTCACAAAGTGGCTGCTGGAGCTCCATCCATTACATCTTCACCGCAGCATCCCAACCAGGAAAGAAGGAGCAGCATAAAAGTCTTCGAGGTGGCGAGGCTCTGAGTTTACAACAGGATGCACAGTCTACCCTGAAGCCCCCAGAGGGCTTTGAAATCACGGGCCAGAAGCTGGCCGTGTGGCCAGTCCTAGCTGCACAGTGAGCAAGTGGTGGAGGGACACAGAGGAATCATTCAGATGGTTGCCGCCCTCTCTCCTCCCTCTCAGGATTTGACCAGTACTTCATGACCCGCTCCCTGGAGAACAACCGTCGCAACATCTGGTTTGCCGAGTTCTGGGAGGAGAATTTTAACTGCAAACTGACCAGCTCAGGTGCCCAGTCAGATGACACCATCCGCAAATGCACAGGTGAGAGCTGCCCGGGGTGGCACGGGAGGTCGGGGAGAAGGTGGGAGGCCGGGCGGGGCACCCAGGTGGGCCGGGCACACTTCCTCTGGGCATCCCTAGGACAGGCGAGGAACGCATCGGCCGGGACTCGACCTACGAGCAGGAGGGGAAGGTGCAGTTTGTGATCGACGCGGTGTACGCCATTGCCCACGCCCTCCACAGCATGCACCAGGCGCTCTGCCCCGGGCTCACTGGCCTGTGCCCAGCCATGGAGACCACTGACGGACGGATGCTGCTGCAGTATATTCGAGCCGTCCGCTTCAACGGTGAGTGGGATCCAGATCCCCTCCCACGGGAAGGGACGTCCCTGGCATGGATTTCTCTGCTGGACCTGGGGCGACTCGGGATCAAAGGGATGGGAGAGGCAGAATGGTATCCTGTCCCCTGGTAGCAGCAGAGGGCCTGGCACGTGGGCAGGGCTCAGAATAAGGTCTGGAAAAGGCCCAGGAGGACTCAAGCCACACTCCCGGTTTGTGCGGAAAGATACACTTCCTGTTCAGTGACTATCCTTTATATAAATTAAAAACTGTTCTCCCACCAAATACGGAGCACCTTCTGCCTGCCAAGCTGTCTGTTAAATAGCACAGCTTAACATCACCCCAGACCAGCTCCACGAACTGGCCGAACAAGCCTCTGAAAGAAACAAGGCTGATTGTTTTTTGTACAGGTCTGGACCCACAGCCTGGCCTGGCCAGCTAAGCTCTCTCTTTTTCTTTATAAACTGTGATGACATACATGTAGGCTCATATTTGCCATATTCACCATTTTTTTTAAAGATTTTATTTGTCAGAGAGAATGAGAGAGAGAGAGAGAGCGCGTGCGCAAGCAGGAGGTGCAGCAGGCAGAGGGAGAAGCAGGCTCCCCACCGAGCAAGGAGTAGATGTGGGACTCCTGGGACCGTGACCTGAGTCCAAGGCAGACGCTTAACCGACTGAGCAACCCAGGCGCCCCCATCTTCACCAATTTTAAGTGTACAATTTAGTCATGTGCCCTGTTGTGCAACTATTCTCCAGAACTTGTTTTATCTTCCAAGACTGAAATTCTGTCTCCATTAAACACTAACTCCCCATCCCCCCTCCTGCAAGCTTCTGGCAACTTCCATCCTACTTTCGGTCCCTGTGATTTTGCCTGCTCTATGTACCTGCTGTGAGAGGGATCAGGCACTGTTTGTCCTTTTGTGACCGGCTCGTTTCCCTCAGTATAACGTCCTCAACCGTTCACCCACGTTGTGGCCGGTGTTAGAACGTCTTTTCCTTTTTAAGGCTGAAAAATCGCCTTGCATGAATAGGGGAACATTTTGTTTATCCATTCAGCCCCCGGTGGGTCCACCTTTTGGCCACTACGAATGATGCTGCCGTGAACGTGGGTGACCCATCTTTGAGGCTCTGAGCTGAGTCCCTTCTTGCGGACACACGCCTGGAAGTAGGCTTGCTGGGCCAGGTGGTAATCCTACATCCAGTTTTTGGAGGACCCGCTACACTGTTTTCCACAGTGACGGCACCATTTTGCAACCCCACCAGCAATGCATCGGGGTCCCACTGTCCCCACGTGCTCCCGAGACTTGTTACTTCCGGGGGGGGGGGGAGAATAACCGCGGCCCTCTCCAGTGGGTGGGGGGAGGTGGTGTCCCCTTTGACTCCGAGCGTCTTTGCGCAAGTGCCTCCCGCCTCCCTGCATCCTGGGCCGCCCCGGGGGGCCTCTCCGGGAGGGACTGGAGGACCAGCTGAGGGTTCCCGGCTCTGGCTCCAGGCAGCGCCGGGACCCCCGTGATGTTCAACGAGAACGGGGACGCGCCGGGGCGCTACGACATCTTCCAGTACCAGGCGGCCAACGGCAGCGCGGGCAGCGGCGGCTACCAGGCGGTGGGCCAGTGGGCAGAGAACCTCAGGCTGGACGTGAGTGGGCGCAGACCCGCTGAGCCCGGGGTGGCGGGGGCGGCGGGGCGCACGGGCCCCCCAGCCCACCCGGGGCGGACGTCCCAGGCCCGCGCGTCTCCTGTGCCGCAGGTGGAAGCCCTGCAGTGGTCGGGGGAGACCCGCGAGGTGCCCTCATCCCTGTGCAGCCTCCCCTGCGGGCCGGGGGAGCGCAAGAAGATGGTGAAGGGCGTGCCCTGCTGCTGGCACTGCGAGCCCTGCGACGGCTACCGCTTCCAGGTGGACGAGTTCACGTGCGAGGCCTGCCCCGGGGACATGCGGCCCACGCGCAACCACACGGGCTGCCGCCCCACGCCCGTCGTGCGCCTCACCTGGTCCTCGCCCTGGGCCGCGCCGCCCCTCCTGCTGGCCGTGCTGGGCAGCATGGCCACCACCACCGTCGTGGCCACCTTCGTGCGCCACAACAACACGCCCATCGTCCGCGCCTCGGGCCGCGAGCTCAGCTACGTGCTGCTCACCGGCATCTTCCTCATCTACGCCATCACCTTCCTCATGGTGGCCGAGCCCGGGGCGGCCGTGTGCGCCGCCCGCCGGCTCTTCCTCGGCCTGGGCACCACGCTCAGCTACTCGGCCCTGCTCACCAAGACCAACCGCATCTACCGCATCTTCGAGCAGGGGAAGCGCTCCGTCACGCCCCCGCCCTTCATCAGCCCCACCTCGCAGCTCGCCATCACCTTCAGCCTCACCTCCGTGCAGGTGGGCCGCGGGCTCCTGGGGCCACGCGAGGGGGAAAAGGGGGAAGGGACCGCGGCTGGGCTGGCGGGTTGTCCTCCACTCGGAAAATCAGATAAGTGCTCTTCTCTTTTGGCTCCCATGTGTTTTTTTTGTTTTTTTTTTTTTAAAAAGGCTGCAGGAGCCACTGCCCCACTGTTCTCCTATAAACAGAGCTCCTCCCCCCAGCCCCATCCTGCTCCATCCTCTAGGGAACAGGGTCAGTAAGCTGGGGAGTGCCAGCATCCAGCACTGTTTCTGTAAAAAAACAATGAGATTATTTCCCTACACGGAACACGCTTTCCACAGTTTGGCTCCCACGTAAAAATAAGGCAAAGCCATCTGGTAATTTTTCTCACGCAGAAAAAGAATCTGTTTCTGTAAAGGGAGATCCTGCTGCCGGGTCACTGGGCTAACCTGGATGAGAGGCATGGGCTCCGGCAACCTTACTGTGCAGTGGGGCATCCTGCTCCACAAATGGCCAGGATTTCGTGACGTCTACGCAGCAAAAAGCAGAGTGCCTTCAGGGGGTTCTCTGTGGTAGTATTACGGCGTTGGAAATTATTCTCATGATCTGGAAAGCGCTGCATGTTTTCTGGGCAAAGGGTACCACTCAGGGACAGGTGTGGGTGACACTGTGGCATTGTAGAGCCAGGCCAGTTCTCAGGCCTATGTGGAGGGCCTGTGCTCAGCCTGCTTTGGAGAGGGCACGCTCTGCACTCCAGGCAAGCCCTTCCCCCTGCCTAGCTCTGTGTATGCCTCTTTCATTCCCATCTGCAAGCCTTAGGCCATGCAATTCTCCGTAACTGAAAGGTGTTGCCATCTTCCCGCAGATAGCAGGGTCTGAGCTATCCCTGTGAGAGCCAGAAGGCCAATGTCCAGCGCATCCTGACCTCTTACCTCCCTGCTTCCCTGCCCGAAACCCCTGTGATGCCCCTTTGCCCCCAGGCCAGAGGTATTTAGACGACAATCAGTACTTCCTGGCTCATCTCTGGACTCCCCACATTATACCCTCCCTTCCGGAAATCCTGAACCCCTGCAAAGAGGCATACCTGTAGTGTTACTGGTGGACATGAAATGGCATCTCGTTTTAATTTGCATCTACTTAATTACTAGTGCAGCTGGCCTTTGAGGTTTCCTCTTCTGTGATGTGCCTGTTCCTGTGCTTTGCTCATTTTCTATTATTTTGTAGGAGTTGTTTTTTTTTTCTTTGTTTGTTTTCTTTCCAGGTACTGATGCTAATTCCTTTTCAATTACAGGGGTTGTGAAATTGGTGGGGTCCCTTTTGCTTGCTATTCCTGTATATCTCAGGCCTTGGATGAGAGTTCCTCATAGGCAACTTTTTTTCCTACCTAGAAGCTTGTTCTAAGAGGAGCCTCCAGACGGCTCTCCTGGATGGTGGGTGGGATGTTATTAGTCCCTTGTCCGTGGAGCTGCTGCCTCTAGAAGGATCACAAAAAGGTTCTCCTTTCTGGTGAACAAATTATTAAAAAGCATGCCCTCCTCCGGGATCACATAGCCCTGCTCTAGGTACATAGCATGGCACTGAAGTGTTAGCTCGATTTCAGCCCTACATGCCCCCCCCACACACATACCAGTCTTGTACAGTGAACAACCAGCACAAACGAACGGGGCAACCCTTCCAGGGTCCTGCCTTCATTGCAGGTGTCTTAATTCCTGCTCCCTAGCTTCCTTTGGCTCAAGGTCATGTCTTCTGTCACTGTGAGGGAACTGCTACTCCATCTCCTCCCTATTAGTGCTTGCTTTTGACTTATTTTTTAAGATTTTATTTATTTATTTATTTATTTTTCAGAGAGAGAGAGAGAGAGCGCACAAGCCGGGGGAGCAGCAGGCAGAGAGAGAGGGAGAAGCAGGCGCCCCACTGAGCAAAGAGCCCAATGCAGGGTTCAATCCCAGGACCGCTGGGATCATGACCTGACTAAAAGGCAGATGCTTAACTGACTGAGCCACCCAGGCATCTCTGTGTTTGATTTTTTTTTTTTGCAGTAATTTTTTAAAAATATATTCAGTTAGCCACCATATAGTACATCATTAGTGTTTGATGTACTGTCCATGATTCGTTAGTTGTGTACAACATCCAGTGCCTGAGTTTGATTTTGATAACCTCCAGGGCCACCCGGCATCAGCCCACATCCTTTCTACTCTGTTTAGTGCCTCATTTTGCGCTTCACTCTGCATACCCACAGGATTTCATTACACTATATTCAGAAGTTCTCTGGATCTGGAGAAGGAAGGGGTCCTCAGAAACTAGGTTTGCCATGAAGGAACTAGGTTTGCCATGGTGCTAGATGGGATCAAGCAAGTGTTTTCACATCTACAGAATGGAGATGATACTGCCTAACCCCGGGCGGCCAGTGATGGGGGGTTGTGAGGAAAGAGAATCTCTGCCGAGTCTAGCCCTTAATCAGTGGGGCAGACACTGGCTCCTTCCCCAAGCTGGCTCAGAGGGACTATGTGTAGGCCGCCTCTGCCTGTAGTCGCTGTATCTTGCAGGACTTGGTGATGGTTGGGATACAGGAAGAGGACATCCAGGGCCCATTACCCAGCCAGCTCTCACATTGCCAGCACGTATCTTCACAGCAGCCCCTTCTGTCCACCGGCCTTTGCGTAGGCAATCCCCTCCTGGATGGTCCTCCCCTCTCCATGGGGACTCTCGGGCCTGAGCATCCCACTAAGTAGGCCAGGAGCCTCAAGGTGACCCTAACCTGCCAGAGACATTGGTGGGTGGCCAGGCTGCATGTGTCCCTGACCCGTGTTGGCTCCCACAGGTGGTGGGAGTGATGGCGTGGCTGGGGGCCCAGCCCCCACACAGCGTGATTGACTATGAAGAACAACGGACAGTGGACCCAGAGCAGGCCAGAGGGGTGCTCAAGTGCGACATGTCAGACCTGTCCCTCATCGGCTGCCTGGGCTACAGCCTCCTGCTCATGGTCACGTGCACTGTGTACGCCATCAAAGCCCGCAGCGTGCCTGAGACCTTCAACGAGGCCAAGCCCATTGGTTTCACCATGTACACCACCTGCATCATCTGGCTGGCTTTTGTGCCTATCTTCTTTGGCACCGCCCAGTCAGCTGAAAAGGTAATCTGGGGTCCCCCGTCAGTTCCACTGCCTCCTTTGTTTCCTGCCTGTCCATGGAAGGGTTCAGTGGTCCCAAGCGCTGGGCCACACGCTTGTTGGTTAATTCATTCACGTACTTAAAAACGCATTCACTCATTTGTCAGTCTCCCTTTGCTGCTTCAGTCAGCCCAATTTTCCTTTGTTCATTCATGTGTTCATCCATGCTTCCAACCATCCATTAACTTGTGTTGTTGTTTTTTTTTTTTTAAGATTTATTTATTTATTTTAGAGAGAGAATATGTCTGTGAGCAGGGGGAAGGGGCAGAGGGAGCCAGTGGGGGAGAATCTCAAGCAGATTCCAGGCTGAGTGCAGAGCCCAACATCGGGTTCAATCCCATGACCCGAGATCATGACCTGAGCTGAAACCAAGAGTCAGATGCTAACCCGAATAAGCCACTCAGGCGCCTCTCCATTAATTTACTTTCATTCAGTTACTTCTTTAGATACTTTGTAGCCATCAGTCCATTAATTTGTCAGTCCATTTTCTTGCTCATTATTCAGTGATTTCCTTGTGTGTATAGTAGAACATGTTTATTCACCGCTGTCCTTCATGTTTACCCACTTGCTCTTTCATTCAAAGTGTTCATTCGTGTGTGCATTTGAAAACATTCATCTATTCATTAACATGCTCTAGTGCTTTCTAGGCATACGGACCCTTTCCCCAGATGTCACTCACTGTGAATGAGCCCTTCCCTTGGTCACTTGTCCACTTGGTCCTGTGTTATTCATTCTCCTTCCTGCCTATGTCAGGCCACACCATGACCATCACTTCTTCATGCCACAGGGCCTTTGCTTAAATGGTTGCCCTTTCCATCCACCATGAACACAGACTCATGTGGGGGTGGGGGTGGGAAAGAACAACGCTGAGTCCCACCCGGTCCCTTCCTCCATGGCTCAGATCTACATCCAAACCACCACGCTGACTGTGTCCTTGAGCCTGAGTGCGTCGGTGTCCCTTGGCATGCTGTATGTGCCCAAAACCTACGTCATCCTGTTCCACCCGGAGCAGAACGTGCAGAAGCGGAAGCGGAGCCTCAAGGCGACCTCAACAGTGGCAGCCCCACCCAAGGGCGAGGACACAGAGGCCCCCAAGTAGTGAGTGGGGGAGGAGTGGGAGCGGTTGTTCCCTCCCTTCTGTTATTTTCTTTCTCTTGCTTCACGGTGGAAGCTGTGACAAGTCCAGGTCTGCAGTGAACAGTCAGAAGCAGGGGGTCCTCGAAGCCCATGCCCACCAGGATGGGGCTGGCCTCCAGAAAGACCTGGACCCACATACCACACTTCATCCCTGCTTTTCCGTGCCTCTTGGCATCATACGTACTTGCTGCAGACCAGACTTTCTACTCATGGTGGGAAACAGCTACCAAGAGAATCCTACTCTAGGGAGGGACTGAACCTACACTTCCTGGGCTGAGTTCAGAGAGGTGATGAAGCCCCTGGGCTTGGCCCAACGTGAGTGAGAGTTCTACCCAAACAGCCATCAGAATGTGCGGACTGTGCAACATTCAAGAATGTGTAGATCTCACTCTGGAAATGCGCGGCTGGCTTTGAGAAGGGAACTTTTACCCAAGAGACCTGGGGTTCTGTCTTCTGGACTGAGTAACTCAGGCTTGGCTCTGAGGGATCGAACCTTGGGTGAGAGAGCTCTGTGAGTAGGAATGGACCTGGGACAGGACGTGGGAGCCAGCAGAGGAACTGGGACATACCCTATGGGGTTATTTATGTTGAGGTCTTTTTCTTGGGACCTTCACATGCCCCTGGGATCTGGGGCATGTCAACATGTAGACTATAGTTTTTTGCCTTTCCCTGCGCATACTCCCTTAAACGACCCCAAACATTTGTGTGGTGTTAGCAGTGTGAGAATAAAGCAACGGGGCAGCAGTTGCCCTCTTCTGATGCCCATGAGAGATTATGGTCAGGAGTTTTGGGCTGTGTCCATGGTAATGATGAATTCCAAGTAGACATCTTAGGATGAATATCCACACTTTCCTCTCCCAACATTTACTGAGAGGTCCCCTTTGAAAGGCAAACATGAAGCATGGGAAGGAAGATACTTGGACTGCAGATGCATGGACATTTATTTTTGAGTTTTTTTTTTCTTTTTCAAAAAGCTTGGGTTTAGTTATGGAATTGTATTTCCCTGTGGTACAATTTCTATCTGTGAAATTGGCTCTTTTCCTTTATCAGTTCAGAATTCTCTAGTATTTGATGTCCAGAACTGATTCTGAAGGTCAACCAACCTTCATGCAACATAGAGGCTCTTTTCTCTTCCTCTGTTGTATAAATAGATTTTTGTCCCTGGGACCAGGTGTCTCTGTGTTCCTTAAGTTAATAGGGCTTCTCCTCAGAATAACATTTTTTGGTGTACAGATTCTCCTTCCTCACATTTTTTTGCATTTCTATGGTTTCTCCACAGTGTGAATTAGGAAGTTTTATTTATCGCTCAGTGCTTTCCAAAATTCATTATTTCATAGAGCTGCTTTCCTGTGTGGGTTTTCTGATGTAATGTGATGAGGTGCGTTCTGTTGCTGAAGGCTTTTCCATATTAGTGCTTTGAGAGTCTTTTTCTGCTATATGAACTCTCAAAGTCAGTTAGCTCTCAGTTCCAAAGGAAGACGTTCCTGTGTTTTTGTTGTTGTTGTTTTTCTCTTGGTGTTTCTCCCAGGATGAATCCCTGATGTTCAATAAGCGTTGACTTCTAGTTAAAAACTTTTTAGTGGTTTTCCCCACTTTGAACTCTGTGACTTAGAGTTTGGATGATTTCTTAGTAGAACATTTAGAGGATTTCTCCCCAGTGTAAGGTTTCTGCTTTAGAGTCCTGGCTTCCTGCTGAAGACTTTCACACACTCCTCACATTCGTTCATACTGGTGTCTCGGATGTGAATGCTTGACCACAAGGTTCTGGTTCCTTCTTCAGTCCACTTGTATTGATCCACAGCATGCGCCATTTTGTATGTGGCTCTGTTACTAACATGTGATCATACTTAGTGCACTTGTGAGGTTTCTCTCCTTTATGAGTTCTCTACTGTATGCAAAGTTTGGACTCCCAGAAGAAGGCTTTTCTATGATCAGTGTGTACAAAGGATCATTTGAGGTTCAGTGCAGGGTTGACAACTTCCTGAAGGTCTTCCCATGCCATTTACATGCACCGTTTTGCCTTCTCTGAGGTTCAGTTAATCAAGTTGAACCCCCGAATAAGGTTTTGTTTTGTTTCAAATTTGTGGAATTTATAAGGCATTGGTTTCTTTTATGCTGCTGAGTAAGAATTGGGCTGTGCTTGTTGGCTTTCTCACATTCATTGCCCTGAGTAATTTCTTCCCAGTATGAATTCTGTGTTTCTATGAAAATGGGGTTGTGGATTGGAGGCTTTCCCATGTTACAGCCACAGGGTTTCTCTCCAGTATGAGTTCTCTAAGGCAGAGGAAGATTACATTTTGATATAGACTTTAATTCACCAATTTGTAAGGATATCGTCTGTGTCCAATGTGTAGAGAGTTGCATAAGGAGGGTCTCTCTCATATTAACTATATGCTTATATCTTTTCACCAGTGTGAATTTTTTAACACATCTATTACATTCACTATAGCTCTGTCCCATTTATTACATTTTGTGCTATTTGGAAATTTCCCCCAAGTTCATTACTTTCATTGTCTCTCACTCATTGACTTCTTGTTGAATAAATACAACTTTTCCCAGAAGTTTAACTTGCATTTTCTGTTGCCTTTTTTTTTTTAACGTAGTCACCAATTTGCAAGACTGCTTCTTAACTGTAATAAAGTACACAATTCCAAGTGAATCTTTCCACCATCATTTTACAGAATGAAACCTCTTCAGAAATACTCCACTATACTGACACCATTTTTCAGTGGCATCACCAAATTTTCCATTTGGGAATTTTATGAAAAATTCCCAAGTGTAGATATTTTCCATTTCCTGGGCTTTGACGAGGGAAGCCTGCTGCTGTGTGGACAGAGTATTGACAGCTGTAGAAGACTGGGCGTTTCAGAGATGATCTTTCAGCTTATGGAACAAAGGAGAGGACTCAAGATGGGGTGCAGCCCTGAACACAGAGACTCCAAGGGGAGGCTTGGATGAAAGGCAGTCGAGGGTATAGAGAGGCAGATTAGTGAAGGGACTGGTTTTGGACACTGTGAGCCTTACTGCTTCATTTGTGGGTTACTGTGGTGGGATACTAACTAGTCTCTGCTTCCTGTGTCTTTCCCCTCCATCCCACACACCAATATCAAAATCATCATTCTGGGCCACCAGTGCCCCAGAATAGGGATGCTGCTATGGGCCCTGCTCTCTCCTGGCACCTGTGTCTGGCTATGATTCATTCTCATATTTGCATGCAGACTCAGAAACGGAAATAGCAGGAAGGACACATGGGTCCGGCCCCACATGCTGTTCACTGATATAATCTGGCCAATTTGAAGTATTACTAGCTTATTCTACCAGGGCTCTTGAATGTTGAACTTACCCATACTATCAACTTCTGAGGTTTTTTTTCCCCATCCCAATCTGCCAGACAGGGAAATTTCCAGGGGCCACAGACTTTGTCTTACCCCTGACACTGTAGACTTCCTTCAGTCAGCTTTCATATCTACAAATTGTATAATGTCAAGGTTAAGACTTCTTGAGATCAATGGCAGCTCTGCCATGCTAGTAAGTGACCTTGGTCGAGATAATTAGCCTCTCCCACAGTCACTGACAGCCAGAGTCACCTTGATCCCTGCAGATGCCCACATCATTGACCCCATTTCCCAGCATCCACCTTCCCAGTCCTACCAGTCAATGCCCAAACAGACCCCACTCATTACATAAACCCCTCAGGTGACCAATCCCAAGACCCCATCTCAGACCTCCCAAATAACATTCCTTCTTGAAAACTGCTCTCTAGAGAAAGCTCTGCTGTATATCCCTCATAAAAATATGAATTCTGTATGGGTTGGCTGTGAAGGATCTTGAAGGTTTTGCTTCCCATGGTTGGCCCTGGAGGAGCCATGGAAGGGTTTACACAGGTGAGTCCTGTGGCTGGATCTGTGGTGTGGACAAAGTCACCGGTGCCTGGAATGGGAGGTGGCCCAGAGGGGACGAGAATGATTGGTGAAGAGCCTGAGGCAATGCACCAGGGGGAATCTGGTATATCCTTGCCTGTAAAATATTTATAGCCCCATTTCCCCCCTATCACAATGGCTAGAAATGATAGTATTAGATAACAGTGAGCAATGCTGTACCTTGGTCAAAGTATATTGCTGAAATAAATTAGCAATTGAAACTTACGTGGTTTTTAAGCTTCCGCATTTTAGTTCTTCTAAATTTGGAATTTCTGATTCACTGGAAGGAAAATTAATTGGGAAAGAACAAACTAATTGGAAAATTTCCCAGTATTTGTGCTCTGGTAAAAAAAAAAAATTAAAGATTTTATTTATTTGACAGAGAGAGACACAGCAAGAGAGGGAACACAAGCAGGGGGAGTGGGAAAGGGAGAAGCAGGCTTCCCACTGAGCAGGGAGTCCTTGTGGGGCTTTATCCCAGGATCCTGGGATCATGACCTGAGCCAAAGGCAGATGCTCAACAACTGAGCCACCCAGGACCCCCAGTGCTCTGGTAAAATCTATTCATCAATAGCAACCACTTGTAGCTTGAGAGTTTGAAGCACAAAACCTGACCCCTGGCAATGGCTTGTGTTTAGAGCACCAGCCAAGTTCACTGCAGGGGCTGGTTGGGCTGTGGTCCTGCCTCTTCCTGTGGAAGCTCACACTGCTAACACCAGTGCTGACTCTGGGCTCCACCGCCTTTTTAATGGCACTTACCCAGCCCCCACTGTTCCTGCCTTGTGTGTCCGAACCTCTTTCCCTGTCTCACTGAACTGTGCTTTTCGTCTGTTGTCAATTCTAGTGAAGCCCAGTGTGACTACACAATCTACAGTTGGGCCTCTCACACTCTCTTCTGTGGTACCCCATCTGTGTAAACACGTATCCCACAAACTAGTTATTTTGCTCATTATTTGTGTTTCATTTTGCAATACCTGTCTTCCGTATTTAGGTCCCATGAAAGCAATACTTAGATGTGTGTATACCCTCTGTGTATGTACCATGCTTGGCTGTTGCTGTTTCACTAGCTACTAGCTTTGGCTTTCTCTGTGTGTGTGTGTGTGTGTTTTAAGATTTTATTTACTTGAGAGAGAGAAAGAGAGCATGGAGGAGCAGAGTGAGGGGCAGAGGGAGAAGCAGACTCCCTGCTGAGCAGGGAGCCAGATGCAGGAATCAGTCCTGGGTCTCCAGGATCATGACCTGAGCTGAAGGCAGACACTTAACCAACTGAGCCACCCAAATGCCCCACCTCTCTGCTTTTGGAAAACCCCAAGAAGGGCACTCGTAGTAATTACTCTCATGTGGCCACGTCCAGGACCTGCTATGATTATCAGGCGAGATATCCAAGGGCTGATAGGCATTTGCGAACCCATGGTTCTTGTACTCTTGTACTCTCAGGCTAGAGGAGCACCCGAACCCTTTCCACCTTGCCTACGCAGGGCCGAGGAAGGGTCTTTTGTGGAGGATGTGCAACACGGTCGCGAGGCTGGGGACTTGCTACAATAGCCCCCCACCCACCCATCCATAGCCATATCTGCCCCACTCCAACATCTGGAGCCAAGTGGCCCTCCAGAATGTGTCCATGAAGGAGGAGGCTGAGTGCAGCAGGGAGGCATGTGTGCCCCAGAGCTACAGTGCCTGGATCATCCTCAGACCATGCATGTTACCAGCTGTTTAAATTCTGAAACGCTTTTAAACCTCTCTGTTCAATTTTCAAGTGGGGATGAGACAGTCTCACAGAATTGTGAGGATTAAATGAGTTATTACGCGCAGAGTGCTTACAACAGTACCCGGCCTGCGGGACATCCTCAAATGTTAACTGTTGTCCCCAATGACGGGGGATAGAGCTCTCTTCTATTCCACAGCCTGAACTATGGTTTCTGGGACCAGGTAGGTTTGTATGCTTATTGTGGGCAGGACCAGACTGGCCATACAAAGATAAAAACGCTTGGAAGCACTACTTTTGGCCATGTCTTTAGAGATAACCAGGTAACACAAATGCATCTTGTACCTCTTAGAACACTGTGTACTTTTCTCATTTATTTTCAGAAAGACACACTGATGGGCCATTCTCTGGCAACAATTTTTAAGAACAGTGATGAGCTGTAGACAGGGTAACACACAGGCTGAGGAGGAACATGCCCGAGTGACCAAATCCTGGCACTGGCAGAGAATGGTCATTAGCGCCACTGAAAAGTTCATGAGTGATGGGAAACAATCAAACCTTGTATTTTCTTTTTGCCTTCACAAACTGGTATAAAAATACTAAAAGTAAAAATATTACCAAAAATATATTTAGCAGGAGTTGAGGAGGGGCCAGAGGCTGGGACTTCTCCCACTGTAGGCGGGAGTGTTTTATGTGTCCACATGGCCTTGCTGGCTAATCCAGCAAAGGGCAGAGAAGGGCAAAGTGCAAAGGGAAGAGGAATCAGACAGCTGGAGGGTATGCACTTGGACTAAATTCATGTTCAAGGGAATTAAGTTGTTTTCTCAACCAAAGATGCATGCAGTTTAGGGTTGTTTTGTTCCAGGACTCTGAGGCTTAAGTACTATAACTGGGAAGCCCCAGTCCGCTGAGGGTCAAGGTGCCATTCTAAAAGCCATTGCTGAATATGGAGAAAGGCAACGTCTTGGGCAGACGCTGGTGGTAGAGCGAGGCGAGCTCAGGTGACGAGGGAGAACCCAGGTGCCCAATCTATCAGCTGGAGATGGGAAGACCCGACAAGAGAGCATTAGAGGAATATGAAAGGGGAGACTGGAGCAATTATTTTTCCCCCAAGAGCTGGCAGTTTCGGGGGGGCATTCACGGGAGCCCACAGCCAACGATGACTTTTAACAAGGTTTATGGTGCTAATCCTCTTCCCAAATCCTTTCCCTGGGCAGAGCAGAACTGCCACTGCCACTGAGTTTGCCCATTGGGCAATTCCATGGTAGACCAGGAGAGCTCTGGTGCATCAGATGTGGGAAGTGGGTCTAGATCTGCTTCTCTGGCTCCTCTGTCTCTCTAGTCCTGTGAGGGGGTGGGGAGACTGGCTCCTTCGTTATCTTGCGACGGCATAGTCGTGGGTGCGCCGGGAAATCTGTGCACTGACTGGGCAGGGAGCAATCCCAGATCGAGGGCTTTCGAGCTGCATGGATTCTGGTGCAGGAACAGCTGCCGGTGCCATCCCCGGGATAAAGGAGGCTCTCGGGGGCACCTGGTCTCGGCTCTGGCTCGATTGCAGGTGCAGGACCCGTGGCAGCGGCTCTCATTAAACACAAACAAAATGAACATTGAACTCAGCTGAGCAGTGTCCCACAGGGATTCAAGGGAAGAGGGTGATTGTTAGGGGCAGGTGGGCCACATGGCTGGTACTGCAGGCAGGGATCTATAGCAGCGAGCAGGTTTTCAAGCTTTTTTGTGGAATTGGGGGCTGCCAGCCTTGTAGGGCTGCCGATGAACATGTGGGGGCCCAGCGTACAAAGAGCTCCAAGTCACCCCTTGAAATGCTGCTTCATCTGCAGCTTAGTAGGGGAGAAAGCATGAGCTGCTGCTGACCCCCTCACAGATGCCTGCCCACACCGGCAGCCTGCACTCGATGGAAGGTGAATTTAGAATTCCACCAGGAAATAGACTGTCCTCTTCTGTAACTTGGAGTTGAAATGCAGCATCTGTGGGGCCAGTGGGCTGCCCGACTTGATGGAGAGCACCTCCACGGACTGAGAACTTGCCACTCCGTTTCCCAGAACAATGGTGGGCTTGCTCTTCCGTATTCATGATGTGGTGTGTTGTTCCAGTTTGCAGTACTGCGGGCTCCCCGTCCTTTGTGGTGGGGAAGGGGACAGTGCTACCAGGGGCTGTGTGTGTGTGAAGGCACACATGATATTTTATCTCTGTGCTTTCTACTGAGAGCAGTGAAGGATCAAAGATGGAGAAGGAACTGTACCCGCCGGAACAGAGTATCGCTACAAGTTTGGGGCATGGACAGTCCCCTGCCAGGGAACGTCACGATGCTGTTGACCACGTCTTGACCCACGGAATTACTCCACGGGTAGCTCACCACTGTCAGAATGGGACAGTCTTTAAATAGAACACCCAGATGGAGGAGAGGAAATGCCCACTTCCAAATGCAAAAGCAGAAATTCAAAGCTGTTCGCTCTGTGAACACAGTTGAGACCTTCCAAAAATTGGATGGAAGAAGTGCAGGGACCAGGATGCAGCAGTTCGTATTCTGGTGGGGAGGAATACATCCTCTAGTGCAGTGGACACAGAGGACTGCCAGCCAAGGGAAAGAGTGGGTTAGAGCCTTTGAGGGCTAGCTTTGGGGCTCTAACGTGTGTCAGCTGCAGGTTAGGAAATGGCAGATCACAGAAGTGGAGAGGGTCTAGAACACTGTGAGGTGGCTGGATTGTCACATCTGAAGCTGAGCAGGCCCCTGACTGCTATAAGGACAGTGCAGAGCAATTGGAGGTAATGTCTACACAACCTAGCCCCTACTTAAGTTACCATCCCAGTGTCAGAGTCAAGGTGAGGCCCAGAGGAACTGGGTAACTCAAGAAGTTTGATCAACCTGTCTCCCAGGGGTCCCCGAGTTCTGAATGCTGGGTCTGGTTGCGATAACCAGAATTGTGGACTGTGTAGGAGGCCAGATCACCACATTCCCCAAGGGCAAATGGGGTGATGATAAGTGACACGATGTCACCAGTTAGGAGGTGCTAAATCAAGAGGGACACACCATTCAAATGAGTTGTCCCAGAAGGAGAATATGGGTAAGCAGCCAGTGGACATGTAAGTCAGGGAGATCTGAGAAGATGGTTTGAAGCAGAAGGTGGGAAACATAATTTAGGTAACTCCGGGGCCAATGCACGGTGACTGCACTTTCCCTACACTGAGAAAGTGGGTGGGTGAGAACAAAGGGTTCCACTGAAAGTAGAAACCCTTTTATATAAAAAAAGTGAGTGAAATGTTTATTGACCATTTTTACTTTTTTGTTCCTTTGCTTCTTCCCCTGGTCTTTTGCAATTTTATAATTTCTCTTAATAGTCAAAATGTAAATGTGATCATCTAATTTCTGTGTTGTTAATGAAGCTTCATTTTGGTTACAATACTTGGTAATTCAGACTAATTAAACATTACTGTTATTCAACTGAGGCAGTTCTGAACTAGGAGGGCATGCCATTCTTAAATTCTCAAACCCACAGTACCGTGAAGGTTGACTCTCTGTAAATAAAAATTCCATTTTCACTGAAGTTTTCATGGCTATTCTCTGGAATGGATTCGCTTACATTCAATAATTAACACACTCAGTGTCAAAGTTCTGCCATATAAACTATAATCCTATCACTTTTCTCCAATATGATGTCTCTGATGCTGAATGAGGTTTGCAGTCTGGTTGAAAGCTTTCCCACATTTATTACATTTATAGGGCTTCTCTCCTGTGTGAATCCTCTGATGTTGAGTAAGGTGCGTGCTTCGAATAAAGGCTTTCCCGCAGATTTTACATTTGTAAGGTTTTTCTCTGGTGTGGATTCTCTTATGTTGAGTGAGGGCTGAATGGTCGCTGAAGGCTTTCTCACATATATTACACGTGTAAGGTTTTTCTCCAGTATGAATTCTCTGATGTTGGGCTAGGGCTGATTGGTCCCTGAAGGCTTTCTCACACAAACCACACCTGTAAGGTTTCTCTCCGGTATGAATTTTCCGATGCCGAGCGAAGGATGAATTATCCCTGAAAGCTTTCCCACATTCGCTACACTTATAAGGTTTCTCTCCAGTATGAATTCTCTGATGCTCTGTCAGGGAAGAGTTCACCCTGAAGGCCTTTCCACATTCGTTACATTCAAAGGGCTTCTCTCCAGTGTGAATTCTTTGATGCTGAAGAAAACTCGTACTCTGATTAAAGGCTTTTCCACATTCATTACATTTATAAGGTTTCTCTCCACTATGAATATTCTGGTGTTTGGTAAGATGTGCCCTGCACACAAAGGCTTTGTCACATATGTTACATTTAAAAGGCTTCTCTCCAGTGTGAATTCTATGATGGTGCGCAAGGTGTATGTTTCGGATAAAAGCTTTCCCACATAAGTTGCATTCGAAAGGTTTCTCTCCGGTGTGAATTTTCTGATGGTAAGTGAGTGAGGAGCTCACAGAGAAGGCCTTGCCACATTCCTTACATTCGTACGGTTTCTCGCCAGTGTGAATTCTTTGGTGGTGGATAAGGTGTGTGCTCTGGTGAAAGGCTTTCCCACATTCTCTACATTCATATCGTTTCTCTTTAATAACAGTTTTCCGATTTGCATTCAGTTTTTCAGTATGAACTTTCTGGTGTTTATTAAGGGTTGAACTTTTAGTGAAGACTTTTCCACACTCACTACACTCGAAGGCTTTTTTGCTAGATTGAAATCCCTGACTCTGATCAAAAGATGAGCTCACAGTGCAGTGCTTCCCAGGTTCCTCCCCGGCCTGGGTGCGGAGCACAGAGGGGGTCTTCTGGTGAGCAAGTACCCCCTGGCCTCCATGCTGCCATTCCAAATGGCCATCGTATTTCCAGTGACTATCTCTAGTGAATCCTTCCTGTATCATCCACTGATCCAAGTCCTGATCAGGAATATCCGGCTTGGGAGGAGAGTTCTTACTCACAGGCATAGTCATCCAGTCTGAAAGACATCAAACATAAACATATGTTTTATCTAGTTAGGGTAAGAAGATGAGCCTGTTTATGACGCTGACAAAGAGGTTGCCATTTTGAAGGCATCTTGAAGGGAAGATAGGAAAGGAAAGGACAAGAGAGGTGAGCAGAGGACGTAGCAGGAAGGGGTTGATTTAATGTCAGATGTATGAAGCAGGACAGCTTGGGAGCTTGAGTTCAGAAGTCACAGGCCTGGGTTGGGATCCTGAATATAATATTCATTTTCTTTGAGACTACAGAGAAGTTATCTGACTTTCTAAGCCTCAAAAAGCCTACGTAGACCCTACTATGCTAATAGATAAGAAAAAAAAAAATGTACCTTGTCCATTTTAGTGATACGGTGTTTAAAATAACCTACATGCAGCCTAAAGAAACCAGGGAAACTAGAGGTCAACACTTGGGAGAAAAGTCATTCAACTCCTATAACTAATAAAAGCAACATTTTTATGTTTTATACACTCATTCAGATGGGTAATAAAAAAGCCACAGTAAAGGGTGTGTAAAACACTCATATCTGCTAATAAAATTAGGACCTCCTACTACTGGTGAGGAAGTAAAATCTTAAAATGCATATGAGTTCATGGGTTTTTCCTCATCTATATGAGGAAAATGTACCATGAAGATGAGTATGTCAGTTTGGAATATTAGGAACAAAGCAGTAAATCTGCCTGGATATACCCAGTACACCTTAGGGGGTGAGGCCATGACTGGGGAAAACAGTATACTAGTCACTAGAAATGGGACTCTGCTACTAGGATACGAGCCATGGTCCCATGCGTTATCTCACAGAATTATCTCTCTCCCCACAGACAAATTCTGCACTTACTCAATAATTGTCTCCCTTGGTTTCACGGCACAGGCATACCTCAGAGAGACTGCAGGTTCGGTTCCAGACTGCCGCAATACAGTGAATGTCGCCATAAAGTGAGTCAAATGAATTTTTTGGTTTCCCAGTGCATGTAAAAGTTATGTTTATACTATACTGTAGGCTTTTCAGTAGCACAGCGTTAGGTCTAGAAAAACACTCTATATACCACAATGAAAAAGTGCTTTATTGCTAAAAAGTGCTAACCAGCATCTGAGCTTTCAGCAAAATCTTTTTGCTAGGGGAGGGTCTTGCCTCAGTGCTGATGGCTGCTGAAGGCTGGGGTGGCTGTGACAATTTCTTAAAATAAGACAACAATGAAATTTGCTGCATTGATGGACTCTTGCCTTTCAGGAATGATTTCTCTGTAGCATGAGGTGCTGTTTGATAGCATTTTACCCACAGCAGAACTTCTTTCAAGATTGCAGTCAATCTCTCAAACCCTGCCTCACCTTTATCAACTAACTTTATGCCATATTCTAAATACTGGGTTGTCATGTCAACAACCTTCACGGCATCCTCTTTGGTAGATTCCATGCCAAGAAACCACTCCCCTTGCTCATCTGTAGGAAGCAACTCCTCATCCGTTCAAGTTGTGTCTTGAGGAGCTTGCAGCAGTTCAGTCCCATCCTCAGGCTCCACGTCTAATGCTAGTTCTCTTGCTCTTTCTACCACATCTGCAGTGACTTCCTCCGCTGAAGTCTCGCACCCCTCCAAGTTACCCAGGAACCTTGGAATCAACTTCCAAACTCCTACCAATATTGATTTTTTTGACCTCTGACCATAAACTATGAATGTTCTCAATGGTATCGAGAATAGTGAATCCTTTCCAGAGGTTTTCAGTTTTACTGCCAGAATTACCAAAATGTGACACAGACATGAAGTGAGCCAACACTGCGGGAAAATTGGCACCAATGGTTCTGCTTGATGCAGGATTGCCACAAACCTTCAATTTGTTAAGAAATGCATATCTGCACAGCACAACAGAATGAGGTAGGTCTGTATTAACAAGCAGAGTTCTGGACTGCATACTAGTTTTTCCTATGTATTTGTGATTATCTGTGATTAACTTTTATGTTACGTTTCTTTAAGACTTTGTACTAAGAAATGAATGATAAAAGCTAGATACTACTTGCAATGATGCAAAGATTCCTGGAAAGTCAAGAACAAGCCTCTTTATTACTTTTTTCCTACACACTCCAGAAAATCTACAAAGAGCTATAATCAACAAAACCAAACTCAACTAACCCCTTTACTTATCTGGAAAAGAAAATTAAACAGGTGCATTTTAAAGCTAAAATCCTGGTGAGCTCAGACTAATGTTGCTCAAAACAAAAATGGTCAGTTAAATGCCAGGATTGCCAAATGTTAACACCTTAACGGCTGACTCTCATTTCTGGACCTGATAAAGTAAGCTGTGGCAGACATTCCTGCAGAAAACAACCGGAAAATCTTAATTGATAAACAAAAATTCTGCCTAAAGGCATCAGATGTCACTCAAGGCCAACCTGATAGTTCAATATTTGGGAGAAAAGGGAAATACAGAAAGGTAATCCCAATACTTACTGGTTTTTTCCCTTATAGAATTTGCTGAATTCTAAAACCTCTCAGGACAAGAGACCAAAGCTAAGCAGAATTTCAAAATTTTCTAATCTTAAGAAAATATGGAGCCAAAATCTGAGATCAGGATTTTCCAAAGAAGGGGTTAGTGGTCACAGTAAACATGTAAAGCTCTCAGTAGGCACTCCTGGAAGGCTACAACCTAGTAGCAAGGGCAAATAAGAGATAGGCAAAGCTTTATATAAACACCACAACCCAGTCTCCATCTAACAAGTCCCTGGTTGGATTAAGGCGGTTCCCTTACACTCACTATCTGCCAGAAGAAAAGGCAAATGTTCTCTGGAGGAATATAACATCACCCAGGGCCTCTTCACTTCTTCAAATACAATATCAAAGATTCAATCAAAATGTACCAGAGTACTAAGAAATTAAATCAAGAGAAAAAACAGATAATACACAAAGACCCACAGAATTCAGATATCCAAGTTATCAGACATGGATTTTGAGATAACTGTGATTAATGTGTTCAATAATACAGATAAGAATGAGAATTTCAACAAGAGATTGGAACCAATGAATTAAATGAGAATTCTAGAAAAGAATATAATAATTGAAATTAAGAACTGAACAGATAGATTCAATAGTATATCAGACATAGTAGAAGGGAGCAATAGTGCAATGGAAAAATACATAAGCAGAAAACATCTATGGTAAAAGTTGCTGAAAAAAGTTAAAAAAGAAACATACAAGTCATGATGAAGAGACTGAACACATGTGTGACGAGTTCTGGAATGGGAGAAGGAAACAAATGGAGCAAAAATCCTATTTGAAACAACACAAAGGCTGAAAAATGAATTTGAGAAGCACCAGAGATTCCAAGCAGGATAAATACAAAGAAAATTCACCTAAGCACAAAATGACTGGAAACCTAAGTTTAATCTTGACAGTTGTTTGAGAGGAAAACAAATATATTACTTTTAAAGAAGAAACAAAATAAGGGTGGCTCAGTCGTTAAGCATCTGCCTCCAGCTCAGGTCATGATCCCAGGGTCCTGGGATTGAGCCCCACATCAGGCTCTCTGCTCTGTAGGAAGCCTGCTTCTCCCTCTCCCACTCCCCCTGCTGTGTTCCCTCTCACTGTGTCTCTCTCTGCCAAATAAATAAATGAAATCTTTTAAAAAATTAAATTTAAAAAAAAAAAGAAGAAAAAAAAATAAGACTGGCAGCCATCTTTTCAACAAAAACAGTGGAAGCCAGAAGACAATGAACCAACATCAGGAAGTGTTGAAAGAACATAACTGCCAAATAATTCAATAGAAAGAAAATATCCCTAAAAAGTGAATATGAAATGGGTATTTCTATACAAATAAAAACAGAGACTGTGACACCAGCAGACCCACATTAAAAAAACAAAACAAAACACAGTAAGAAGCATGTTCTAGGCATAAGAAAATCCCAGGTGGAAACATTGAAATGTAAGAAGGAATGAAAAGCAATAGAAAAGTAAATATGTGAATACATGTAAGTATTATTGCACACAATAATTATGTCTTGAGAGGTTGAAAATATATATGTAATTAAATACACTTAGCAGGGGCACCTGTGTGGATTAGGGGGTTAAGCCCCTGCCTTTGGCTCAGGCCATGGTCTTGGGGTCCTGGGATTGAGCCCCTCATCGGGCTCTCTGCTCAGCAGGGAGCCTGCTTCTCCCTCTCTCTCTCCCTGCCTCTCTGCCTACTCATGATCTCTGTCACAAACAAAAACTAAGATTTTAAGACTGGATTTAAAAAATCCAACTAAATGCTTATTAGAAGAGAAATACCAAAACATAGGTATAGAAATATAGAAAAGAATGAAAAGGATTTATGAAGCAAGCACTAACCACAAAAAAGCTGGTATCAGACAAATCTTACAATATTAGAAAAAATAGATTTTCAGACATTTCACATTGACAGAAGGGACAGTTCTCCAGGAACATATAACAAATCTACATTTGCACATAAACTTCACAATGTATAAAGTAGAAACTGAGTAGAAACTGAGAAAATGAAAAGCAAAAACAGAGAAATCTTTATAATCCTAGCAATCTATATTCACACATCACTCTCAATAATTCAGAAATCAAACCTTTAAGAACGGAGATGCTCTCAATAATCTGATAAACAAATCTGACTCAAATAATAGACTTGAAAACAGTATACCCAACAATGACAGAGCACATATTATTAGTACATAGAGAACGTCTACCAAAACTGACCTTATATTGGCTGTAAATGAAGACATTTCACAGGAATGAGAACATTCAGAGTACGTTCTCTGGACTCAGTGGCATTAAGCTGGAAATGAACACCAAAATACCAAAAAGATACTTAACCCAGACATTTCTAAATTAAGCAATACATTTCTAAATAACTGATAGATGAAAGAAAAAAATCACAACAAAAATTAGAATTTAAATGATAATAAAAATATGAAATGAAACTGATAGGATGCAGCTACAGTCATGTGTAGAAGGAAATGTACATCTCAAGAAATTAGAAAAATAGCAAATGAAACAAAAAGGAAAAATAAAAGGAAAGATAAAAAATGGAATAAAAAATAAAAAAGACAATAAAAATAAAAAATAAAAAAGACAAATAAAATAGACAAATCAATAACTTAATAAAAATTGATAGACTTCTAGCAACACTAATCAAGAAAAGAAGGCACACAATAATTATGTGTGTGCCTTACTAATTACTAATGATCACTAATTACTAGTTATCAATGATTACTAATATTACTAATTGATTGCTAATATCAATTACTAATATCAATAATAATAAAGACGACATCAGGACAGATTCCACAGAGACTTATAAGATAATAACATAATAAGGAAACTTTATGTCAATAAGTTTGGGCACTTAGAGCAAGGCTCAAATTCCTAGAAAGGTACAAAAAAAGAAACAGAAAATTTGAATGGTCTCACATCTAATAAATAAATTGAATCTTCATTTTAAAATGTTCTTCTCACAGAGGTGCCTGGGGTGCCTCAGTAGGTTAACTGGCTGACTTGTGATTTTGGCTCAGGTCATGATCTCAGTCAGGGTCCTGGGATCAAGCCCCATATCAGGCTCTGTGCTCAGTGGGGAGCCTGCTTGAGGATTCTCTCTCTCTCCCTCTCCTTTTATCCCTCCCCCAACTTGTGATCACACTCTCTGCTCGCTCTCTCTCATTCAGATAAATAAATCTTTAAAAAAATAAATAAATAAAAACCTCTCACTACGAGATTGCCAGGCAGAGATGGCTTCAGTACTGACTTTGTATGGACGTTTAAGGGAGAAATAACACCAATTTTACACAAGCTCTTTTAGAGAACTGACAAGAACAAATATTTCTGATTGGTTTTATGAAGTTAGCACAACCTGCCAGAATCTGATGAAGACAATTTAAAAAAAAAAAAGTCACAGACCATTTTTTCTCATCAAAACAGATGCAAAGTTCCTAAAAGAAATATTCAGCAAACCTATCAATAAGAAAAGATCAGACAACTATATAGAAAATAAAAGAAAGACTTATAGGTACTTTACAAAAGAGAATATTAGGAGCACCTAAGTGCTGCCATTGGTTAGGTGTCCGACTCTTAGTGTTGGCTCAGGTCATGATCTCAGGGTTGTGAGATCAAGCCCAGAGTTGGGCCCCATGCTCAGCGAGGAGTCTGCTTGAGAGTCTCTCTCTCTCTCCCCAGTTATACAGTATTTACACAGCAAAAATGTGTTGAGTTTTACACTTATAATTTGTGTATTTTTCTGGGTTAGTATTACTATAAAATATTTTTACTTAAAAAAATCTGGCAGAAGGCTTTCAAAAGGGATATACTATGGCTCAACAAAAATAACCAATTGCTGGCTTTCTTTTCTAGCAGCTGCTGGGTAGTTCTATCTATTAAAGCCTTTTCTTGATTGTGGTCATAAAATCACATCATGTACATTAAGGAGAATATTTGTCTTCTGAATGTTTAGTGTTCCAGGAGAATACTCGTGTAATCAAGAGGGGAGTCAAATGCACGCCAGTTTTCCCACATTGAAGATGAACTGAGGTTAGGAGAGACTGGACCCCTGCTGAAGATCTGAGCACATGGAATCTGCTCTCCCTGGGGCCCCCAGGTCACTTCAGAGTGGGCTGAACTAAGGAGCAATCCCCCTAGCTGCACTGTCCCACATTACAAAAAACAAAGTATGGTCTTAAACGATGTAACTCCAGGGTTTCATACAAGGCATGCAAGTGGTATGATCCAAACCCCTTTACAATGTACTTGAAAGGTCACCCCCAGGGAGGGATTGGAAACTAACCTGATTTACTTCCAAATTACCTAGAGTTTCAGGAACTGGCCCCATCAGGTACCTCTGGAAGTGGGGAATGGATAATGGAGCATTGCTTTAAGGTCAGTTTACAAAGCCATTAGGCCCCCACGTCCCTTCCCCCAGTCCGAGGAGCTTGGGGACTCCCCTCTCCCAACTTGGCAGAAGTCCCAGCCTTTCCTCTTGGAGGGAGTAAATCGAAGGTGCTCTGAACTGAAGACACCAGGGCAGCTGGTGGCAGGAGGTGAAACACTCAAGCCCCACTTACCCACTAAGAGTTTCCAGAAAGGACCTTGATCCTCCCACCGTTTACCTGGGCAGACAATCAGGGACTACTGGATACAGGAGGAAAGCTTCTAACAGGAAAGCAATACCAAAATAATCAAAGAGAAAATTTTGAGAACACAGAGCTTATGAAGAGAGAGAAAAATGTTTTTAAAAAACCATTTATCTTTAGAGGTAAAATATTTTAACCATAAAATGTGAATACTAGCATATAAATAAAGCAATATCAAGAGGAACGAGAGTTCTTTGAAATTAAAAATGATGACAGAATTGGAAAACTCTGAGAATTCCCACTGTAAAACAATTAGAAAACCAGAGCGGTGGGAAGAGAGAGAGAGAGAGAGAGAAACAACTTTTTAGGCAATGGACAAATGACAGGGAAAGATGGAGATCCCTGGGAGAAAGGAAACAGACAAGGGAAGGCCTAGTGATTTAGCCCTGGGGACTGTGTCCAGGTCACAGCACAGGGACCAGGTCACAGCACAGGCTCAGTGAACTGAAGTGACAGGGCCTAGGATTCGGGGAGGCTGATGCAGCTCACATTTGTGGCCCACTGAAAAGAAGCCGTGGAAACTGAATTTGCAGTTTAATACCTTCCCATGGGGAAAATTCCTGGCCCAGAAAACTTCACTGGGTTGAACAAGCATTTAAGGAAGAAATAACACCAATTCAATACAGATTTTCCCAAAATATAATACGGAAGGGGAAATGTCCAAATTCATTTTATAAGGCTAACATTACCCTGATATCAAAAACAAAGATATTGCAAGGAACAGATCAGACTAATTTATCATGACTACGGATGCAAAAATTCGTAACAAAATGTTAGCCAATTTAATCCAGCAATATTTCGAAAATAAGATATGAAAACCAAGTTGGGGTTTTCCAGGAAGGCAAATTTGATTTGACATTTTAAAACCGATCAATGTAACTGATAAACATAGCAGCATCTTCAGGATTCAGAAAAGCATTCGTGAAAAATGCCGTATCCAGTCATGATAAAACTCTCATCAGATGAGTCAACTTCTTCAACCTGACATCAGGGGGGCGTCTGCAAAATAATCCACACATGACAGACTCAATTGTGAAAGATAGAGTGATTTCCCCTGAGAGAGGCAAAAAGGAGGGGTGGCCCCTCGCAGAGCTGCTGCTAAACGTGGTGCTGGAATCCGACCCAGCGCAGTAAGTGGCGTCTGGCTCCTGCATCCACTGAAAAGAGTGTCCCAGTTTCAACACACAACTACTGCACAACCTGGGATTCCTGCTTCTAGGCACGTACTTTAGTGAGCACATATGTCTACAAAGAGCATATGAGCTAAAATACATCCACATGGAGAAGGCTTGTACCAGACTGTTCATAGCAGCTTTAGCCAAAACCTGAAAATAGCCCAAATGCTCATTAACGATGACTGAACAGAGCTATCGCCATATGACAGGGCGCTAACTCAGCAACAGCAAAGAATTTCTGACACGTGAAATAGCAAGGAGAGTCTCAGAGATACTGTGCTAAGTGACAGAAGTCAGACCCAGAAGGCTATGTGTTCATTCCTGTGAAATCCTGGCAGATTAGAGTTGCCTGGATTATGGAAGGGAAGGGGATTCACTGCAAAGAGGTCAGAGGGAACTCTTAGGGAGAGCAAAAACATCATTATTTGGAAGCAAATATATCAAATAATCAGCTAAAAGAAGAGAAAAGGGATTATCTCTCCAGAGGGGAGAATGGGGGAAAGGGGGGGACAAAGGGGACACTTGTTTTTTATATTCAACACTGTAGTTCCATGAAATACATGTATTACCGTGATAAAACTTCTTATTAAAAATAAGAACAGAATAGGGGTGCCTGGGTGGCTCAGTAGGTTAAAGTCTCTGCCTTCGGCTCAGGTCATGATCTCAGGGTCCTGGGATCGAGCCCCGAGTTGGGCTCTCTACTGATTGGGAGCCTGCTTCCCTTCCTCTCTCTCTGCCTGCCTCTCTGCCTACTTGTGATCTCTGTCTGTTAAATAAATAAATAAAATCTTTAAAAAAAAAAAAAAAAAAAAGAACAGAATAAAATCCAAGAAAGTCAAAGGTAAGAAATAAAGGGCAAAAAAAAATCAATGAACTAGATTAAGATAAAATAGAAAGGATCAGCAGAGTCAAACATTCATTAAAAAATCTGTTAAAGGGGCGCCTCAGTAGCTCAGTCCGTTAAGTGTCTGACTTGATCTCAGCTTGGGTCTTGATCTCAGAGTTGTGAGTTTGAGCCCCATGTTAGGCTACTCAAAAAAAAAACAACAAAAAAAAGTCTATTAAGAAGCAACCTCTGACAAGATATTATGGGGGAAAAAAAGACAAAAGTTGAGTACTATTAGAAATTCATGCTTCCATTCAATGGTTATATCTGAGGATATAAGAACAAGCAAGACCAAGTCCTTCCCTTGTGGATCTAAGGGTAGAAAGGATCATTTCAACACAACACAAAAAGCATGAAGATAAAGATCATTAAGGCAAAAGATTGATACATTTTACTTCATTAAGAATTTCTATTAGTGAGAAAGACAATTATCATATGATCTCCCTGGTATGAGGTATTTGAGAGGCAACATGGGGGGTTTTGGGGTAGGGAAGGAAAAAATGAAACAAGATGGGATAAACCATAAGAGACTGTTAATCTCAAAACAAACTGAAGGTTGCCGGGGGGGACAGGGGTAGGGAGAGGGTGGTTGGGTTATGGACACTGGGGAGAGTATGTGCTATGGTGAGTGCTGTGAAGTGTGTAAACCTGGCGACTCACAGACTTGTACCCCTGGGGCTAATAATACATTATATGTTAATAAAAAATTTAAAAAAATGTGGGTGCTTGGGTGACTCAGTGGGTTAAAGCCTCGGCCTTCGGCTCAGGTCATGATCTCAGGGTCCTGGGATGGAGCCCCGCATCAGGCTCTCTGCTCAGCGGGGAGCCTGCTTCTCCCTCTCTCTCTTTCTGCCTCTCTGCCTACTTGTGATCTCTGTCTTTTTTAAAAAAAATTAAAAATTAAAAAAAATTTAAAAAAAAGAAAAAATTTCTGTTAGTAAAGAAGAGAAACTATAGGGTGACATACATATTAACTGATAAAATACTGGGTTCCTATTATATACATATATATACACACATATATATTTGTTACTGTATAAAATCCTAGATTCCTGAAGATATATGACTTTTTACAAATGAGCAAGAAAAAGATCAACTATAATAGAAAAATGGGCAAAGAATAGGAACATGTAAGTCACAGAACACAAATTAGCAATACACAAAAAGATGTCCAATTTCACTAGTAAACAAGGAAATATAATTTAAAACCACAGGGAGATATCATTTCACAGGAGTGGGACTGGGAAAAAAAGTCTAACAGTTCCCAATTTTGGCAAGAGTATCAAGTAACAAGAACTTGCGTCAACTATCAGTATAATGTGGAACAACTAATTTAATCGGTAATCTGGGAAAATCTAGCAGAGTTGACGAAGCATATACCCTTAAACCCAGTGTCTCCACACCTATGAATACACTTAAAGACTCCCGAAGAAGACCCATGCGTATGAGGAAATGCATATAAGAATATTCAGTCAGCATTATTCTACACAGCAATGTCCAGAAATGACCTACAGGTCTACCAGCCACAGAATGGAGAAACTGAGGTATCGCCGCTGAGGGAGCATCGAAGGGCAGAGCTACGCATCTTGGCAAGGGTGGAAAACTACAGCCTGTGGAAAGATATCAGCTGTACAATACATGGATCAAACGTTAAAGCACGCAAAGCCGAACGGGACTGCTCAGAGCCAGAGATAAACGTGGAAAGACCATGACGAGGAGCACAGGGCTGCTGGTAATAAGCTAGCAGCTCTGGCGGGCGTTGAGAGGTGGAAGGGGCAGTGATGCGGGGCGCATCAGACTCCACGGGTGCCCCTCCGTTTTGTTACTTCGGCTGGACGGTGGGGGTAGGGGTGCTGTTTCCTTACTCTTCAGACTATCAAAAAATACCACAGATTCTCGTTTGTATACAGAACGTACAGCCATCAAAATATGTTCATTTTAAAATAAATCAAGGAAATGACCACAAGCGTCGAAATAAAATTACAGCCTGTAAGAGATATAAATAAGAGCTGGATCTCTGAAAAAAAATTCCCAACCAATTTAAGAGGGAAAAAGGAAAAAAAAAGCAGATAAAGTCGGAAATGGGGAAGAAGACACAATATAAAGTGTTAAATTTTTACATGAATGCTTTGCCCAGTTGTGAACGAATATACTTCATGCTCAAAAAATACAAAAACAAAAACAAAAACAAAAACAAACAAACAAAAAACAACAAAAAACCCCCACCAACAGTTTAAAGCTAATTGGTAAAATGTACAACCAATGTAACAGAAAGAAGCCTCAAAGGGTTAATAAATACGGAAGAACTATAAAAAGTTATTAGCACATGACCCAAATTAAGGGACCAGGTGGTTATCTGTAGGTTCACTGAGTAAACAATTTCTAGGTGACTGAAGCTCTTCTGGAGGAGGGGAGAGCATGAGTTTGAGGGTCAGATGGGTTTCAATGCTGGCTTCACCCCTATCCTGACTTGCCAGGAAACAGCAATGTTAAATCTGCCCAAATGAGTTAACCATGCTGAGGCCTGGTTTTCTGTAAGTGGGGTTGGTGCGACTTGCCTCACAGGTTTTAAGGAGTGAATGGGGCAATTCACATAAATTCCCTTGGAAAACACCCAGCACGGTAATAGTTCCCGGGTGCTCAAATGCCAACTCTCTTCTCCCTCTGCTAGTGCATGGCACTGAGAAGAGAAAAGCTATCAGAAGGTCTTCTTCTCCCTACAACTGAAATAAGTGTCTGTTCTAAATCAGGAGTCACTGGTGCAACAATGGAGAAATTCTAGATGGCTTTTTGAAGTCCTCGTCAGTCATCATGAAGTGAAACAGAAATAAGGAAAAAAAACAAACTAAAAATGATCAAATGAATGCTTTAAGAATACTGACAGAGAGTGACAAGAGGGCAATAGATATTGGAAATGACTACCATTTCTCTATAGCAGCAATTTCTGGCTAAGAAAACAGAAGATGGTTCTATTCAAAAGTAAAAATAAATCTTCAATAGATAATGAAATGAACAGCCATAAAACTTTATTGGGAAATATAAAGTAAGACTTCTTCCCATGCCTGATCAGTGCTAACCACTGGTCATCCCTCCAGAATCAGCTCAAGGTTTTGAGGTGACCAGGCAACTCAGGAAGACGAGGTGCTGGACCCTGAGAGTCGGGAAAGGCACTGGGAAGGCCTGCACATGACCACCTGGTTTTTCAGGTCATTACCCACACGTGACTGTCAAATTGTTTCTAGGCACAAAACTCCTTCATCTTCATATTCCCCCCCACCCAAGTGCAGGAAAGAACTCGCGGTAATGAGGAGTAATGGAAGAATAGATGAGGTTATGCTCAAGTGGCAGGACAGCAGATAAGGTTCTTTTGCTTAATTCCCCCACGCCCCCCTTCTTTCGTCAGAACCCTGCTTGTATAGTATGGAATGAAATACTAAAAATGCCTTAGCTTGGGTATAACAGAACACACAAATTCAGAATGCTATCGGGGTAAGTTAGAAGAGATTTCTTTGGAAAACTGAATTTTAGGGTTAAGACATTTAAATTCCAGAACAGATTGGGTCCTAGACATTCCACGTATAAATCCCTGCTTTGCTGGTGAAAAACCAGTACCAAAAGGTTTTAAAAAATACTTCACAGCCTGCAAAACGCCAGCTCAAACAGAAATGTCGTAATGTCTTAGATAAGGCAATACGCTCTCTCAGAAAATTCAGGACCAAAGGGAGGGGCACCCACCGGGCTCCTCGAGACAAGTGACAATCACTAAACTGTCACGTTCTCTATATGCTCGGGCTACAAGTCTATGCCACCTACCAGGTGCCAAAGGAGGGACCCGGCCAAGTGTAATCCTGGCCACACTCTCATGACGTTTCCTACACAGTGAGGTGCTGACAACAGGCAGAGAGTAATTAAATGCTGGCTGAATCTGTGCACACACAGATGAACAAATACGACAGTGGCTGAAGAAGCATGCAGGGTCTAGCTGGCACGGCTGCTCAGAAGGCCCACGGTTAGCCGGCCCATCTCACCCTGCCGTGTGTGCAACCTGGCGTGGTTCCTCATCACTGAGAACTGCGAGCAGAGACCGCACTGTGAGATGCTAAACAAGGCATGGGGCAGGGGGAATGGCCCAGGTTACACTGGAGGCCTTTTCCAAACTGAAGACTATTAATCAATACCAAATAGGGAGAAAATTCATGGGTAGGAGGGCCCCCATGCACACAGGGACCAGTGTGGCAACCAGATGCTGTGGTGAATGAGAAGGGAAAAGACAGTGTTCCGCAGTCTGGAGCATTTGTGGAGGCCCTCCTGGTGCCTCCCACACACAGGGCTCTTACCAAGACAGAAGCTTCCCGACGCATCCTCCAGCATCCATTCTTCTCCTTTTCCCAGTCGGGAAAACACATCTGACTGGGGTCCTAAGAGTCCTGTTTTTGAGGGGAAAAATGGACCACATCTGTTCGTACCAGTGATAAAATCATTGCAAGGAAGAGACCTGGACCTCGGGACTTCCTGGAAAAGGTGACCTGATAGGAAGGCCAGGGGACAGGCGAGTTCTTCAGAAGGAAGAACAGAAGCCTGGGGCCTGACACAGACCATCTGTTCCCATGTCCTTCTCCCTGCTGACACAGTGAGAGGATTCAACCTCATCGCCTTTGAAGCATCTGCACTTAGACTCCAAAGGGGTTGTGTCTCCAGGACACCAGGGGTAAGCATGCAGCAGCCCTGAACAGAGCATCCTCGACCAGCCCACTCCCAGCCCAGTCTTCTGTGTGGAACCAGTTTGAGAGTTTCTAAGGGTCCCTAAGGGATCCCCAAGTGTGAAGCTCAGCCCTTGGAGGCCCCCGCTTACCCAGTGAGACCAGGTTGCTGTAGTTCTCCAGCATCACATCCCTGTAAAGGGCCCTCTGAGTAGGGCTCAGCTGTGCCCACTCGTCCCGGGTGAAGAGCACGACCACGTCCTTGAAGGTCACTGATTCCTGTAACAGCAAACCGCATTGCTGGTGACCGGCGGTGACCCCCTCGTGTGGCTCTCTGGGAAGAGCTGAGCCTGGCAGGCCCAGGAGCCCGTTGAGAGGTGCAGGACTGTTAGTACAGAGCGGGCTGGTGTTCTATGACAATGTAAGCATTTCCTCAGGGTGTCCCGGGGCTGAGCTTTTATCAGACTTTGCTTTCTGCCTTGAAGAAACACGTTGTGTGCAGAAGATAGGCTTCCTCAGCACTGAGACTTCATTCTTGCTGTTCACTTCACCCCAAACATTTTCTCCCATTTCCCTCAATCTGCCCTCCATCCCACCCCATGACCAAATCCTACCCAGACCTCAGCCTCCACAATTCCTCCTGGGCACAGCAGTCCTCAAATCCCTTCTCAAGTGAGCAGGCCCAGCAAAGCACCTTCCCACTTTACTGTGGGTTCTTGTTTACTGTCAGATCCCCCCCACTGGACTGTTAACTCCAAGAAGCTAGGGACTGTGTCCCCATCTCTCTTGTCTTCCCGGCATGTCTTGGAGAACATGGCCCAGCACCTATTACTTGTTGCTGAGCAACTCCTTCCTGCTTGTCTTTGGCTGCTCACCTACTCACCTCCAACACACAAACACGGTTCCCACAGGAAGTCATTCTGGACAGTATGACCTTGTCCCCTCTGATCACAACTAGTGTCTTGCTTAGAAACTCTTGGCTGAGAAGCCAAGAGAGGTGGTGTGCCCTGAGAAGGAGTTAAGGAGAAGCCCAGAGAAGAATGCCAATCTATCTATCTATCTTTATATACATACAGGAGCAACGGGGTCAGACCTCCAACTGAGACTGGATTGAGAGAAAAGCTCTTGGTTAGGGTAAAAAAAACAAGCCCACCCTCTTCAAACCTCTACATTCAAAACTTTTAAGTCAATTTTCGGTGGGAGGGGGGACCCTGCAGCAACTCCCCACTCACCTGGACCATGGTTGGCAGGTGCCTGACGGCCATTCCTTCTCTGATAAGCCCTTTCAGAGACTGGCAGAGTGGTACCAAGGCTAGAAACTTCTACACACCTGTTATGAGGAGAACTGGGTTAAAAGAGATCAGAGGACAGTCCAGACTGAGGCTGTGAGCATTCCCATTCTAGGAGTCCTCCAGTACCCCGAAGCAATAGACTCTTGGTTCCTATTTGTTCCCAATTCTCTCTCCTCTTTCTGAGGATAGTTCTGACGGTCTCCACTGTCAAGGGGATCCCTCCCCATGCAGCCATTCCCAGCCCCACACTCTCTCCCAGCTTGAGTCAAATCCTCCACATCTTCCCGTATCTTAAATACGTTGGGTTTCCCTTGCAGAAAGCACCCTTCAGCCCCAGAACTCAGGATTTCTACCCACCCCCTGGCCTTTACCCTGAAGTTACCCTGACAGGTCTCAAGAGAAGTGTCCCCCCTGCCTGGAAGGGGAGTGGAGGAAGTGGGGAAGGATGGTCTTTCTCCTCCAAAGGCAAGCTACGAGGGCTGGATCGTCACTGCCAAGTCCTCTCAGGCCGAGCCCTTCTCTGACCTCAGGCCTCTTCCCCTCGGCCCAGTCTGGATGACAAAGAGCCAGGGTGGGCGAGAGGCAGTGCATTTGTGTGTCTGGGCGGTGGGGAGTCTCATTCATACAACCGGCCCTCCGGCCCCCTGCCCGGTCCTCGCGGAAGCTGCTGCCGCGACTGCGACTGCGGCTGCGGCTGCCCCCGGCCTCGGCGAGGTCCGCAGACAGGGCTCCGACACAGCCTGGAGCATCTCCCCTGGAGGCGTCCCCCGGCTCCCCGGAGTCGGCTCCTCCGAGACACACGCAGAGGCCTGGACTGCATCCTCCTCCACATGCGCTCGCACATTTGGACCCTAAAACCAACAGCCTGCACCTGGCCGTCCTCCCCTTTCCTCTGTGGAGTCAAATCTCAGTCGTATGTCCCGAGAAGTTTGGGGCATCGGATCAGCGTCCTCCGGCACGGACTACTACCCGCACCGAGTCGGCCTTCTTTCCCGCCGCCCTGGCCCCCGGGGCCCGACTACCCCACGGCCGATCCCGCTCTCCCCACGCGGCTCTGCCCGCCGTACCTGGTCACCACAGGGTTGCCCTTCGAGGAGCCTCTGCCCGCGGCGAGAAACCGCAACCGCCACATCGCAGGCTGAACACAATGAGCTGGAGTCGGCAGCCCGGGTCGGAACTGCGCTTGCGCGTTGCCCGGGGAGCCGCAGAGCCGAGTACCCGCGAGTCCGAGAGCAGCAACGCTTCGGCTTCCCAGACTCCACTTCCCAGAGGGCGAAGCGGCGGCCAGCGCCAGCCCCTGCGTGGGGCGGAGAAAGTGATATCGCGCGCCTGCGCACACAGGGTCCGGCCCTTCAAGGCGACGCCCGGCAGCTCTACGTGCTGAAACTACATTTCCCAGAGGCCACGGCAGGCTCTTTGGCTTTCCTCTTAGGGCCGCTAATTCTACGGGCGCTAAGCAGCACGTGCGGGCGTTCGTTCCGTCCAAGTCAGGCTCGGTGTCCTCCTCAGTCCTGAAGTAACGCCCAGGAAAGGCAGTGACCAGCGAGAAGTTGACGCGGGATAAAGTCGGTCCGTCGCCGCGGGGAGCGGATCGGGGGCGGTCCCGGAGGACGGAGTAAGAGGTGAGAAGCCGCAAAAGGCGCCTTCCTGAAGGAGGACCGCGCGGGGACGACGTGAGAGGGCGGAGGACGCAAACCATTGTAGCGGTGTGGCCCGGGGGACCGGCGGGGGCGCGAGGGCGGGGTGCGGGGTCGGCGGCGGGGACCAGGGTGGCGGGACCCGGAGCCCGGGAGCTCGGAGGCCGTGGTGGGATTCCTTTCTGCGGGGACGGGCAGGGACGGGGTGACCTGTGGAGACTCCCACGCGGGGTGTTTAGTTGCCTTTGAACACATGTTTTCGCGAAGCTCGGGGAGGAAGGGGAGATTTTAACTTTGTTGTCGGTGAATTTAGTAAAAAATGTGACCGGAGGTTTGTCAGGGGACTGTCGGCTTAGGAAGCGGTGTCAGTGACTTGGGTCCCAAGACCGCGTCCTGTTTGGGGTTTTATGGGAGATTTCATCCTCTTGACAACTTTGGGAGCACGTGTGTGTCAGGCACTGTTCTGGGGGCCGGGGAAAGAGCCGTGGGACCTGCACTTAGTGTCTGTCCGGAAACCTGTGAAGGGGGACCGGGGTGGGGTGGGGTGGGGATGATGTTAAGTCGAGTTTGGGGAAATCCTCTTTGAGGGGAGCTCGTCAGCAGAGACTGGACTCCGGTGAGGTAGGAAACCGTGTGAATACGTGGGGAAGAGCCGTCTAAGGGGAGGGGACGGCGAGGTCCCGAGACTGAAGTGTGTGCTCGGTGAGTCGGAGGCTTTGCGAGGCTGGAGGGACTGGAGAGGGCCCGGTGGGCAAAGGAGCGTTGGACGCGAGGTTCCAAGCGGACCGGGGCCTTGCAAGCCATCGGAAGACCTTGGATTCGTTCCGTGTGTGATGGGCAACCAGCGAAGGAGTCTGCGCGAGTGACGTGGCCGAGCACATTTGGACAGAATCGCTGGTCAGCTGCAAGGGGAGAATAGACTCCGGTGGGGCCCGGGCAATACAGGGAAGCCGGGTAGGAGGCTGTTAAAACAGTCCCAGGGGCGGACAGCCTCCCATAGACATACCGCCTTTGTGTGTGCACCGCATTTGTTGCGAGGGTCTAGTGATTCCAAGATAATTTTCCGGATGCCATGCTAAGGAGTCTGGATGTTATTTTGTCTTCAGGTATATGAGGATGATAATATGTGTTTATGGAGCACTATGTGTGGGGCACTTTTATGAGTACTTTACATGGGTATCTTCTGTAATCCCAAGCTGTGCATTTTGCACTACTAACAATAAGTGAAGCACCCAGATGTTCAGTGTTTTGCTCGAGGTCTCATGTCTAGTAACTCGAACCCGGTGTCTTGGTCCTGGGATAGAGAAGAGGTGCAGAGACTGTCCTCCTTATTTGTTGACCAGAATGACTGAGAACTGACACACAGGGACCTAAGGCATCCAAAAACTCCTGAAAAAATAGTGCAACCTCTGTATAGCTGACTCATTTCTCCAACTGCTTCTTGTATAGGTTAATGTTTTGGTTTTTTTTTTTTTTTAAGATTTTATTTATTTATTTGACAGAGAGAAAGATCACAAGTAGGCAGAGAGGCAGGCAGAGAGAATGGGGGAAGCAGGCTCCCTGCTGAGCAGAGAGCCTGATGCGGGGCTCGATCCTAGGACCCTGAGATCATGACCCCAAATTTTTGAGTTATTGCATTATCTTAGGCTTAAGTAGGTTTCATATTTCCTCTTCTCCTTGTCCTGTGCCTTCCTTCTCACCCTTTATTTTGCTGTTGTCTTTTTCATTTTCATCTACTTTCTATCCATCTCTTATCTCTGCCTCCTCTAGAAAAAAATTTGTGAAGGCAGAGGAGGAAACTAGGTGTAAGGGACAAATATTAAAGATCTAAGTTTCCGAGGATAAGGTTGTTTCATTCCCTCCGTCTTTGTTCCAGCCCCCAAGAGTTAGAGCTTAGAGGTCACACAGCCCAAAGAGACTGACCTGCCAGGGACCCTGTTCCATAGAGAGCCTCTTCCATTGCCACCCACAAACGTGTTCTGTACCCATCACTTCTTGATTCCCACCTCTCCTGGTGAAAAATTTCCTTCCTTTGAAAAAGGTTCCTATAGCTTCTACCTCTGCCCCAGTCATTTTCCCACTTTGAGCTGCCCGTCCCCTCCATGCTGTACCTTCCACTCTCCCACATCTTTCTTTTCAGCCGTCAGGTAAACACACTCTTGCCAGACTATTGGCCACATCAACACCTTGCTCAAACCTCCTTTTCTTTGCCTACCTCCACTTTAGAGGCTGGAAGAGTATTTATTTTCTCAGCCTCCTTTGCTGCTGGCCTCCATGTAACACAGCTGTGGTCAGTGAGATATAAGCCGAAGTCCGCTGAGCAATTTCTGGGACAGTCTCTTTTGATAAAAGGCACAGATGTTGCTGGTGCTTCCCACCCTCCTTCTTCCTGCCTTGAATAGGATACTTTACCTGAAGCAGAGCAGCCATCATGTGACCGTGATGGATAAGCTATCAAACTAAGGATATTGAATTTTGCTTTGAAACGATACCACCCACCTCCAGATTTGGTAAGAGGGGGGGAAAATCCCTGCTTGCTTGTAAGCCTTGTTAACCGGACTTTCCAGTATTTGTAGCCATAAAGCTCTTCTGATAGATACACACGCTCTCAATGCCAGTCTCCCTCTAGTTATCTTTCTCAGTGTCTCCTTTCTCAGGCAAGCTAATGAGTCCTTTCACTCATTCTTCAACCTACTAATATTTAGCAAAGGCTTTCAGTAACCAAAACCAAAGGCCATTTTAAATTTTTATCTCACTTTAACCCTCCATGGCATATGAAAGTATTAACTATTCTTACCTTAGGTGAAATTCTTTTACTTTTGTGCTACCATCTTCTAATTTTTCCTTCCGTTTTTCATTTTCCTTTTGGTTGCTGTTTCCTGTCAGCTCCTACTGGTTCCATTTCCTCTACCTCCCCCATTCAATGACAGTACTCTCAGATTACCCTTCATAATTGTCCTGTCAGTTATTCTAGTGTCTGTCAGGAATCTTCACTAGGATACCCACAGACTCATTAAAATGCCCCCAGACTGAACTTATCATTTCCCCACAAAATCGGTCAACTTTGTGTGTTCTTAATTATGGTACTCCATCCACCCAAGTAAATTCAAGTTCCTACATTTAATCAATTACCACATTATCTAGATTCTGCCTCATTATTGCTTGAATTCTTCCTTTCCCATCCCAGGCCAGTTTTTAGTTTAGCCCTTAAAAAGCAAAGAATAGGGGCACCTGGGTGGCTCAGTGGGTTAAGCCTGTGCCTTCGGCTCAGGTCATGATCCCAGGGTCCTGGGATCAAGCCCGGGGGGGGGGGGTCTCTGCTCAGCAGGAAGCCTGTGCCTTCGGCTCAGGTCATGATCCCAGAGTCCTGGGATCAAGCCTGGGGGGGGGGGGGTCTCTGCTCAGCAGGGAGCCTGCTTCCCCCTCTCTCTCTGCCTGCCTCTCTGCCTACTTGTGATCTCTCTTTTTGTCAAATAAATTAAAAAAATCTTTTTAAAAAACAAAGAATATATCTTACCCATTTTGATCTTCTAATCATGTCTATCACATACTTAACACTTTATAAGTATGTATGAAATCAATTAAATTTATTTCATTTAAATCTAATGTCATCACTAGAGATCTATAAACCTATGATTGTTTTGAGTTGCAAAGATTTTGTTACTATGTCACATTTTCATGTCTATTAGTGTCTAGCCTTTTTTCCTTCTCACTTTGACACAGAGTATGGTACAAAGATACATGTTTGAATCCTAAGTACTTAGAGACTATATTTAAGTTATACTGTTTTCTAAATAATTAGCTTGCTTAACAGTAGTTTAATGACTATTAATTGAGAACTCAAAGTAGCATGCTACTGCATTATGATCCATACAATTGTTTCATCACCCAGTAGCAACCAGCCTATGATTTACGGGAGAAAATAACAGCACGGGAGGAGGGGGAGGGACATGGATGGATAATAATAGGATTTGGTTGAGGTAGAGAATTTTGACCCAAAACATCCAAGGAAACCAGATGGTGGAATAGAAGCATCTAGATAACACATATAACATGGTAAAAGATCAAGGATTTCCCAGTGTTGGTTATATTTATAGGTTTATAGCATTTTAGAGTTAATAGGGATCATGGAGACCTTCTAAATTCAAAATCTCTCATTTACCAAATAAGGACACTGTGACCTGGTGAAAGTAGGTGACTTGTCCAAGTTAGTGGCAGATCAGGACTACATACCAGGTCTTTGGGCTGTCCAGTTTAGCATTCTCACCTTTTCTCTCCAGTGTGAAGTCTCTGATATCCAAAGATCTACAGTATGACATATAATAGAACTTATCTTCATGAATCTTCTTTGTTTAGAACATTAGCTATTTAAAGCTTCCGGTGTAAAGGAATGTTTTACATTCTGAATTAAGATTTCTCTATTCTATATGGTTTCTTTGCAGTGGTATTATCTGATAGAGTAACTTACACTTCACCTAAAACATTCCTACAATAATTACATTTATTAGGTTTCTGTGTTACATGATTTATCTGATTATCACTGAAAAGTTAATCCTGGTGAAGGGTTCAATGAAAAAACTCATGTATGAGTCCTCTGATGTCGTGTAAGGTTTGTACTCCGACTGAAGGCTTTTCCACATTCGTTACACTGGTAGGGTTTCTCTCCTGTATGAGTTCTCTGATGCACTATAAGGGATGAATTCTTAATGAAGGCTTTTCCACACTGATCACATTCATAGGGTTTCTCACCAGTATGAATTCTTTGATGTTCAATAAGGTATGCACTCTGGCTAAAGGCCTTTCCACATTCATTGCATTCATAAGGTTTCTCTCCAGTATGAATAACCTGATGTACAGTAAGGGAAGATCGCCCAGTGAAATGTTTCCCACATACCATACATTCATAAGGTTTCTCTCCAGTATGAATTCTCCGATGTTGAGTAAGAGATGAATTCTTGCTGAAAGCTTTTCCACACTGATTACATTCAAAAGGTTTTACTCCAGAGTGAAGTCTCTGGTGTTCTATAAGGTATGTACTTTGACTAAAGGATTTCCCACATTTGTTACATTTGTAGGGTTTTTCTCCAGTGTGATTTCGTTGATGTAGGGTAAGGGTTGAGCTTTTACTAAAGGCTTTTCCGCATTCACTACACTCATAGGGTTTTTCTCCAGTATGACTTCTCTGATGTACAATAAGGTGCATGCTCTGACTGAAGGCTTTCCCACATTCATTGCACTCATAGGGTTTTTCTCCTGTGTGAGTTCTCTGATGAACTGTAAGATTCATGCTTTGGGTAAAAGCTTTCCCACATTCATTACATTTGTATGGTTTCTCTCCAGTATGAATTCTTTCATGTTGAATAAGGGATGAATTCTTACGGAAAGCTTTTCCACACTCTTTACACTGATAGGGTTTCTCTCCGGTATGAGTTCTTTGATGAACAGTAAGGTTCATGCTCTGGCTGAAGGTTTTCCCACATTCGTTACATTTGTAGGGTTTCTCTCCAGTATGAATTCTTTGATGTACAGTAAGGGAGGAGCGTTCAATGAAGTGCTTCCCGCATACATTACACTTATAGGGTTTCTCCCCAGTATGAATCCTCTGGTGCTTAAGAAGAGATGAGCTCTGGCTGAAGGTTTTCCTGCATTCATTACATTCATAGATTTTCTTTCCTACAAACATACTCTGAGCTTTAATTAATTCAGAATTCTGTTTAGTGTCTTCGCCACATGAATTTTGATTATGGGGCCTTTGTCCCACAGGAACACTTTGTTGTATATCAAGGATTGACCTCTGACTAGAACATCTTTCAAATTCATGACCTCCACATGCCCTCCTCTCAGGGAGGGTTTCCTTATGAGTAACGGCCACTTGGTGCAGATGTCTGTCCTGGTTTTTCTCTTTTCCATCTAACCAATTATCAGGTTCCCAGGCTTCCCCTAAAGAAGGCCAGAGACCTCTTTCCATTATTACCCCATAGGAGAAATCTTCAGTAATGAATGGTAGGCTTTGTCATTGATTCTCTGGTTTCAAGTCTTGTCTCCCAGTCTGAAAAAAAAAAAAAAAAAAAGAAATTCAACTATACATTCGTTTCTGTGCTGGAAGAAAAAAAAACTATATATGATGGGAATGAGAGAAAGAAACTGAGAATAACTGTGGGGCACATGTGAGAGCTTTCAGAGATGTCTACAGTTAGGAAGAAAAACAGAAGGGAGGGACAGAACAGTGAACCAGTTCATAAATAACAGAAGAACTAGAGGAGGTAGTAAGCAGAGAAAAGAGTAAGCCTGTGTATGCAGAAGGGATGGACACTGAAATCACTGACCTCTGGACAAGGCTGAATAATGAAGATGGAATGAAGGGGAAATACAGATAAGCTGGGATCGGGGCAGGCAGATCAGAAAGTCCTGGTATTCCCACCAGCAGTTTCTTCTCCCCTGCAATGCTGCCTCTAATTCTGACACTAAATCTTTGTACAACACTGCAGGGTGACACCGTGAAAAACTGTTGGCTCTGGAGTCAGACACACTTGGCTTTAAACCCTGGCTGTTAACTTACCCTCTTAACTAGTTGTTTCTCTGGATTTTAGTTTTCACAGATATAAAATAGAGATAAAAATAATCAGATGAGGATTAAGTGAGATAATGCATATAAACGACCCTTCAGGAGCACACTTGTTTGGAATATAAAATATCACAACCTACTTGAAACTTACAGGACGATGACACACTCTAAAGGGTCCCCTCACCACCAACTTTCAACAGGCTGTAAGTTTCTCATTCTCTTTAAGTAAGAGGGACCTACAGGGCCCTACCATTTCCTAAATACCCATTCATTAGAGATGTGAACTGGTGGCAGGAAGAGGCAAAAGCAGGATCTGTTGAGCTGCTTCAGATAGGGCCTTGAAGGAGGGACCTTGCGACCACTCAGACTTTATTTTCTCAGATCCCACTTCTTATCCTAGACAAAACGGCCAGGGGAAATGAGAGGCAGAGGACAGAAAACTACAGTCTGAGAATCAGCTGTCAGCTTGATCAAAATTACGAGAGCCAAGATCAATACTGAACCAACAAAAAGGCCTGTGGGCAGGAGGCTTTACTACGAAGCATGAGGTATGCATTAACTAGACCACCTCCTTGCAACCTGGCCTGCTTATGTAAAAAAAGAGAAAAAGTGGAAAGCCATGCAGGCTCCACTTCTAAAACACACACACCACTAGGTAACCCCAGAAAGAACCTATCCAGTCAAGTGTGGATATCAATAGGCGACACATGAACTGGAGGCTGCTTCCTGCCTGCCCCGTCACTATATTACATCCAACTGTCCAACCAAAGCTCTACCCAGTAAGCAACATAAAGGGCAAAAGAGGAGCCATTCACACTGTTAGACAAATGCAAACTCCAGCCCGAACTGCCCTCATTCAAGATAAGTGATACACAGAAAATGACAAATTTGGAAACTACGTAGAGGTTCAAGAAATAAAATTTTGAAACAAAAACAGGAGAATGAGGAAAAAAACATAAAAACCACCAGGAAAATAAATACTGGACGAATAATGAAATGCTTCCAGTCATCAAAAGGTACCAAAAAGGAAGTAAACAAAAACAGTGACATACTGGGAGGAGATCTTTGCAACACATGGCCCATACAGGACTAGAACCTAGATCTGGAAAACAGTGTCTGTGGAACACTAAGCCCACCAGAAAAATGGGCAAACGACTTGAATAAGCACTTAAGAAAAGGAAACATGGTGAGTAAACAAGCAAAGATACCCAATCTCAACAGTAACCAGGAGAAGGGAGATTAAAGCTCCAGTGAGTAACATCCACTTGAGGAAAAAAAAAGTGCAGACTGATAGCTTCAGATTTTAGAAAGATGTGTTGTAATGGAAATTTCACATACCACTGGTGGAAATGTAATTTGGTTCAGGTGTTTGAGAAAGTTTAACACTACCTAGTAATGTAGGACAGGCACAAAGACTGTGATTTAGTAAACCCACTAGTAGGTACATACGCTTAGGGAATCTGCTTTGCAAAGGTACACCACAATTCATAATTTTTAAGGTAACATTGTACATAAGAGCAAAAAACTGGAAACCACCCATATGTTGCCAGCAATAAAATTGATAACTAAATTGTGAAATATTTATGACAACAGAATAACTGAAAACAGCGAGTGTTAAAAATGTCATGTTTATGTCTCCCCAAAACTCATGTGTTGAAGCCTAATCCCCAAGGAGCTAACTTTAGGAGGGGGAGGACCTTTGGAAGTCATTAAGTCATGAAGGTAAAGCCCTTATAAGAAGTGACGCACATGACAGAGCTTGCTTCCCCTCTCTATGCTCTCTGTCATGTGCAGATGCAGTGTGAAGGCAGCTGTCCATGAAGCAGGAGGTGGGCCCTCACCAGGAAGCCAACCGTGCTGGCCTCTCATCTCAGACTTCCAGCCTCCAAGGAACTATGAGGAATAGATGTCTGATGCTATGGTGTTCTGTGATAGCAACCTGAACCAACAGAGAACATTAGCTAAAGCTATGTAAAATAATCAGAATGAATAAATAATTTAAGCAAAGTCACACACACAAAAATGTATATAGTAAGAGTCCATTTAGATCGAGTTTAAAAACAGACTAAAACTAACTGTATTGTTTAGAGATTCCTTTATGGATGGCAGTACTGTAAGTAAAAGCGAGGAAAGGGAATTATCACAAATGTGAGAAGAATGGTTCTGTCTTGGGTAAGAGGACATGAATAGAAGGCTCACACAAAGCATTTCTAATATACAAGCAATGTTCTGTTTCTAAATCTGGGTTCTAGTGCCTGAGTGTTTGCTTTCCTTATTATTTGTTCATCTTTATCGTCACAAACTATAAAGAGAAGCAGTATGGCATAATGGTTAAGACAATACTTTGGAACTAGGCTACCTGGCTCCACTTAGCTGTGTGACCTTGGGAAGGTTAAGTTAACCTGTCTTTGTTCCTGTTTGCTCAGCTGTTAAATGGCATCTAGTGTATAGTGTTGATGTAAGAAAAAAAATTAGTACTTATAAAGGCCTCTTCTATGTAGATTTTTGCTAAATAGTACATGTATTTTACATATTCTTTTGTCTATAAGACATTTCTTAAAATGAGAACAACAAAATATTTGCAGTTTTGGAAAATACTTGTAATTTTAAGTTGAAACATCACTATGTACTAAAGAAAACTTAATAGACTCCATATATCTTCATGGAATTTGGAGATCTAATTTAAAAGTTAATTCCGGAGATTTGCTGCAGGAAAAGATAAATGGATTACCAACAATTTTTTTTAAACTGACTGAAGTGATTGCTCCAGAAAGACAGTGAAGCCATGTCTTCAAGGGACTGAGGAAAGACCTATGTGACTCAAGAATTGCACATGGCCAGTACTCCATACATGTTGTAGAGAAAACTAAAACACATTCTTAAATATGAAAGATTTAGTAATTATAGTACTCTGAAGCCATTCCTGAAATACTGCTTAGATATTTGATTTGAACAAAGGATTTATCCAGGAGTTCCAGAATGTCACTATTAGGATGCTACTAATATAGTAATATAATATATTACATAATATATATAATACATGATATAACATTATATACTATATTAATATTATATATTACACACTATACATATTATATATTGTATATTATGTATATTATATAATATATTAATTATATGAATATATTGATAACATATATAATAATATATTAGTAGGACATGAGGGATGCTTCAAAAGTATTTGATAATATCCAACGTTGGATCCTGATTCAAAAACAAAAGTATAAGCAACGTATCAAATACACATAAAACACCAGAATTCACACTAACAACAGAATCAAGGAACAGATGGTTACTATTTAATAGTGTTCCCAAAGTGTGACCAGCACATTAGACAACTTAGAGGAGAGGAAATTTTACTTTTCTCAGATCACATGACTGTCTCCCTGGAAAACATAAAATTGTTAGGGTAACTGTACTCCGAATTAGTGAAGTGTTGAGGGGTTGGGAGTGGAGCACTAAGGATCAAAAACTGTAGCTCTTCTAGGACTGGATGAGGTTTCAGATGCTTGCTATTTTGCTGTCTCATTAAACAAGGAACCTGTTAACATGCACAGCAATATGCTTGGTCATTCGATTGTTAGCTGTTATCATTACCATGATTATTTTGTGTTAAAAAAATATATAGCCCTCTCTTCCTTTTTTCCTAAACAGGACTTTGGAGTGATAGCTCATTCTCCTTATTGTCTTAGAATGTCTAGTTATAGGATTTATATAATCTTGGTACTCATCAGGACACGAACAAGAGCCCCCAGGACCGAGGCGTCTGGGAGAACACAGATCCTTCGGTCTTTATGGCTGACACTGGTCACAGAGGAGGCCAAGAGCCTCTACTGTACCCGCTGTACCCGCCCCAAGAGAACTGGGGCAGGAACAGCCCTTGGGCAGCAGGTCCTACTCGTCCTACAGCAAGTTTTTATTTCTTTTTGTCTTTCTTCAATCCTCTGTGTAGTTGGTAAGTTACTCCTTCCACTCCACCAGATAATTTCAGTATTCACCTGACTGGACTTCCTACTTAACACTCTTGCTACTTACTGTACAGTGCATTCTCCATCTAGCAGCCAGACTGACCCTCTGAACATGAATTATCTCTTCAAGAATCACTATTGACCCAGGTGCTGATTAGAGTGCTAATGATGAACAAAACACATTTCTGCCCTAAGGAACTTATATTTCCATGAGAGGAAGAAAGGCAACCAACATAATAAATAAATAAAATACTTAAAATTTAAGTGGCATGCCTTACGGAAAAAAATAAAAGCAGTAAGATGGAAGCAGGGAGCATGATGGGTGAGGGGAATGGTTTGTAATTTCACAGAGAGTCTTCAGGAAAGACCACAATGAAAAGGTGATATTAAAGCCAAGACTTTAGAGGCTAAGGATGGAGTCACAGGACTATCACAGGGAGAGCAACCCACACAGAAAGAACCACCAGTGCAGAGGCCCCAAGGCAGGTGTGGGTTTGCGCTGTGTAAGGATCAATGCACTTTGGATACTTCTACATTTATTATGGTCTTTCAGATTAGTTTTCCTACTGATGGAGGCAAAGACAGGGCTGTAAACATGAAGGAGGCTCAGCTTAGCAGAAGGGACTCTGTAAATAGGGACTCTGTAACAGTATATAAATTCTGTGTGTTTGTGTACATATATGTTAATGCACACATGCACACACACACACACACACACACACACACACTGTCACCCAGTACATTTCTGAGAATGATACAAAGTCATATATAAAACACAAATAATAGGTTTCTTTTAGGGGTAGTAAAGGGTGGCTTCCTGGAGGGCTTAAAATGTTACAGGATCCCTAACTGTATCTTATTTCATAGACATGATCTTTGGTAATAGATTTTAATACTTTGCACATGTTCTTGTTTGTTTCCTTCATGACTGTACTTCACCAACTGATTTAAGTCTAATGACCACTGATTAGAGGCTAAAACCTCACTGCTTTCCACATTGCTAATAATTCCCATCTTTGTCTCAACATTAACAAGTTTACTAGTAATAATGCTGTCTCTAACAGAACTTCTATCTGCACATTTTCTACTTAGCTTTTATCAAATATAGGCAATATCTAATTCAAGGCCTATACACATGAAAACCTTCGTACAGAAAAAGAAAACAATTAACTGGGGTGCCTGGGTGGCTCAGTTGGTTGACCATCTGACTGTTGATTTGGGCTCAGGTCATGATCTCAGGGTCGTGGGATTGAGCACCATGTCAGGCTCTGTGCCGAGCATGGATTCTTTCTCTCTCCCTCTGCACCTTCCCACCTCCCCACCAAACTCACTCTCTTTCTCTAAAAAAAAGTAAGAAAGAAAACAATCATCTAAAAGAAAAATTGGGCCAGGACATTAAGGTTCTATTTGTCACAGCAAGGCAGGGAAAGAAAGTCACAACTTTTTTGTTTCAGAATTAGCATTAAACTTGAAGGCAAAAACAAAACAAAACCAGAAACCCGTGTTCAGCTTCCGGCATGTCATTCCCTCTCTGAACCGGTCTCTCTTACTAAGAGGGGGGGGCTGCAGTACCTACCCCTTTAGATGGTTACAAAGAGTGAGTCATGATGGCTGGACAAGAGCCTAGCACAGCACTCAGTCCTCCACGCTTTTTTGTCTTGGTTTTGAACAGAAGACTAAAAGGTAGCTTTATCTGGCAATAACATCGAAACCTGGAAAAAACAAGACCCAGAGTTAGCACACCACCAATTTTCTGGGCTTCATCCTCTGGCTCCACTTTTCTGGGGCTTTGGTTTCTCCTCTCTGCTCCTGTAAATACGCTTGAGTCGTTTCACTGGTAAACAAACCAGAGGTACCCGACCTCCATCTTGTCTCAGCTCTTGCCCTTTTTTCCTTGCCCTCTGAAGTGAACCCTGTTGAAACAACTAGTCTGTAATGTCTTTACTTGTTTGCTTCTTTACTCATCTACCCACAGCCCATTTCCCTCTGCAACAAGAGTGCCCTTCCCCACGCCACATCCTTAGCGTCCTTCTGGCTAAGGCCAACAGCACCCTCCAGTTCTTGGTTGGCATGTTTACTCTCCCACTTCTCTCTTCCCTTGGCTTTCCCTACATTCTCTCCTCCTTTGATGACTCTTTCCATCCCCTTCACTGGGGCATTTTTGGCCCCAAATCAATCTTACTTTCCTTTAGGGTCCCATCCTTGCTGCTTTGCCTTTCTCATTCCCTCATCCTGATAATTAATAATACTCATGATACCAAGTCACAGATAGGATTGTAACTTTCAAACCTGTATTTTCACCTAATTTCTAAAAATTCTACTTGATGTCATTCAATATTCACTTAACAAACATATATTAAATACCTACTCTGGCAGGCAACATGCCAGGCAGGGGATATAAAGCAAAGTTAGCTCAATCATGACAATTCAGTGAGCCTGCATACTAGTGGCTAGACAGACATTCAGAGAGACAAGGCAAAATATAATGTGAAATGCAAGCATAAACAAATGAAGAGTCTTTAGATTTAGCCCAACAGAGCAGCCTGAACAGTAAAGAAGAGAGAGGAAAACCCAGGATCAAGAATACATGCGTTTGCCTCTGCTGCCTCCAGAAATCCAATAAAAATGACAGTGGGATAATGAAAAAGGCATATATAAACCTACTAAAGTAATCTGGAGAACAAGGGAAAAAATGCTGCAAACATATACCAAAAAATGAAGCAAACAGAAAACAACAACAAAAAGCAACTTAAATATTCTCATACAGACAAATAAATGCATGCATTAAAAATATTGCTGTTAAGAAAGAAGGAACACTCAGGATGAGAAGTGGCTCATAGAAATTTGAAGATATAATAGAAACCTTTTTTTTTTTTTTTTTTTCCAGAAAAGGACTCAAAGACTAACTTTAAGGAAATCTTTACATCTCCTGGCATTCTTCCCATCAAACAAGGCCATGTAGGATGCACCTGCTGCTCCCTGGACTCAGAATGGTTTCCTACATGGCCCATCCCTTTGTGAGTTACCTGTTCAACATACAGCTTCAAAGAGAGGCCCTCTCTGATCACTCCTTCTTAAATAAAGCTTCTGTTAACTGATCTAGTTCCCTTATGCTGCTTGCTTTTTCCACATAGCACTAGGACTCTATGCTATTCATTCCCTTCCTTCCCTTTCCCTTCTCCTTCCATGCTTGCTTTCTTTATTAATTTATTGTCTCCCCCAGTAGACTATAAGCTGCATGGTGAAGCTGCCTGTCTTGTTTAGTGCTATAGCCACAGTGCTAGAAACAAGGCCTAGTGCTCACAAAATGTTTGTTGAATAAAAAGATTATTTACATAAGATTAAATACAAATAGCAGTAGTAATCAAACCACAGAATCTATAGTAAAGGCAATTAAAGCTACCTTCAGGGATCATTTTATATCTAATAAATTAGCATTAAAAGGCATAAAATATCCAAAGTTGTGCAATGTGTAGCAGGAGTCATAAAAAATACATCTTTTGACCCAGTGATTCTTGTAAAATCCTATTCTTTATTTTTTTTTTTTTAAGATTTTATTTATTTCTTTGACAGAGAGAGAGAGATCACAAGTAGGCGGAGAGGCAGGCACAGAGAGAAGGGGAAGGAGGCTTCCTGCTGAGCAGAGAGCCAGATGCGGGGCTTGATCCCAGGACCCTGAGATGACCTGAGCCGAAGGCAGAGGCTCAACCCACTGAGCCACCCATGTGCCCCAAATCTTATTCTTTAGAAAGCTTACTGGAAACTGGCATTCATAAGATTCTTTGTTTTTTTTTTTCCTATCAATATGTTCTTTTACTGATTTCTTTTATTGCTTTATACTTAGGTAGCCATATACTATTCAGAGATTTAAAAAATATGTGCCTATCCCTTTAATTTAAAAAAATGTACAAGAAGAAATGCTTTCATATTGAGTAGAGAAAAAAAGGTTGTTTTTTTTTTCTAGAAGAAAATGGTTTTTTGTTTTTTTCCAGAAGAAAGTCAGTGATAACCTTTAACAGAAATTTCATTTGTGAGGGGGATTAGAAACCAGTTAACAAAGACTAAAAAAGACATTAAATGTTTAGAGGAGAATGGAATCCAGATTGACACCTGAGGAATGAGAAAGGGAATGTATAGAACGTGAGGTTACTAGTGAAAATAGAAAAGCTAACGTCATCTTCATTTGTTTTCAAATGAAGACTAAAACACATATACAAGTTTGCAACTCAGGGAGAAAAACCTCAGTTTCCTTTAAGACAGCTGACAAACATTTAAATGAATGAAGCCATGGATACAGATTATGGCTGAGAAGAAAGACTCATGAAACAGAGGAAAGAGAATATAAAGTGGAAGAAGACAGACAGGGATTCAAACTATAGATGAAGACAAAAAGCAATAATAATTGGTACATTTACAGATGTTCACAGCAATAAATAAGTGCTACAAATGTAGTACTCATTTGATCCTCCTACACTCTTACTTCCCGCCATGGTGAGGGGTTTTGCGAGACGGATGAAGGATGAGTGACATGAGTAATGCAGAGACCTTTGAGGGAATAAACGGCAGGCAGGGTTGCAGTCACTCCAGGAGACCGAGGGAGCTCCGTGGGGATTTCCGTGGGTACACACTCATGTAATGGGTCCCTGCAGCCTGATGTGTACCTGGAGAGAGGCACGCTGTAAGTCCATTTGTCATCCAGCTCAGTTCTGCGAGTTCCAGCTGAGAAATCACATTTGGTTTGGAAAGCTGATGCCCTGCTCTGGGGGAGAGACACTAAATTTGGCTTCTGAACTGAGTATAATAACCACTCCTAGTACCTGTCTTTGTCCCTTCCCCATCAGCCCTTCTGAAGATTCCATCTTCCATTCCATGTCCAGAGAGGACACCAAGCAACCATCCTAAAACAATGACCTATCAATGAGAATTGCAAGTGCAAATTCCTGAATTTCCGTGGTTGTACAAGGTGGCAGTAGGTGGGGAAAAATGTCAGTAGGGAGGTTTTGAATTAGAACCAAGAGGTCTTACCCAGTGAAATCAAGTCACTGTAGTTCTGTAGCATCACTGTCCCGTACAAGTTCCTCTGAGCAGAATCCAGATAAATCCACTCCTCCCAAGTGCAATCCACAGACACATCCCTAATGGTCACTGACTCCTGAAACTATAAATTCCTGCTCAGAGGATTATGCTAATAAAACCCCCTGAGGGAAGTGGGGGGGAAAAATCAGTGTTAGAAGGAACAGGATAGAGATCTGTGTGAGAAAAATGTCTTATCTGCCAAAAGAAACTAAACAAAAAATGTACATTATCATGAAATAACCAGAGAAAAATGTAATATAAAGTGCTTTGGAAAAAAAAAAAAAATAAAGTGCTTTGGGGTGCCAGGATGGCTCAGTCGGTTAAACATCCGACTCTTGATTTTGGCTCAGGTTGTTATCTCAGGGTCCTGGGATCGAGCCCCATGTTGGGCATGGAGCCTGCTTAAGAATTTCTCTCTCCCTCTCCCCTCACCCCATCATATGCACTCTCTCAAATAGTTAAATAAAATGAGTAAATAAAAAGAATGTGCTTTGACTTGTAAGGATGGGAAGAGGAGGTATAAGAGAGTAATAGGGAAAGGTACTGAAGGCTGCCCTAGATTACCACTGGCAAAGAGCAGGTAGTGTTCTAATGGCCTCCCATTTACCCTGTTGGTGAAGGAGGGATCCCGCACCTTACAGAGCACAAGATGACTGAACACATGACAGCCAGCACCAGGCAGAAGAGGCTGACAGCAATTTACCAGCCACATGTTCTCATAGCCTGGGGAAGGAAGAACTACCTCCCCATGCAGGGCCACTCAGGCAGTGTACTTGTGAACCAGCAGGGGCTGTGGGAGGCAGGCTTTTTAGTGACAGGAGAGCAAGGTGAACCTTGGTTACCGTAGGAAGATGCAGTCGGCTTGTTTGAACAATTTCATGGGCTGGTAGCGAGGCAAAACCTATTAAGGTTGAGGACTGGGAGGGGTTCAACGGTCTGGCTGATAGGGCAGTTAGCAAGGTAGGGTGCTTTCCCTGCTGGGCTGGGGCAGGAAGACCCAGGGGATCTCATAGCCAGGTCTTTGGAGCCCCATGAGGCTCAGCGATGTCCAGGCAGCACATGGAATTTCAGGCTTTACAATATAGGCAGAATCCCAGTTAAAGGAGAGAGAGCATGTACAAACATGGTACCTGCAGAATATGGTTGAGAAGTCCAAGAACACACCCAGCTTGACCTGAAAGTGGCATTTCAAATTTCTAAGCCCATTTCAGCCCTGTTGTGTAGCCCTTGGATTAGGAAGTAAAACACAATAAACATTCAGTATCTGTTTAATGAGTGTGACAGTTAATTTTATGTGTCAGCTTGACTGGGCTAAGGTATGCCCAAATGGATAGTAAAGTGTTATTACTTCTAGGTGTTCCTGTGAGGGTGCTCCCAGTGAGTCAGAAGACCGAGTAAAGATCAGCCTGCAGCAATGTGGGAGGTCATCATCCAATCCATTGAGGCCCAAAGAGAATAAAAAGGCTGAGGAAAGACAAATTTGCTGGCTTTGCTTGAGTTGCAACAGCCCTTAGACAGTACTCTTAGCTCTTGAGCTCTTAGCTCTTGAGCTTTCATACCAGGACTTACATACACCCTTAGTCCCAGATCTCAGGCCTCTGGGTTTGGAGTAGCGCTACACACTGGCTTTCCTGGCCTCCAGATTGCAGAGGGTAGATCGTGGGGACTCTTCAGCTTATGGGTTCTGTTTCTTGAAGAAGCCTGGTACAAGGAGGGAGCACTAATTGGGTACTCACTGTTGTACTGAGTTTTGCACTAATAGGAGAGTCACACACCTCATCCCATTAACCCATATGACAACCTGCTAGATTGCTAGCACTAAAGTCATCATTTTATAGATGAAGAATCTGAGGATCAGAATGGCTAAATAATTTCTCCACGATCACACAGCTGGGACTCAAACCCAAGGTAATCTGTCTCCTCGTGTTGTTAGAGGAAAAGGCCAACCCTCATCAGAGCAAGTGAGAGAGGGAGGGAGAGAGAGAGAGAGAGAGAGAGTGAGTGTGTGTGGGAGGGGAGGGATATGGGAGGGGCAGTGGATATGGAAAGAAGTAAGGACAAGGAAATGGGGATAAAGCCACTGAGGAGGATTTCATTTAAGGACAAAGAGTGCTGTGCTATGTAAGTGTGCAAAGGGGAGAGAAGTAGTGGAGAGAAAAGGCCTGGATACCAGAGATGGGACGAAGCCCACGCCTAAGAAATATGTGTACTTTACATCCTGCTTGCTGTGAACTTCTAGGAAAAGTGTCAGCACTGAGGCAGAGTTCATTCTCTTTCTACCTCATTATTTCCTCCTAATATTTATTTAATCGCTATATCAACATAATGTTAAAAATCACAAATATTGTCAAAAAATGTGGACATAATTATGTGGCTGAATTTCCATTTTATGAAAAGAAAAAAAGGAACCAAGAAAAATCATCAGTTTAACAAATATAAAGAAAGGAAACAAGAAAGCATAATAAACATAGATCATTAAATAATCAGAAAAAAGACGTGATACTTATGTAACAACATATGTGAATGAGTTGACTTTCTCTATTAACAGACAAAAACTCTAAAATTGGTTTCAAGTCTAGCACATACAAGAGATATACCTAAATCACGTATCAGAAAGTTAAAAAGCACGTATGTGTGTGGGTTGAGGGGTGGCAGGGTAGAGACAAGATACAGCAGGCCAGTGTAAATAAAAAAACAGGAGTAAAAAAAGAAACTAGGAGGAGAACATGAATATCAGATAAGATAGAATGTATGTGGGAACAGGAAAAAAGGTAACAGAAATAAGATATTCTCTTTCCAAAAATTAAGCCACTTTTTTTTCCCCAATAAATTGCCTTGTTAGCTGAATATACTGGGCAAAATTAAAAGCCCAGATTCAGACTCCTGTGGGCTAAATGCCAGTATTTCCCACTTCCTGGATTCTCATCAGCTTCAGTGCGGAGCTCCCAGAGCTTACTGTCCCAGAGCTTGTCTCTATTATAAAACATCCTGTGGACCCCTGAGTTATATAGAAGGGCTCCTAAAGACCAAAACTTAATGATATTGTTCACAAAACGTGTTTGTTGTTAATCCCTGTAGAGGTTTTTCCCTTTCGCCTTACCACTTAGTATGGTCTTTTCTCCCCAGCGCTACATTAAAAGCACAGGTTAACTCATGGTGTTTGAAATAAACAGTTTCAGGGGTTTGTCTCTTTTGTGCAAAGGTTTTCCTAAACCTAAAGACGCAGGCTTTTTGATATTGTTATCCTTTGAAAGACTGAGAACGAAATGGAATAAGTGGGGATATTTTAAGTGATCAAAGCATAATTTATAAAGAAGGTATGACTGTGATGAAGTTTGAGGCACCACAGCAACACAGTGTCTTTCTTCAGATATAATTCTTAGCAATCCAATTTTTATTTTATTTTTTAAAGATTTATTTATTGAGAGAGAATGCATGCATGAGCTTGTGAGTTGGGGTGGGGGTACACAGGCAGAGGGAGAGAATCTCAAGCAGACTCCCTGCTGAGCCACAGAGCCCAACATGGGGCTCGATCCTAGGACCTTGAGATCATGACCTGAGCCAAAACCAAGAGTCAGATGCTTAACTGACTGAATCACCCAGGTGCCCCAGCAATCCAGTTTTTGTTGTTGTTGTTGTTTTTTTAAAATCTCAATCATGTTTAAATCACAGTCACAATAGCAACAAAAAACCAAAACACCTCAGAATACACTTAACACTTAACAGGGATAGGCAAGATCCTTGTGATCAAACTTAACAAAAGCCATTATGAATGATCTGAATAAAATGAAGGGTAGTTTTTTAATAGGAAGAATGAACATTTTAAGAGATGGCAGTCTTCCTCAAATTGATATAGATTTAATGGAATTCAAATCAGAATTGCATACTTTTTAACTGTTACTGTTAAAACTTGATAAAAAGTAATAAAATTTGACTATAAGGGTAACTATAAAAGAACAGTACTGTAATGCAAAATTTTGGGGAAAAAACCAAGGGAGAATTTGTTTCATGAAATAACAAAATGAATTCTAAAACAACAAATAAAATAGTGTGGTACTATAGCAGAGATAGAGCAATTGAACGGAACCCAGAAAAACTTACGTAATGTATATATAAACATAGCATATATTAAAGGTAGCATTTCCAATCTATGGAAAGAAGCAAATTACTCAGATTACATCAGTTGGAATGCCATTTCTTCCAGAGTGCCACTCTGGCTCTGCCCAGCTAAAATAGACATCACACACCACCATGCCGCCCTGCTATGTGGCCTTCACAGCACCTAACAATGTCCTCAGTAATTATTTCTTCTCTGCTGCCTCCCCTTTCTGTAAGACAGGACCTAGGAGAAAAGGACCGAGCCTGTCTCACTCACCACCATTTTCCCAGTGTCTAGAATACTGCCTAACACGTGGTAGGCAGGTGTTCAGTCCCTGTTGAGTGAATAGATGGATGACAAAATACTACACCACATTGTTAAATGAAGTTAGAGTCCAACCTCATGTTAATATATGATAAATTCCAGATAGCTCAAGGATGTCAGTTTAAAAGAATAAAATTAATAGAAAACGTAGAAAAATGTTTATATACTCTTAGGGTACAGAAAGCCTTTCATACCACGATTCCAAAGCCAAACAAAGGGAAAAGGAAAGTTAACTGCATAAAACTCCAAAACTTGCTCATAGCAGAAGGTGTTATAAACAGATTTAAGAGAAATGACAGGGAATAAATAATAATGATTTATGGCAAAGGATTAATGTCCACACAGCATAAAAGCCTTCTTTTATATATAAACCACCCAGTATAAAACTAGGCAAGCATGTAAACAGGTATTTAAAAGGCCAGAAGAATCTGTGCCTGTGCTTATTTTTGACAGTTTGAGACCTGCAACTATATATTATAGTCTTAAAAAATTTTTTATAACTACACACCTAGTATGTATATTCATAAAAAGAAGATGTAGTTTAAAGGCAAATACAAGTCCTATTTGGGCGATTCATAGTCCCATGACCAGCCTAAAAAGGAAAGATGGAAAAAGGAGAACAGCTCCAGTGCTTCACTGATACATCCCAGGTCCAAGTGTCAAGGTCATCCAAGACAAAGACTGAGGAGCTGTTCCAGGTGAAGGGAGGCTAAGGAGATGTGACAGCTGAATGCCAGCTGTGATCTGGATTAGGTCCTGGACCAGATAAAGACCCAATTTGTGGCAAAATATGTGTAAGGTTTGTAGGTTAGCTAACAGTACTGTGTCCACATAAGTATCCTCATTTGGTAATTATATTTTGGTGATGTAAAATGAGAGCTTGTTTTTAGGAAATACATACTGAAGTATTCAGAAATCAAACCAGTGATTGCCTGAGGCAGGGGATGTGGACTGGAACGGGTGACAACATTTTCTGGGGTGAGGAAACTGTTAATGTAACTTGACTGGGGTAATGACTATGTTGGTGCATAAATTTCTCAAAACTCAATGAGTAATATGCTTAAAATGGGTTATCTTATGTAAAATTACACCTGGGGGTGCCTGGGTGACTCAGTGGGTTAAAGCCTCTGCCTTCGGCTCCGGTCATGATTCCAGGGTCCTGGGATCGAGCCCCACATCGGGCTCTCTGTTTAGCAGGGAGCCTGCTTCCTCCTCTCTCTCTCTCTCTGCCGCCTGTCTGTCTACTTGTGATCTCTGTCTGTCAAATAAATAAATAAAATCTTTAAAAAAATAAAATTACACCTGGGGGAAAAAAAGCTGATTTAAAAACTTAATTAACACTATTTTAACGAAATAAAATAAAGGCTCCTGACAGACAATCACAACCTTCATCAACCAAAACCTTCTGAATGCTCCCCCTTTAAACCTTCTTTTCTGGAAACTCCCTCTTTCTTCTGCCTATTTTTGTGAGTTATGATGCCTTTTATAACTGAGCTTGATAATACTAAGGAGAGAGAGTAGGACAAACATAAATCACAACAGTTAGTACTTGTCTTCTTGAAGCCTTTTTTAAACTTGTTCTTTTGATAAATAAACAAGTGACATATCTGAGAGAACGCTAATACATGAATAATGTATTAGCGTATATATATTAATGTATGTATATTGTATTCTCTAATGAATAGAGAAAAACACCGTGAGTCCCGCGGGATAGGAAACAAAGTTAAGTAAGCCTAACTGTAAGAAACAAAACAAAACTTAGGGTCTCCTGGGGCCAAGTCCCCCTGATATCTTCTTTTTCCAGAGCAGCAACAACTCCAGGTTCTAGTAAAACTAGCAAATTCCATTTTCTTTCTTTTTTTTTTTTTTAAGATTTTATATATTTATTTGTTTATTTGAGAGAGATGACCTCTCTTATGTTCCCTGAGAGTCCATAAACCTGATAAGCACCCAGACCATCTTTCATATGATTTTTGTTCCTTCAATGATGCTTGAATGGCACCAAAAGCTCAGTAGGCCAGGGCTTCCAGCTGAATAAGGAAATAGGCTGCTGAGGACAGAGCTGAAGTACACTAAGGGGGGCTTTATGGGAAATATCCAACATTCTGAGATCGCAGTAGCCCCATCCTCTGCAGTGAAGCCCACATATAGTACAGGTATAAGTGCTAAGGAGTAAGGGAGAGGGTTTAGAGAGAGACATGCACTCACCTTAGCTGCCAGGGGCAGAGGCCCAATAGCCATCGCCTTCTCTTTCCTTCCTGTGCTGTCCTTCTAGGGGATGGGCAGGATCCAGAGGAAGCAGAGCTGAGGGAAGGAAAGGAAGCCATGAGAAATGAGACGTCTGCAAGAACAACAAACAAAATACCTACAGATTAACCAAATAAGAAATGTATGGTACCTTCTTGAGGGAAATGATATTTTTTACTCATGAAGTTTATTTTGCTAAGCTTATTTAGATATATAAAGGATGAACAGAGAAACATACCATATTCCTGGATAGGCTGTCACAATATCTAAGTTGTCACTTCTTTGAAATTAATTTATACACTTCGCACATTCCTAACCAAGTTGTCCTTAAGTAATGGTATTTTAAGGATAATTATGGAAAAGATCTTTTTTAAAGTTAAGTGCGTCCTTTAAGGACAGCCAGTAAACATTTGAAAAGGAAGACTGGTGAGGGAGAACCTGCCCATCAGGTATCAGATAGCTGTAATACCTAGAACACACTGTGATGGAACAGGCTGAGTCATTCGTGCGCCAGATACAATGTTGACCACCTACTGTGTACCAGGCAAGATTCCTAGGGGAAAGGATAAATACAGCCATAAACAAAACAGATAAACAAGTTCTCTCCATGCCGTCATGGATTATAGTCTAGCAGAGAAAAGGATCAGTAGAACAAATTAAAATCCTGCCAACACAAACAATTCAGAGAACATTTTGTATGTAAGAATTCAGGATATGAAAAAGTAACTTCTCTCATCAGTGAAAAAAGAATGAATTAGTAACTTGGAACAAGGGCTTACCATTTGGAAAAGAATAAAAATTTGCACATTAAATCAAATTCAAGTACTAGAAGAAACTGCAGATGAACATTTTTGTGATAATGGGATAGACGGCCCCCTAACAATGATGCCAAAGACCCAAACATGAAGGGATGGTTTTCATGCCTAACCATGAGAAAATGTAACATTTCTACCTAGTAAGAAAACACTGTATCAGATACAGAATTTAAAAACAAAACTCAACATTTCATAAAATATTCATTAGTGTTCAAAACACACATTTAAACAACCCTATTGCCTGCACCTCTCAGAAAGTTGGAGAACAGACTTGGAGTGGGTCCATCAGACATCCTTATCTTGCAAATGCTTACAAACTACTACTGTTCTGGAAAGAGTAAGGTGGGAGGGTATCAAAAGTCTTACAGTATGATCCAGAAATTTTCATATGAAGAGATTTATAGAATAAGAAATGCAAAGATGTGGGTAGCTGGATGGCCTGTATGGTTTATAACATGAGGGGGAAAAAAACCTGAGAAATTATGTAAAAGCCTAAAGGAAGGATTGAATATGACACACTTTTTTTTCACGCTCTTTAAAATGACACTTGTTTTTAAAAATTGATATAACTGTATGTTTTCAAAATATTAATTTTTTAAAAAAAGTTTATTCTCTACCTGATTCGAGTGGTACTTACACAGATAAAAACATTTGTAAAAAATCATGGAGCTCAATATTTGTGCACTTTAAACCCCTTCCAAATGTATGTCAAAGCTCGGTTTTAAATTTAAATGGAGAGGACACTAATGTCCACATCTTTGTGTAGAAACAAAGCCTTTCTATGTTTATATGCCGACATGCAGATTTTGACAGTTTTCAAATAATTTTTTACTTGAAATGCTCCTGTGAATTTTCTAGTTTTCCTATAGTGAACTTATCCTTTTTGGGGAGCTGGGGGTGACGGAGAAAAAAAAATGGCTTTAAAAAAATAAAAGGATTCCCTGAAATAGAAACCTGCACGGGGGTCGGCCTTCCCATTCTTAAGTGGGTCAAGGCGGGTACACGCCAGCGCCTCTCGGAATCAGAGACCGCAGATGGCGCGTCCGCGAGATGAGGCGGACACAAAGGGCAGGTGCTGGAGCCCCAAGACCGCGCACCAAGTGCAGCATCCCCCGAGACTTCTGAAGTGGGGCCCGGGGAAAGCCCGCGGCGGGGAGAAGCCCAGGGTCTGAGTGACTCCCAGAGCCCTCGGGCCCGGGACCGCCGCACCAGGTCCCCCGCCCTCACCGCTCCCGACAGGTGACGGCCCTCGTCTCTCGGTGTTCCCACCCAGCCGGGTTCCCGGGGCGAGAGAGGGCGCACCTGGAGCGAGCGGCCCGGAGCCGCGCGGAGACAGAGGACGCGGCCCCCAGACCATCCACCGCCGGCCACGCCCCTCAGGGGCCTCGCTCAGCCGTCCGGGCCTTCTCCTGCGTGGGCCTCCGCCTGGCGCCAGTCCCATACGGTGCGTCTCACCCCGGCCCCACGCTCACCCTCTCCCAGCAGGAGCGGGAGCAACCGGTGCGGACGCAGCCCTGCCCAGCGCGTTCGCCCCGGGCGACGGACTACATTTCCCACAAGGCTCCAGGGGCGCTGCGCGGCGCGGGAGTCACTGCGCAGGCACGAGCGGGAGGGCGGGGGCGATCCCCGCCTTAGGACAGTGGGAGTTTCCAGCACGGCTCCCTCGCATTAGTGGGGTTTTGTCTTGGGAAGCTGGGAGGGGCCGGGTTGCCCCAAAGAAGCCCCTCCTCGTTAGAGCCTGTCGATGCTTAACCCATGCGAAGGGGTGAAGGGGTAGAGAGCTTTTAACTAGCCTCGTTTTACTCTTGTGAAATGACGAGTCACCTGCAAAGTTGTCGGAAGAAGGTAGTAACGTACCGTATACGTAGTGGGCCCCCAGTGAGTGGTGATTACTGTACTCCGCTACCTCCTTCCACCCCCCCCACCCCCCCCCCCCCCCCCGCTAGCTAGGCGCTAGCTAGGCACAGTGTAGAATGCCGCGAAAAAGTCTAATTAAACGTGTGGCCAGAGTTGTTTCAGCTGGATCTGTCGCCGGAACTTGGAGAAATAACATGACATTTGGGACCTATCAGTATGGTAGCATAGACTATGATACTTGGCTTTATCAAGATAAATGCTAATTTTCTCTGCCTCTTTCTATTGCTGTGACAGAGACGTCACCAAATCAGATTCCTCTGAGTCCTCTTTCTACTCGGCCACATTGGGCCCAATCCTAGCCTGCAGAGCCCTAGTTTTAGCAAGGGTCCTGCTAAGTCAGTTTAGGTAGAAACCTCATTTTTTTTTTTTTAACAATTTTTAAAAAAGATTTTTATTATTTATTCACTTGATAGACAGAGATCATGAATAGGCAGAGAGGCAGGCAGAGAGAGAGGAGGAAGCAGGCTCCCCGCAGAGCAGAGAGCCCGATGTGGGGCTCGATCCCAGGACCCCGAGATCATGACCTGAGCCGAAGGCAGAGGCTTAACCCACTGAGCCACCCAGGTGCCCCAGAAACCTCATTCTTGGTATCTGATCAGTTTCCTTTTCCCCTCCTCTTGATGTCTGCATCTTTGGCCTGCCTTTAGCAAGAATCCTATTGAGACAGGTTTGCAAGAATCCTCCAATTTCGCTGTCTCCTTTCGGTAATTTTCAATCCATTGATCCCTTAATCTGTTACTGTAAATCCCTTGCTGTCTTTGCTGTACTGGGAGTTGAGTTCAGTTTTACTGAAGCTTCTCTCCCCTATTGCAGTAGTGCTGAATAAAATATTTCTTTACTACTTTTAACTAGTACCTTAATTTATTTAACTAACTTTATTTCCTCTTAAGAGCTCTGTGAACGATTGTAAAATATTGAAAACTATGAAAGATTCCACAATTCATTTAATCAAGCTAAAGTAACCCAGATAGCACCAAAGTAAGTAAAAATATGTCACTACAGTAAGACAATACCTTGAACCAGTTTCTCCACCACTACAGGTCATTCTTACATTAGAAACCACATGAGCATATTCATCATAGTTGTTCTGATAGAGAAATGGTCCTTGATAAAACTCACAAAATAGAATGTGCAGTTTCCAAACAAGTAGGCAGAAGGAATAGGAAAGGGGAAAGGGAGGGGAAAAAAAAAAAGTAAAAAGTAAAGTAAAAGTAAGTAAAGTAAAGTAAAATAAATATCACATATGCAATAAACCCTGAAACAAAAATTTGGACAAATAAAAGGTACATAAGGATATGGTAGCAATAAATCCAGGTCTCTCAGTAATCACTAGATATGCACATGGACTTAACTTTCCAATTAAAAGAAAAATAATATAAGACTAAATTTTTAGAAACATAGCTTCATGCTAAAACAAGGATACACACATCTTAAAAGTAGAATGTTGGAAAAAGATACACCTGGCAAATATTAACCAAAGAAAATTCATGTGACTACATTTAGTTAAATAAAAGATAGCATGTTAAGAAAATATATTACTAGAAATAGGAAAGAAAATTATATAACAATAAAAAGTTAATTCACCAGGAAAAATAGTAATAAACTCTTATATATTTAACAATGTAGCTTCAAAATATATAGAACAAAAATTGACAGGAGAATTGACAAATCCATTACAGAGATATTTTTAACCCGTCTTTATCAGTAACTGGTAGGAAAGCTGGCCTCCTCCCCCCAAAATGTCACTGAAGATATGGAATTTCTGAAGAGCAAAGTGAACAACTTTGATTTAATGAATAAACATATAGACGTATATTGCATTCAAAAATTAATGAAAACACATTTTTATCACACATTTTTAAAAAATGACCTCATTCTAGGCTGTAAAGTAGTCTTAAACCTTTCAAAGTATTGGTATCATAAAAGCCACACAGTTTCACAATGCTAATTAGATATTTTTCTTTAAAGATTTATTTATTTATTGTAGAGAGAGAGCATACAACCAGGGGAAGAGCAGAAGGAGAGGGAGGGAATCTCAAGCAGGCTCCCAACTCCTCATTGAGCATGCAGAGCCTGATGCGGGGCTCAATCCCATGACCCTGAGATCATGACCTGAACAGAAATTGAAAGTTGGCAGCTTAACCCACTGAGCCATCCGGGTGCCCCCCAGTTAGACATTTTTTAAAAGACCAGAAACTTCTTTAAACTTTTAGCTAAAGGGAATATTTAGAGATTGGGCCAGTTATGCTAACAGATTCCTTCTTTTACCATACTCTCATTGGACTCCTCTGAGTTTTTTCAACTGCCCCTTGTTGCAGCAAGTACCTCCTTGGTACTTGGACCCAAGGCTCAAATTATCACCCATGTTTCCTTAACTCGGGGGACCCCCCCACTCTCTGCCTAGATCCTCTCCTCATTCTATCCTGGAAGCTCTGTGGGCTCTGAACTGGGGCTGCCATGGAGCTCCTGTCACTTGATTCCTTCCTCCAGACGCCGTCCTATACTCCTGTTGTTAGGTTTCATGTAGCTCTTCTGGCTTTTTATCCATCCGGTCCTGGAAGTCTGGATCTTGTGCTTTCATCACAGGCAGAAGGGGAAGCTTGGAGTTCTTTATTAGATTCTAGCTTACTTCTTAGAACATTAGATTATTATTTTCAATACTGTGATTTCCCATATTTTAATAGATTCACAGGTAAGGCATTAATAGATTGCCTCCTGTTAAGATATCTTTTATTTTTTTTTTAAATTAGATGACTCCACTGAAATTAAAATCTTTTTTTTCAACTTGAGTATAGCTGACACAATGTTACATTAGTCTCAGGTGTATAGTGTAGTGATTTGATGAGTTTTTACACTTGTTCACCACAAGTGTAACTACCCTCTGTACCATATAATGCTATTACCTTATCATTGAGTATATTCCTTATGCTGTGCCATTTATTTTTTCCTGTGACTTGTCCATTCCATAACTGGAAGATATAATCTTCACTCCCCTTTACCCATTTTGCCCATCTCTCCCTTCCCCTCCCCCATCAGTTTGTTCTCTGTATTTATATTTATAGGTCTGGATTCTGCTTTTTGTTTCCTTAATCACATGTTTTTGTTTTTGCTCTTTTAGATTCCACATACAAGTGAAATCATGTGGCATTTGTCTTTCTCAATCTGACTTAAGGAACATTTATACACTGTTAGTAGGAACATAAATTCATGGTAGCCACTGTGGAAAACAATATGGAGGTTCCTCAAAAATTTTAAATAGAAATACCATCTGATCCAGTATTTCCACTACTGGGTATTGACCCAAAGGAAACAAAACCACTAATTTGAAAAGATACATGCACCCCTATGTTTCCTGCAGCTTTATTTACAAGAGCCAAGATATGGAAAGAGCCCAGGTGTCCATCACTGATAGAAGAATGGATAAGGAAGAGGTGGTATATATATACAATGGATTATTACTCATCCATAAAGAAGGATGAGATCATGCCGTTTTGACAGCATGGATGGACCTAGGGCATTATGCTAATTGAACTATTAAAAACCTTAAGGCAGCAAAGGAAGAAAAAGAAACCCTGGGGCAAGAGCAGCCTTCTGGCCACAGCAATCTAACAGCCACTTTTCTTTTTCACTATATTTCCCACCCAGCCTTAGGACCTTCACGAACCCTACGTTCCTGTCATGGCCCACAGGGCAGCTCTGTGAATGACAGGAGTGACTCTGGTACTTGGAGCCCTGTCTTTGCCCACACAACCTTGGTGAGTAGAAGGTAAATGAGGCCCCATACAAGGACAGATATCACCTTCCCTAAAACAAAGGGAGAGCCCTTCCAGACCAGGAACTCCTTAGTTAAAATCCTTTTGTTCAGTCAGTTTTCAGATTTTTTTCATTCATGAATTTTAATATTATCCAGACACACAGAAGCTTCCTGACAGGTTTATGCATATAGGGATTGGACATTACTTTGCCCAGTGATGCTGGTTCCTGACCTTCCCATTTAAGGATTTCTCATCTCCCAGCAGCAGACATAAAGACTTGTGTGGACCTTACCAATGTATAAGGAGTCTCTGAAAACCACCCACATAGAAGGTATGAGTCATGCCAAGGTACATCCACATTTCTCTGTCCCTTTCAGGTCAGTTCTTGGAGAGACCAGGGAATCCAGAGTTTCCTACATGACTGGGGAGTCTTTGGAAATGAGTTTCATCTTGAGTCAAGGAAGAAGAATCACATCCTGACAAGGACAGTTGCTTTGTCCCCAAGCCCAGGGCCATAAAGAAGAGCTGGCAAGGTGTCCCCAGATGCTGATGAGTTTGTAGGATTTACATTGGACTGACTATACATGTGGCCAACAAGTGAACCCTGGCCCATCTTTATGGAGAAGGCCTACAGCAGACCCTGGGCCAGAACTGGGAGGAACATATCTCCTCAGGTAGGTCTCTTCCATATTCGACTTTATGGCCCTTAAGTGACAAACATGGCCTGGCCCTGCCACCACTCTGTGTCCAGAGCAGGGTGAATTTTGAGACCAGCTTCTGGCCATGGTCCCATCTGCATGAGACTGGAAAGGACTTAACATTCTGAGCTTGTCCCTGCCTCTCTTGGTTGCTCCTCAATAAGTAGAGCCCAAAGCAATGGCACCATAGGATTCTGCTGCCAGCCTGTTCAGAGTGACCTTGGCCCCTGTGGAAGGCAAGTCTCAAGGCAGTGATCCAGGGTCAGAGGTCTGGGCCAGCCCTGAAAGTGTCTGTTCCATATAGTTCTTCCCTGTGCATATGGCCTTGTCCCACTTCCCAGGACCAGTTCCGGGCCTGGCCCATCTACATTTCTGAGGGTCAGTTTGGGGTCCCTCCCACAATAAACTATATTGAGGACCCCCAAGTACTGGGATGGATTCTGGGAACCTTGGGTACTGGCTGGTCACATCTATACACATTTTCTGTACTTCTGCTTGGAGACCTGCTTGGAGCATGTCTCACTCTGAACCAGATCTAGAACTTAAAGATAGAACTTAAAGTCATTTAAACCTGGATCCCACTTGTATTTGAGTGACCAGGGTTGCACCCATTGAACTGCAACATCAGAGGCTTAGCATTATGTTGGAGAACGTTCACTAAAATAATCTAGCCAGTTGTTAAAAAAAAACAAACCAGCAAATAGAAATAAAGATCTTGTGGGGGTGGTAAGTACTCAGATTTGCCACAGTATTATCTACCATATTGCCACATATTATGCCACATACAATGTCCTGTGTCCAACAAAAAATACGAGACAGGAAATGATGCCCCGTACATACACTGGGAAATAAGCAGGCCCCAGAAACTGCCTGTTAATAGATGTTGGATTAAGCAGAAAAAGACCTCCAAATAGCTGGAAAGTACAATTGAAATGAAAAACTTACTAGAGGGTCTTAACAGATTTGAACTAGTGTGGAGGCCAAGAAAAACAAGGCTGTACCCACCTCGAGTCTAGCCCTGACATAAGTGCGGCCATCTTGATTTCTTGGGTTCTGACCTACTCAGGTTAGCACTTTAAACAGTCTCTCTCTCCTTTAATGATTGATTTAAACCCCTGGACTCAGCTGCCTCTGTCTTTCATAACTCTCCTACACATTCCCCAACTGACCAGTGTTGACCCAAGTAGGTAGGGACAACTCTACGCCCCTATTCAGCAGGAAGAAATTACAGGAGATGAGACCTTCCACCTTCAACAACCTTAAAGATTTAAGGGTCAAAATTGTTCAGGGGGAAATGTGGAGGCCGAGAAAATTAAGGCCATCCCACCTCAAGTTTAGCTGACGTGGGAAACAGAGGCAGAAGAAAATCATTAAAATTCCTTACCTACTGACAAGCCCTTTAAACAGACAGAGTGGCTCTCCCCTGGGGACTTAACTGCCCTCACCTTGAGGTTTTGCTAAGGACAATCCTAGCCTGATTTCGACCTCAGGGAACTTTTCGGACTCATGCTGGGGAGGGAACACAATTATAACATCAGACAAAAGCGGGCTCTTATTGACACCGCTCAAGGACGAGCACAAGGATTCTGGGCCTGCCCTGGCAATTTAAGAAATAACTGGAAGACCTGTGGTGGCTGAGAGAGTGTTTACTGTAAGAGCTAGAGTTGTGTGACCTCTAATGATGGGCCCCGGAAGTGGGCTGTCGGGAATCGGGATTTAGTTAATTTCACTTTCAGAGACCCCAACAATAGGGTACCCCAAGTGTGTGTACAATTTAACCTGGGTTAATTTGTACACACAGGGAAAAGTCCTGGGTGTCTGGAGTGACTTGGGGTTTTCAGCTTGATATGGGCCGACTCTCCTGGGCCGGCCCTTACCCAAGCGGACTGTTAACCATTAAACTGGTTATCCACGAGGCACAGAAAAACACGGCTCCTATGGGTCCAAATCAGGTATTGGCTCCTCCCACGCCTACCAAGAACCCAGGTAGCAGGGATACTTTGAAAGGGACCATGAAACCCCAGAAAGTAATGGATGGTGGGTATGTTCTAGGACTGGCCTCACCCCATGCCTCTCAACCTTGATCCTTAACGCCACTAAGGAGTTCTATGTCCTAGTGACTGTGATGCCCCGCATTATCTACCACCCCGAGGAAAGCATGTATTCCCACTGGGATCAAGGCCTGAGCCTAAGGAGTAAGAGAGAGCCTTTCACTGCACTCACCATTGCTACCCTGTTCAGTTTGGGAGTAGCTGGGGCCGGAACCGGCATAGCCTCCCTGGTCACTCAACAGACAGGGTTGTCATCCCTGAGAGCAGCCATAGATGAAGATATAGCAAGAATAGAGACCTCTCTAAGTCATTTAGAAAAATCTCTCACCTCCCTGTCCGAAGTGGTACTCCAAAATAGAAGAGGGCTTGATTTGTTGTTCCTCCAACAAGGGGGACTATGTGCTGCATTAGGAGAAGAATGCTGCTTTTATGCCGACCATACTGGGGTAGTGAAAGAATCCATGGCTAAGGTGAGAGAAGGATTAGCCAAGAGGAAGAAGGAGAGGGAGGCACAGGAGAACTGGTTTGAGGCTTGGTTTAATAGGAACCCCTGGTTCACCACCTTGGTTTCTACCTTAGTTGGCCCATTTGTTTTGCTTGTGCTCATTCTAACTTTTGGCCCTTGCATTCTGAATAAGCTTATTAATTTTTTAAAAGATCGTCTTAAGGGGCGCCTGGGTGGCTCAGTGGGTTAAAGCCTCTGCCTTCGGCTCAGGTCATGATCTCGGGGTCCTGGGATCGAGCCCCACGTCAGGCTCTCTGCTCAGCGGGGAGCCTGCTTCCCCCCCCACCCCCGCCTGCATCTCTGCCTACTTGTGATCTCTCTCTCTCTGCAAATAAATAAATAAAATCTTAAAAAAAATTAAAAAAAGGTCGTGTTAATACCGTCCAGCTCATGGTCTTAAGACAGCAGTATGAGAAGTTGCCTGCTCCTGAAGGCCCCTACGACTGCCCTACCAATGAGCAGGATTCCTCATTATAAACAACTAAAGGGGGGAATGTAAGAATGGGTTAGCATAAGAACGGCCATCTCAAAGGCCGGGAAGCCATTTTACTGAAGTTGAGAGAGGAGGGACTAGGGAAAGCTTGAAAAACGAGCTTGGAAAACAAGCTTGATAAACAAGCTTGAAAAACAAGCTAGAAAAACAAGTTTTGAAAAACAAGTCAATCCTAAGCACCAGAATACAGGCGGCTGAGGACTAGATGCATTGGTAAAGAGCTTATCTCACTAAATCACCTGGGAGTGACACAAAAGTACACTGTCGGAGTGTGGCGCCAGATATGAATGTAGCTATGGAAAATTACTGTATGTTAAGTGCTTTGAAAATGCTATATAAACCCTTGCTTTGAGTACTCGGGGTCCTTGTTGAAACTTGCTGTGCCAGGCAGATACTTCGACCCCAGCTAGCTGGAAATAAACCTCGCTGTGTGACTTGCATTATCGAGAGTATTCTCTGTCTAATTGAGGGGTGGTTGACTCCGTACCCTAACACTAGTAGAAGAAAGAATTGACAAACATTGATGGATAGAAATTATGTAATCTGAAAGAAGAAAGAAGAAAAAAATGAAAGGAGACTCAGGGAAAATGTGGGACATGGTAAAGCACACCCACATACGTTTAAAGGCAGAACCAAGGCAGAGAAGGGAGCAGAAAAATATTTTGAGGAAATAGTGACTGAAAATATCCAAAATTTATTGAAAAACAAAAACCCACAGAGTCAGGAAGCTGAACAAACTCCAAGTAAAATGAATTTAGAAGAGATACACAATGAGATATATCGTATTAAAAATACAAAGAGACATTAAAAGTATAGATTGCTGTAGACAGAGCAATCTGTACTTTTAATGCCATTCCGATCAAAATTCCATCGGTATTTTTCAAAGAACTGGAGCAAATAATCCTAAAATTTGTGTGGAATCAGAAGAGACCCCGAATTGCCAAGGAAATGTTGAAAAAGAAAAACAAAACTGGCAGCATCACATTACCTGATTTCAAGCTTTACTACAAAGCTGTGATCACCAAGACAGCATGATACTGGCATAAAAACAGACACATAGACCAGTGGAACAGAATAGAGAGCCCAGATATGGACCCTCAACTCCATGGTCAAATAATCTTCGACAAAGCAGGAAAAAATAAACAGTGGAAAAAAGATAGTCTCTTCAATAAATGGTGCTGGGAAAATTGGACAGCTATATGTAGAAGAATGAAACTCGACCATCCTCTTATACCGTACACAAAGATAAACTCGAAATGGATAAAAGACCTCAATGTGAGACAGGAATCCATCAGAATCCTAGAGGAGAACATAGGCAGTAACCTCTTCGATATCAGCCACAGCAACTTCTTTCAAGATATGTCTCCAAAGGCAAAGGAAACAAAAGCGAAAATGAACTTTTGGGACTTCATCAAGATCAAAAGCTTCTGCACAGCAAAGGAAACAGTCAACAAAACCAAGAGGCAACCCACAGAATGGGAGAAGACATTTGCAAATGACAGTACAGACAAAAGGCTGATATCCAGGATCTATAAAGAACTTCTCAAACTCAACACACACAAAACAGATAATCATGTCAAAAAATGGGCAGAAGACATGAACAGACACTTCTCCAATGAAGACATACAAATGGCTATCAGACACATGAAAAAATGTTCATCATCACTAGCCATCAGGGAGATTCAAATTAAAACCACATTGAGATACCACCTTACACCAGTTAGAATGGCCAAAATTAGCAAGACAGGAAACAACGTGTGTTGGAGAGGATGTGGAGAAAGGGGAACCCTCTTCCACTGTTGGTGGGAATGCAAGTTGGTGCAGCCACTTTGGAGAACAGTGTGGAGATTCCTTAAGAAATTAAAAATAGAGCTTCCCTATGACCCTGCAATCGCACTACTGGGTATTTACCCCAAAGATACAGATGTAGTGAAAAGAAGGGCCATCTGTATCCCAGTGTTCATAACAGCAATGGCCACGGTCGCCAAACTGTGGAAAGAACCAAGATGCCCTTCAGCGGATGAATGGATAAGGAAGATGTGGTCCATATACAATATGGAGTATTATGCCTCCATCAGAAAGGATGAATACCCAACTTTTGTATCAACATGAACGGGACTGGAAGAGATTATGCTGACTGAAATAAGTCAAGCAGAGAGAGTCAATTATCATATGGTTTCATTTATTTGTGGAGCATAAGAAACAACACAGAGGACATGGAGAGGAGAAGGGAGTTGAGAGAAATTGGAAAGGAAGATGAACCATGAGAGACTATGCATTCTGAAAAACAATCTGAGGGTTTTGAAGGGGCGGGAGGTGGGAGGTTGGGGGAGCCAGGTGGTGGGTATTATGGAGGGCACATATTGCATGGAGCACTGGGTGTGGTGCATAAATAATGAATTCTGTTACACTGAAAAGAAATTAAAAAATAAAAAGTAAAAAGAATACAAAGAGACAAGGGGCACCTGGGTGGCTCAGTGGGTTAAGCCTCTGCCTTTGGCTCAGGTCATGATCTCAGGGTCCTGGGATCAAACCCCACATTGGACTCTGCTCAGCAGTGAGCCTGCTTCGCCCTCTCTCTCTGCCTGCCTCTCTGCCTACTTGTGTTCTCTCTGTCTCTCTGTCAAATAAATAAAATCTTAAAAAAAAATACAAAGAGACAAAACCAAAGGGATAATCTTGAATACAGCAGGAAAATAATCACTCATCACCTAGGAGGGAAACAGCTGTCTTCTTATCAGAGACAACGGAGGCTACAAAGCTGTAGGCAACATATTCAAAGAGCTCAGAGGAAAAAAAAAATCTGTCAAACAAGAATCACATATTCAGCAAGGCTATCTTTTTCTTTTTTAATATTTTATTTATTTATTTGACAGAGAGAGAGAGGGAGAGTACATGCACAAGCAAGGGAGAGGGAAAGGGAGAAGCAGGCTCCCCACTGAGCAGGGAGCCTGATGTGGCGCTCCATCCCAGTACCCTAGGATCACAACCTGAGCCAAAAAGTAGATGCTTAACTTGACTGAGCCACTCAGGGTGCTCTTCAGCAAAGCTATTTTCAAAAAATGAAGACAAAATAAAGATGACCCAGATAAACAAAAACAAAATTTGTTGCTACCAAACCCATCTTGCAAAACATTAAAAGGAAGTTTTTCAGATGATAATTTAAATTGGCATGATAAAACAGAATGCTGGAAAAGGTCATTGTGTACTTATAAGAGATAATATGTATGCAGATTTCTCACCCTTTTCTTAACGGATTTACAAAGTAATAATATCAAACAATCTGCATATAATGTATTGTCAGGCCTAACATTTAGAAATCTATATTTGTCAGTAACAGCACAAAGAAGGTAAGTGGAAGCAAAGCTGTTTGGGGCTAAGAAAATTACTTGAGACAGTAACTGGAATCCACAAAAACAAATGAAGAATACCAGAAATGGTAAATAATGAGGTTAATATTTTAAAAAGCTATAAATAGTTACTTGTTTTCCTTTTTTTTTTTGTGCGCTTCTTCAAAAGTTATAACGTTATGTAATAACTTTAACAATGTACTTGTTGGGTTTGTAGCTTTTATAGATGTAGTATGTCTAGCAATAATACCACAAAAAGGAGTGAAGAGGCATAGTTGTATAGTATCTCACTGGAACTAAGTTACAGTAAATCTGAATCTGATTTTAATAAGTTAAGATGTAGAAGGTAAGCCTAGAGGAAACATTAAAGAAACAACTTTAAAAATTATAGTGAAAAAAATCCTAGAAATTAAAATGTTATTTTGTAAAATTTCTACTTACTGTAAAAGAGGAATAGAGGAACAAAAAATACACAAGACATGTAGAAAACAAAAGCTAAAATGCTGTTGTAAATAAACTATGTCACTAAACGTCTTAAATGTGAATGGATTACAACACATTCGAAAGGTAAGATTGTCAGGCTAGATTAAAAAAAAACAAACAAGATTGAACCATATGCTGTCTACAGGAGATATATATTAGATTCAAAGATACAGACAGATTGAAAGTAAAAGGATGAATAAATAGATTGCATGCAAAGACCAATCACAATAAAGCTGGACTAGCTACACTAATATAAGACAAGATAGACTTCAAAACAAAAAATGTTGGGGTGGGGCGCCTGGGTGGCTCAGTGGGTTAAAACCTCTGCCTTCGGCTCAGGTCATGATCCCAGGGTCCTGGGATCGAGTCCCACATCGGGCTCTCTGCTCAGCAGGAAGCCTGCTTCCTCCTCTCTCTCTGCCTGCCTCTCTGCCTACTAGTGATCTGCCTACTACTGTCAAATAAATAAATAAAATCTTAAAAAAAAAAAAAGACTTAAAAAAAAAAAAATGTTGGGGTGCTTGGGTGACTCAGTCTGCTAAGTCTCCAACTCTTGATTTTGGCTCAGGTCAAGTTCTCAGGGTTGTGAGATCATGCCCCACATTGGGCTCTGCACTAGGTGTGGAGCCTGCTTAAGATTTTCTCTTTCCCTCTCCCTTGCCTCTTCCTCTCCCCAGTCTCTTTCTCTCAAAAAAAAAAAAAAGTTACTGGAGATTAAGAAGGACATTTTATAATGATGAAAAAGCCATTACATTAAGAATATATAATAATTCAAGGGGTGAGCCATTCTGCATTCCTCTCAGTAATGTGTGACTGTTCTAGTTGTATTATAATCTTGCCTGCACTTGACATTGTCAGTCTTTTAAATTTTCGGCATTCTGGTGTGGGGATGTGGGTGTGGGTGTGTATGAGATGGTGTCTCATTGTGGTTATAATTTTCATTTCCCCAATAATTAATTTTGAATAGCTTTTTATGATTTAATTGACATCTGTGTATCTTCTTAAGTGAAGGGCTCAGATCTTTTTTACGGGCCTGTTTGTCTGTAAATGTTCTTTATATATTCTGCGTTAAAGCCCTTAATTAGAAAAGAAGGCATAAGAATTAAAAGCATGTATGCACCTAATAACAGAACACCAAAAACATTAAGCAAAAACTGACAGAAAAAGGGGCGCCTGGATGGCTTAGTCAGTTAAGTATCTAACTCTTCATTTTGGCTCAGGTCCTGATCTTAGGATCATGGGATCAAGTCCCGTGTTGGGCTCCATGCTCAGTGGGGAGTGAATCTGCTAGAGATTCAAACAAATAAATAAATCTTTAAATATGTATGGTTGCTTAGGATTGGAGGTATAGAAGGGAATGGGACAGTGATAGTGGAGTGTGGGGTTTTATTTTGTTGAGGTGATGAAAATGTTCTAAAATTGCCTGTGGTGATGGTTGCACATACCTGCGAATATACTAACAACCAACCAGTCCTTTGGGCAAGCCTCCAGAAAGCAAGACCACTGACTGCACAGTCGATGTTTCTCTTTCCCTCTGAAGGAGAAGCCCAGAGCTGGGAGTTTTCTCCCAAATGTGCTTTGCTGGGCCACACAAGGGATGTGGCTGGGGTTTGTAAAATATCACCAGTTTCACCATCCACCCCAATGCATTTCTTATTGGCTTTGCACTCACTTGAGTACTGCATTGTCTTAACTGCTTTCTGGAGTTCTCAAAAGCAATTTGTTCCATATCTTCTTGTTAGACAAAGTCTCTGTGGGAGAATGAAGGCCTGGGCTTTTCTAGTCCACCATTTTGCTGACATCATTCCTCTGGGTTCATAGATCCTTTATTATGTTGTACCTCTGAGGTTTCTGCTGAGAAGTCTGCTTTTTCAATTTTTTTCCCTTTATATGTAAGGTGTTATTTTGCTCTCTAACCTCTTTCAAGAATTTTTTCTTTGACTTTAGTTTTCAGAAGTTTATACATGTTTTGGTTTTGTGTTTTTTTAACTCAGCTTCTTGAATCTATAGGTTTATGTCACTTGATAAACTTGGGAATTTTCAGCTAAAAATGCTTCAAAGACTTTGCAGGCCAGTCCTCTTTCTCCCCTCCCTTCTGAACTCAGATGATGTATTAGGTCTTTTGTTATAGTGTCACAGAATCTGAGGCTCTTTTCATATTTTTTTTCAGTCTGTTTTCTCTCCTTTGTTAAGATTGAGTAATTTATACTGTTTTATCTTCAAGTCCGTAGATATTGTTCTCTCCATCCAGTTCTGCTCTCGAGCTCACACAGTGAGCTCTAAAATTTTCACTTACAGTAAGTTTTCAATTCTAAAATTTCCATTTGTTTCTTCATTTCTTCCATTCCTTTGCTGAGACTTTAAATTTCTTGGCTGAGACCCTGTTTTTTGTTTCAAGCATTTGCATAATTACCCACCACAGTATTTTTATGATGGCTGCTTTCAAATCTTTGCTAGATTATTGTAATATCTGTCACCAACTTGTTAATGTCTATTAATTGTCTTTTTTTCATTCAAGTGATCTTCCTTGTTCTTGGTCTGAGAAAAGTCTTTTGTTGGAAAAAAAAAAAAAGTCTTTTGTTGAATCCTGGACATCTTGAATGTAGCTGTGAAAACTGGATCTGATTTGAACCTTCTATCTCACCTGGCTTGCTTTGATCCTGCTCTAGCAAAGGAAGAGGTGGTGCTACTTCATTATGGCCATGGCGGGTAGAAGCCCAACTTCCCCATTTGTCCCCCTTCCCAAATACTTAAGGAGGTAAGGGTTGGGATTTCTAGTTCCTCACTAGGCCTTCACTGACATTACTCTGGCTGAGGAATTAGAGGACCCTGTCACTATTCTTTTGGCCTCCAGTGACACCATAAAGTGGAATTGTGGCCTCATTACTGCTGGGCGGTAGCGAAAGTTCCAGCTTTGCTTTAGGCCTCCTCTGACACCACCCCAAAAGGGAGGGGGAGGGGATGCTCTCTTACTGTTGGGTGCGAGTGGAAAATGTTCAGGTTCCCCACATGGTCTCCACTATCGTTACTAAGAAAGTGGGGTGTTTATTGCCGGCCAGCGTGGATGCATGTCCTAGCTCTTGGCCTTTTCTGACACCACCCAGCAGGGTTTTCTGACCTCTCACAAGGCGGGTGGGGAGTCTAGGGTCCCCACTCAGTCTTTGCTGGTGTGGGTAGTGATAGGAGTTTTTTTCTGTGTTGTTTGGCTGAAGTAGAGTGGTTATTATCTAAGAATCTTTTGTCTTGCTAGGGATACGCCTTTCTTGGCCCTTTGGTTAAAGAATACAGGCTCTTGTTGGGGCTTTGCAATATTTTTGTGTGTCTGTGTTCCTGGTTCTTCAGCTCCAAGTCTGGGGTATATGAAGCAAAAAACCCCACAATCACCATATCATTCCTCTTTTCCTGAGGTTCCTACCTGACCTATCTTCGCTCCACTTTTCAGTCTTTTTATGAGTTTTTAGATATACTTAATGGGAAAAATAAGGAAAATTATATCTGTCTACTCCATTTTCCTACAATAATTCCTTTTAGGTTGAAATTTTTAGTTTATAATGTATAATTTAATTATTTTATCCAGCAATATGTGCCAGTAGTATTACTAACAATTTGATAGATGAGGATAGTATTTCTTTGTAGTTCTTTTTGTGCTCAACATTTCTACACAAAAATGCATAAGATGTAAATTTAAAATTTTGAGTTGATCTACACCATTAGGAACTGTAACAGTAGATGAAACCACACAGTGGAATTTGTATAGTTGAAAAGGCCAGAGGCTATGTAACTTGAAGCAGAATGGGGGCAGACAAATATGCAGGTCTCTTGACTCTTTGTCCAGTGTTCCAACAAGAAGTTATCTCTCAAAATGAAAAACTTTTTCTTGTAACTCCCAGAAAATATATTCCTGAAACAGTTGGTTTTGTAACCCGAAACATACTGATCCACAATACTAACTGAATTGTATCTTCTGATTTTGAAAGTATAATGGCACCTTGATTTTGAAAAATCTAAAAGCTTAAAGCTTCATAAAGTCAGCTTTAAGAATTTTATCACCTGGGGCATTTGGCAAAAGACCAGAGCAATTGTCAGGCATCAAGAATGGAGCCACCCTCTGTTTTCTGTATTGCTCACTGAGGACAATTTTTCCCGGTACCTACTGCCAAGAACCTGTCTTTCAGCTAGTCTCACAAGCCAGAAATTGTCGAATCATCCTTCAGTCCCATCAGAGTAGTCTTCAAATTGACCATTTGTTCCTCAGATACATAGTGATCTAATATCTAAAGGATCATATCCCGGCTATTATAGTCTCAGACAGCACTCAAGGTCTCTGATAACCTAATTCAAGCTTTCATTACCAATATTATTTTTTCTTTTATCTTATCAGGAGCCCTCTAACACCGGCAAGACTAGTTTCCCGCTGGTTCCTACAGATGCTGTATTCACTCTCGCTCTGAGCCTTTTGTTCCTGTAGTACACTTGCCCTTGCCTTTCCCTTCCTCTCCAGATACTAGGATTCCATCCACTCTTCAGATTCAAATGATTAAAAATTCTACTCTCAATTCTTAGAATACAGTCTTGGTCAGTTCTTCAGACTTGTATTTAAGGAAGAAACCTGATCTTATACACACATACACCTATATGATGATATATTACAACCAAGTAGGATTTATTCAAAGGAATGTGATATTGGTTAACATAAAAATTCAGTCAATGTACTTCTCTATTAAAAGTGTGAAGGGAAAATAAGGTCATGTTGATCCAGTGCAGAAAATGAATATGACAAAATACTCCCATTTGTGATAAAAAACAAACAAGCAAGCAAACCTCACCGCACACTAGGAATACAAGGGAATGTCCTTATTCTGATAACAGATAACCACAAATTAAAGCTCACACATTAAATGGTAAAATACTGAATGTTATTATTTGTATTCAACATTGCACTGGCTTGCGCCATATAGTACTATAATGTAAGAAAAGAATTTAAAAGGTATTACGAGTAGAAAAGAAAAAATAAGATGGCCATTATTTACAGATGATGATTGTATATGCAGAAATTCCAAAAGAATACACAAATAAGCTTTTGGAAGAAAGTGAATTTATCAAGGTTCCTGGATATAAGGTCAATATACAAGAATCAGTTGTATTTCTATGTATTAGTAAGAAATAATTGGAAATGAAGTTTAAGAAATACCTTTTACAGTAGTACAGTGAGCACGTCGTGTCCTCTCATGATTCCTTGTCATTGCACAAACTTTTCCTCTGATATGAATCCCTTTCCATCTACCTCCACACGCCTACCTGTTGAATTCCTACATTTCTTTCCAGTCTCTCTTCCTTCCAACTCCTTATAACTCTTAAAGCATTCTTTCTTCCCCTTCCTAAGAATTTTTTTTTTAAAGGTTTTATTTATTTGGGAGAGAGAGAGCCAGAGATAGTGAGAGAGCACGAGCGGGGAGGAGAGGGAGAAGCAGACTCCCCACTGAGTATGGACCCCCCCCCCCCCCCAATGCAGGGCTCTCTCCCAGGACCCTGGGATCATGACCTGGGCCAAAGGCAGACACTTAACTGAGCCACCCAGGCGCCACCCCCTTCCCAAGTAGTTTTTAAACTCTAATTCACGAGCAATTTTTCTTGAAAAAACAAAAAGTAGCACAAGTGCCAAACATAGAAAAGTGATAAAAGTGGAGCTTTTGACCCAGGAATGTAGAATGAACTCAGAGCCATGACTTTCTAAAAACATCTGCAGATCACAGATTGAAACTCATTAACATATTTTAGATACCCAAAGACCCCAAAATTGCTACTATAATTGATACCTCTAAAAAATGAATCTTTCTCCCACTTTATAGAAGATAAGGTCAACAGGAGGAAATTCCTTCACCTCCAAATCAAACAGAAACTTATCTGCATTCCCATCTTACTGTAGGTTTTTCCTCCACCCTAAGGTTAATTTCTTCACCTGTGCTCTAATCCTGATTCCCTTAGAACATTGCAGAAAATTTGTCCCACCTAATGCTCTCCTTTAATTCACCCTCAGCATGTGTTTACAGTTGTCCCATTAACACAGAAATCATTTTCTCCCCTCTAAACACAGCCTTCTTTTCTTCTCTTCCTTTAAGCTTCTGGAAACGTGTCTGAAACAGCCCACTAGTTCTCACCTTCCTATTAATAATCCAACCTGGAATAATCTGGCTTCCATTCACCATAAATCACTGAAGTCTCCAGTACTGTCCTGGTTACCAATTCCAGTTTACTCCTTATTACTTGATTTGTGGCACCTAACACTACTGACCATCTGATGACATTCATTTCACCTTTGGGCTCAGTGACATCACTCTTCTGGCTGTAGAGCCATTTCATTTCATCTAGTTCAATTCCTCCTCTTTGACCAGCTCCTTATATATTGATGTTTTCCTGGGTTTTAACTGTGATCCCTTTGTTTCTCATTCTAATCTGTTCTCTGCTGACCAATTTCATATACCGTGGTTTTGACTACCAACTCTATTTTAATTACTCCTAATACCAGTCTACTGGCTCATAATTCCCTTTTGGATCCATATGATCAACTTTAACACATGCCAGATCACACTTGTTCACTCCTGTATAGCCTGCTTGGCGAATGGCACCATCAACCATCCAGTTCACCAGGAAGAAGCCTGGGAGTCAACCTACCTTCCTTCTTAACTCACGACTCCCAATTATTTGATTGTAAAAACCATATTTTACCACGTTAATATTTGTCACACATTCTTTACTTCCCCCTGCCCCCTGCTTGAGTTTAGAGCCTCATTTACCTATCATTCAAGTTACTGTCACAGCCCATACTCTAGGCTCGTCTGCTCAGTTGTCCTCAACCTCCTAAACTCATTCTCCATACATTATTGTCAGAGCAATTTCCTTTATGTATCATCTTTCATCAGTTCCATAATTCAGAATCAAATTCAGGTTCCTTAGAATGGCAGTTAAGACCTTTGGGTTATCTGGTATCTGCCTCCTTCTCCAGCTTCAACATCTGTCATTCTCATTTCTTAATAGATGTTCTACAAATGTGCCATGCTGTCACGCACCTGGATCTTTGCATGTGTGGCTGTCTCTCTTTTAAGTACTTATCTCACTCTCTGGAGAATTTCTGTTCTTCCAGAACTGGGCTCAGGCATCCCTGTCTCTGGGACACTAAATCTGATCAAGCTCCCTTGGTTAGACTCCATTCCTTCTTTCTGAATCCTGAGCAAATGTCTGCAAGATGTTCTGTAACACGGTACCTCTGTACCATCTCTTTCTCCGTGAAAACTTCAACACATTATGATAATTTGCTTACTTACTCACTATTCCCTTCAGTCCCATCCTCTCAATTCTTGACTTCTTGAAGATTAGGGCCTGTTTCTTTCTTCTCTACAATTTCCAGTGCCTAGGATGGTACCTGGTTCAACCCTGGGTTTAAGCAAATATTTACTGAGTAAACCATTTCTAAGGCTTAGAATTATTTCCTTTATTTGCTTTTGCAGTCTGATTTTTTTTTTTTAAATTTGAAAACCTCAAGTAGGGAAAACATGCTTTAATTTCATGAAATGGATTTCTTTAAGACTTAGCCACAGTGACATATTCTTTAAATTATTTCTTAAGATTTCTTTTGCAGCCAACTAAAAAAATATTAATAGGTTTAACCTTGACGTGACTGCCAAACAAACTATATTTTTTTCTACTTAAATTAACATGCTGTTCAGAACACAGCAACTGGGGGGTATAGCTCAGTGGTAGAGTATTTGACTGCAGAACACAGCAAGTACAGTTCAATAATAAATGACTTCAATGCAACAAACAAATGTAATTCTGAGAACAAAATTAGAAATTGTGTAAAAATTTTTGGGGAGACTGTTAGATGTAGTTTGGAAACAACTAGAAGAATAAAGGAGTAAGAGAACACGTTTTTTTCCTTTCTCTTTTTTAATGAAAACCATGCACAAAGTTTGACAACAATTTAGGAAAAGGCAAATTCCAGAGACTGAGGTAGTTTCCAGGGTTTTTTTTTTTTTTTAATCTATTATTTGGTCTACATATGCTTATATTTTGAGATCAGTTCTGTTTGCTATTAAAATGTTTGTTCTAATAAATATGCTACTGGCTTATACAGTTGGTGTCTTTGTAATGAGAAATCCAGCACTCCTACACCCAGATTTTTCTCATGTTTACACACCACATATAGTATATAATACTGTATAAAAAGATGGAAAAACACCACCTTACAAATGGTCAAAATTGTGGTTTTGCAATCAAATTACAATTGTGATTCCCTTGTCTTAGGATATTTTTTCCAAAGTGACTGACAGGTATGAAAGTTTTCCACATATTTATGACATAGTCAGAGCTCTTTATCCTTAGAATTTAATATCTGATGAGACAAAATTAAAATAGAAAAGTTTTCTCATGTTCATGACATTTATTAAATCAATCTCAAGTATGTATACCCTGCTGAGCTTTGGTTTAAGGCTTTCACACATGCAAATCTACTTTCAAGGAATCCTCTTCAAGGTGAATTTTATAATGATTAGTAAGGGATGACCTCTGGCTGAACAGTTTCCCACATGCATTACATTCATAGGGTTTCTCTCCAGTATGAATTCTCTGATGTGCAATAAGTGATGAGCTCTGTCTAAAAGTCTTCCCACACGTGTTACATTCGAAGGGTTTTTCTCCTGTGTGAATCCTTTGATGTTGAATAAGAGCTGCACTTTGGCCAAAAGAGATCCCACATTCCAGACACCGGTATGGTTTCTCTCCTGTGTGGATTCTCTGATGATTGCTAAGGGATGAGTTACACCTGAATGTTTTCCCACACTCGTTGCATTTGTAGGGTCTTTCTCCGGTATGCATCCTCTGATGCTGGATGAGAGCCGAACTCTGTCGGAAGGCTTTCCCACACACTTTGCATTTACACGGTTTCTCTCCGGTGTGAATTCTTTCATGAATGATAAGCGTCGAGTGGGAACTTAAGGCTTTGCCACACTCATTACAATTATACAGTTTCTCACCGGTATGAATTATCCGGTGTCTGTTAAGTCGTGAAATAGAAGTAAAACCTTTTCCGCATTCGTTACATCGATAGGGCTTTTCTCCAGTGTGAATTCTTTCATGCTGGATAAGAGACGCGCTCTGACTGAAGGCTCTCCCACATTCACTGCACTTAAAAGGTTTCTCTCCCGTGTGAATCCTCTGATGATAACGAAGGGATGAGCTCGACTTAAAGGTGTTGCCGCATTCATTACATAAATAGGATTTCTTTCTGAGGTGAATTCTCTGACATCCGGGAAGGGATGTGCTCGCTGCCTTCCTACCTGGATTGTATCTATGGGGATTTTCTCGAGCGTGGATTTTTTGATGTATAAAAAGGCCAGACCTTCTGCTGAAGGATTTACCACATTCTTTACATCGATAGGATTTCTCCACAGTGTGGATTCTTAGATGTTTGCAGAGGGATGCACTGTGACTGAAAGCTTTCCCACATTCTTTACAGATGTAGGGTTTCTCTCCAGTATGAGTTCTTTGATGCTGAATAAGAGCTGAACTTTGGCTGAAAGCTTTCAAACATTCCTTACATTTAAATAATTTCTCTCCAGTATGGTTTTTCTGGTGTTTACGAAGGGAAGAATTGTGAATGAAGGCTTTTTCACATATATTACATTTATACCGCTTTTCTGCTGTTTTGATCTTTGGTTGGCTAAGTAAGTTTGAATTCTGCTTGAAGCTATTTCTTTGTATTTCATATTTTGAGGGTGTTTTTTCTCTAGCAACCCTCTGTTGCTTAACAAAGACTGATTTCAGGCTGAAATTTTGGCCAAAGTTGCTATTTTTATGGCTTCTTTCTACAGGGAGGATTTTTGTATGGGTGATTGAAATTATTTGTAAACTTTCATTTTTGTCTTTTTGTTTCTTTAATCTGTCTTCATATATGCAGGGTTTTTCTGATAGGAAACTCCATGGTTCATCCCTTTTGAGTCTTTTCCTTCGTAGCCCCTGAAATGATGAATCTTGGGTTTGAGTTGACTTTGTAGTTTTAGGACTGCTCTTACATCCTGAAAAAAAAAAAAAATCACTAATGATTCACACAATTGGCTGAGACTTAATGTGTAGAAAGAATAAATACGAATGATATTTAAATAAGGGCTTGCTTTCTGGCTAAAAGATACTAGCAAGAGGAAAAAATAGGAAAGTAACACATATAAAATAATAATGGATGAGGGCAGAAGGACTAGGGTAACTAAAAGAATAAAGGAAGCTCATTTAAGGAAGGCAACCAGGAGAATGAATGGGAAGACAGGATTAGAAAAGTATGAATTAACCACAGTCTGATATCCAAAGCCTATGACAGACTTTTACATTATTTATATGCCATTGTTCTCACTTATGTAATTGTTTCTAATGTTGAATGTCATTCCTCCTTTTTCTATGTGCCAAACTCCTCTGTAGCCTACAGACTCAGTTCCAATGTTAATTTCTCTGTGTACCCTTTCGTGAATCCAGCTCCAACAATCCATTGCCCTTATTATTACCACTTACTGTGGTATTTTACAAAGTAGGTACCTAAGGGGAAAAACTGAGTATATTTAGAGACAGTGAGAGAAAGCCTTCAAAAAAACTCAGCACCACTGATAGTAAAAACATTCAAGAAAATAAGAATTGATGGATACTTCCTCAATATGCTAAAATACATATAGTTTGGTCCTAACACCAGTATCCTATTTAATGAAGAAAGACTAGAAGCATTTCCGCTACGATCAAGAACAAGGGGTGCCTAGCTAACTCAGTAGGTAGAGCATAACTTTTAATCTTGGGGTTGTGAGTTTGAGCCCCATGTTAGGTATAGAGATTACTTAAAAATAAAATCTTTAAAAAAAAAAAAGAACAAGACAAGGATGCCCATTATTTTCACTTCTATTCAACATTCCTAGTAGATGCCTTAATCAATTCAGTTACATAAGAAAAAGCTATTAGATACACAAGGACGAGTAAAGAGGAAATGAGGAAAGAAACCTACCTCTATTTGCTGGTGTTATAATACCGTATCTACATAACTCCAGAAAATCAATGATAAAACTTGATCAGTGATGTAGCAGATATAAAATTAACATGCTGAAGTCAATAATCCTCATTGACACTAACAAAGAATTGGAGGAATGAATTTACAACAAATATAAAAAAAAACTTATATGAGGAAAATTTTAAATAGCCCTGAATGATATTAAAGTATATCTAAACAAATGGAACAACCACTCCTATTCTTGGATAGAACCACTCAATGTCATAAAAATATAATGACATTTTAAAGAAAGTATGTAAAGATATTTTAAGTCCTATATAGAGATCAGGATTTTTTAACCTCAGCTTACATTTGAGGACAGATAATTCTTTGGTGTTGGGCTGCCCTGGGCATCAGCACCTACCCTTTCCACCACTCCCACCCTTCCTCAAGCTGTGACAATCCACAGTGTTTCAAATTGTGTGTGTGTGTGTGTGTGTGTGTGTGTGTGTGTGTGTGCTTAAAGTTTTCATAATAAGCTAAAAACTAAATCTTCTTCCACTTTTCTGTCATTCCTTGCATAAGAGTGAGTGGATTAATCCTTTTCCTCTTAAAGATCATATCTAATAAGAGACTTGCAATTTTAAAAGGTTTCTGCACATGAATTTAAAAATATCAATATACAAAGGAAAAGATCTTCAAAAAATACTTTCACTTAAAAAAATATACTTCCTAAGTAAAAAATCAGAATACTTACAAAATGATAAAACTTACATTGATATAGTAAATACCAAAGCCTTCTGGGTAACTGAAGACAATGGTAGGTGGATAGTAAGCAAATTGTCAAACTTTACCAAATGATAAGAAATAACTTTATAAGTGTGAGACTTCTTTTTTTGTTTGTTTATTAAAATTTTTATTTAAATTCTAGTTAACACATAGTGTAATGTTGATTTCAGGAGTAGAATTTACATATAACACTCAGTGCTCATCATAACAAGTGCCCACCCATCACCCACTTCTAAGTGGTGATGGAAGGCTTTACCACACTCATTACCAGCTAACTGTGAGACTTCTATCCAAATCCTCATCTTCAACAGTACTTGAGAAAGGAGAAAGAAAATGCCAAAACTTGTAAAATAAATGTGAGTCAAAAGAGTAATAAGTGGACATTAAGGAAGATGGCAAAATAGAAAGCTCCAGGATTCTGTTTCCCCACCTAGACAACAAATGAACTGGCAGAATGTGGCTGCTCCAATGATTTTGAAACTGTGGAATCTAACTGAAGGCTGGCAGCTTCTAGGGCAAAGCCTGGTTGATAAATTGTAGGTAATTTCAGTCGCTAGCTGCTACCCATGCCCCAGCCCCCAGCCCCATGGCAGGCAGCTATACTGACAGTCCTTAGGTGGCTTGCAGAAGCTAGGGTGAAAAGAGCCTTGTTCTTCAATTACTGTAGATCTGGGTTCTGACTGAGGATTATTGCTTGGGGTCGTGGAGGTACAGACACAAAGGCAACCTGCCAATGTTGCCCCACTGGCTGAAGCAGCTGCCAGGGGATTTAAGGGTCAGAGCCTGTCTTCCCCCTACCCTCTCCCATTCACATTTCACCTTTTTCCCACATTGGGTAATCATATTTAAGTATAAGGACATCCAAAACTAACTGCATACTTGGGAAATTTATAAAGTCACCATACATGCCAAGGGAAAGGTAGAGGCTCAGAAAAGACATGAGAATACCTTTAGTTTATATCTCAGGCCAGTCCATGGCACAGAGACCCCTGACAACAATAAAATATTAGTTATATATAAAAATACGTATATTCATATATACAACTATCATTTTTCCCTGTTGTAAAGTGATTTTACTGAATTGATTTGGACATACTGTAGGTCAAACAATATTTTCCAAAGATAACAATTATGGACTTTAAAACTTGACATAAGATTAGTAGCTTCAGCAGTATTAGTCATATTCCCCATCAACAATATGATAAAATAATTCAATTATGTAGAAATACAGAACTCTAGGACTAGCTGGAAACTTGGAAATCACTTAGCATAATATTTTCATTTCATGAGAAAACTAGACTCAAATATTAAGCAATTTACCCAAATTCAAATATCTTATAGTAATAAAGCTGGCCTGGAAGAGGCTTTACCAAATAATTAAAGTAGCCCTCTCTTTGTGAAAAGAAGGAAATATGTGAGAAGGAAATCACTCTGGGGAAGGGGAAGAATCTAGTTCCCAGAGTTATGACATTATAAAATTCAAAAGTCTAGTTGGCAACAAAAAATCAGAAGACACACACACAAAAAAAGATATGACTCATTCAGAGCAACAAAATAAATAGACAAAAAACATCTATGAGGAAGAAATAAAAGTGGACATACTACACAAAAACTTTTTTTTATTTTTCTTAAGATTTTATTTGACAGAGAGAGGCAGCAAGAGAGGGAACACAAGCAGGGGGGTGGGAGAGGGAGAAGCAGGCTTCCTGCTGGGCAGGGAACTCAATGCGGGGCTCTATCCCAGGACCCTGGCATCATGACCTGAGCCGAAGGCAGATCCTTACTGACTGAGCCACCCAGGCACCCCGCACAAAAACTTTTAAACAACACTTTTCAAGATGCTCAGGAGAGCTAAAGAAAGATATGGGTAAAGCCCATGAAAATGATTTTTTAAAAAAACGAAATATCAATAAAGAGATAGAAAACTAGAAAACACAGAAAGAAAGCAAAATGAAATTCTGGAGTTAAAAAGTGTAATAACTGAAAATTTCCCTAGAAAAACTCAAAAATCAGATTTCAGCAGGCAGAAAAATCAGTGTACTTGAAGATAAGCCATATTAAAATTACTGAGTCTGAGGATGAACAACAAAAAATATTGAAGAAAGTGGAGAGATCCTAAGAGACCTGTGGGACACCATCAAGTGGACCAAAATAGCATTGTGGAAATCCTAAAAGGGAAGAGGAAAGAGGGGAGAAGGATCATTTGAAGACAATGGCTGAAAACTTCCCAAATTTGATGTGAGATATGAATCTACAAATTTATGAAGCATAATGAACTCCAAAAAGAATACAGTCAAAGAGACCAACAATGAGACATATTATTACCAAACTGTCAAAACCCAAAGCCAAAAAGAGAATATTGAAAGCAGCAAAAGAGAAACAAGACTTATAACATACAAAGGATCTTCATTAAGATTATCAGATTTCTCATCAGGAACTTTGGAAGCAAGATAGTATTGGGTTGATATAGTCTAAGTGCTGAAAGAAAAAAGAAAAAAAAAAAACCTCAAAAGAGAATTCTCCATCTGGTAAACCATCCTTCAAAAATGATAAAGAGGGGCGCCTGGGTGGCTCAGTGGGTTAGGCCTCTGCCTTTGGCTCAGGTCATGATCTCAGGGTCCTGGGATTGAGCCCACATCGTGGTCACTGCTCAGCAGGGAGGCCACTTCCTCTCTACCCCGGCCTCTCTGCCTACTTGTGATCTCTGTCTGTCAAATAAATAAATAAGATCTTTAAAAGAAAAAAAATCATTAGGCTGTGTTTTAAGGCACACAATGTATAATGATGTATAATGTATAATGTATAATGTACTATGACAACAGTAACTGAAAGGGGATGAGGATGCAAGTATACAGAAGCAGAGATTTTATACATTATTGTACTTAAGGTGGTATCAATTCAAATCACAGTGCTGTGAATTTTGGATGTTAAATATAATCCCAATGGTAACCAAAAAGAAAATACCTACATAATATATATAAAAGAAAATTGGAGGGGAATTAAAATGTTTATCAACTAAACACAAAAGGAAACATTAATGCAGGAAATCAGGGACAAAGAGATATAAGGTGTATAGAAAAAAAAATAGCCAAATGGCAGAAGTGAGTCCCTTATATCAGTAATTACTTCAAATATAAATACATTAACTTAATTATCCAGTCAAAATACAGATATTAGCAGAATGGGGGGAAAACCCATAATCTAACCAAATGCTGTCTATAAAAGACTGGCTTCTTTTCTTTTTTCTTTCTATTGAAGAATGATTAACATACAGTGTATCTAAGCTTCATATACAAAATAATGAGTTAGCAATTCTGTACATTACTCAGTGCTTATAAAATGGATATACTCTAGGGGGCTCCTGGGTGACTCAGTGGGTTAAGCCTCTGCCTCAGCTCATGTCATGATCTCAGGGTCCTGGGATTGAGCCCTGCATCCAGCTCTTTGCTCAGCAGGGAGCCTGCTTCCCTTCTTCTCTCTCTGCCTGCCTCTCTGTCTACTTGTGATCTCTCTCTCTCTGTCAAATAAATAAATAAAATCTTTTTTTAAAAAGTAGGCACACTCTTGATCCTCTTTATCTCTTTCACCCCTCTTCCTACCCACCTCAACTACCAGTTTGTTCTCTGTAATTCAGAGACCGTTTTTTGTTTGAATAAGAGATTCACTTTAGAGCCAAAGACACAAATAGGTTGCAAGTGAGATGATAGAAAGCTACTTGACGTAAATAGAAGGACCAAAAGAGAGCTGGACTGGCTATACTAGTATCAGACAAAATAAACTTTAGGAAACAAGTTATAAGAGACAAAGAAGGATGATGTAAGGATGATGTATAGTCATAAAAGCTTCAATTCAGCAAGAAAACATTAAAATTACAAACATTTACATACCTCATAACACATCCTCAAAATACATGAAGTAAAAATTTACAAAACTGAAGGGAGAAATAGTTCTACCATAATAGTTGGAGACTTCAATGCCCTGCCTTCAATAAGGAATAAAACAACCAGATGAAAAGAGGTAGTAAAGGACTTGAATAACACAATAAACCAACTGGAGCTAATGGATACATACAGAACGTGCTATCCATCAAAAACAGAGACAAACCAAAAAACAGACTTAACTACAGAGAACAAACTGATGTTACCAGGTAGGAGGTCGGGCTGGGGGGGGGGGGGTTGTGAAACAGTTGATGGGAATTAAAGAGTACACTTCCCAAGATGAACACAGAAATGGAGAGAAGTGTTGAACCATTATATTGTACACCTGAAACTATTATAACACTGTATGTGACCTATACTGGAATTTGAAAGGGAGGAAGGAAAAGAGAGAGAAAGAAACAAATAAACAAAAATGGGCAAAGGACTTAAACAGACATTTGCCTATAGGAGATAATATCAGTGGCCAATAAGCACATGAAAAGACCACTCAACATCATTAATTAGTAAGGAAACATAAATCAAAAACCACCAGATACCACTTTAAATCCATGAGTATGGCTATGGATAACAGAAACAAAAGAAACCAGAAAATAACAAATACTGGCAAGGATGTAGAGACTTTGAAACCCCGCTCCACTGCTAGTGAGAATGTAAACTAATGTGGCCACAATGGAAAACGGTATAGCAGTTCCACAGAAAGTTAAGTAGAGAATTACCAAGTGATCCAGCAATTCCACTCCGACGTACCCAAAAGAACCAAAAGCAAGGACCCAAAGAGGTATGTGCACACCCACATTTGGAGTAGCATTATTCACAAGATCCAGAAGATGGAAATCATCCAAATATCCAGACCAAATGATAGACCATGTGTGGCGCAGACACGTAATGGAACACTGTTCAGCCCTAAGACAATGGAATTCTGACAGATGTACAATGTAGATGAAACTTGAAGACACCATGTGGAGTGAAATAAGACAGCCACAAAATGACAAGTGTTCTAAGATTCCAATTCTTTTTTTTTTTTTTTTAAGATTTTATTTATTTATTTAACAGACAGAGATCACAAGTAGGGAGAGAGGCAGGCAGGGGGCGGGGCGGGGGCGGGGGGGGGGGGGGGAGGAAGCAGGCTCCCTGCTGGGCAGAGAGCCCAACATGGGGCTCGATCCCAGGACCCTGAGATCATGACCCAAGCCTAAGGCAGAGGCTTTAACCCACTGAGCCACCCAGGCACCCCTATAAGATTCCAATTCTATGAGGTTCCTAGGAGAGTCAAACACAGTGACAGAGAACAGCGATTAGCAGGGGCCTAGAGAGAGGTGGGTGGGGAATTAGTGTTTAGTGGGAAGAGAGTTTCAGGAAGGGATTAGAGAGAATTTCCAGCACCTGGATGGTGGGGATGGTTGCACGGCCTTGGGAATGAGCTGAATGCCACCAAATTGTACACTTAAAAACAGTCAAAATGGCAAATTTTATGTTACTTGTTTTTTACCATAATAAAAAATTATGAGGGGATAATAAGAAATTTGGCAACACTAGATAAATTGGAACCTCCATGCCTGCATAGCGGGTGGGAAGGTGAAAGTACAGTTGCTCTGGAAAATTCTCTTTCCAAAGGGAAAGAGGGCTCTGTACCTTTTCCTCAAAGCATTTCTTCAAGACAATTTGCATTTCTAAATCCTTCCTCTGTGCTTTTGATATGAAATGTATATAAACCTGTGAACACTATAAGCCTCCGGGAACATTATAACCTAAGGATGTTCTTGGTTGTTAAGCAGGCTCCACCGGGTGCAGAGCCCAATGTGGGGCTTGAATTCACAACCCAGAGGGCCAGACCTTGGCTGAGATCAAGAGTCAGATGGTTAACTGCTTAACCAACTAAGCCACCCGGGCCCCCACCAAGGATGTTTTTCTTAAGCTCCTGGGGGCCATCTCTTTGAAATGTAAACATCAAGAAGGAAGCCAGGAGAGGTTTTCTGAAAGGAAGTGAGGTGGCCTGATTTACCTTTTAATAGAGCATTCTTGCAGCTACGGGAACAGAGGTTGGTGGCAGGAGGGAGGTGCAGGGCCAGCAAGGGTACTGCTGGGGAGAGGGGGCAGGGGACAAGGACAAGATTGACCAAACACAGTAGAGGCGCCTATGAGTACCCGCTCTCCACTTTCACTTCCTCAGAGATTCCTTCTTTAAACCCCTGCCTGCTGGGTTGCTGGGCTGCTAAGGGCAGCACCTTTGTGCGAATTAGAAAAAGAAGCCCCACCCTCTGTGTGGGGGCAGCCCCCAGGGACCCCTCCGCTGACGCGCAGCTGGGGCTCAGTCCCCCCACCAGGCTTCTTGTGCTGAGATGACAAAGGAGGAGAAAATGACAGGAAAGAAAAGCACATTTTCACTGGAAGATAATGGTTTACCCAGATCATCCCCGCATTTTTAAATTTTAGATTTCAGGACTATTTCTGCATTCGGGCATAGAGCTAACTCATGATGTACCGGCTGGTTTAATCACCTCATTACAACTCTTCCGGCAAAGCCCCCCCACAGGTGTGCTCCCTTCTCAGCAAGAGACTCAGAGGAGACGCACACCCTTCCTGCCAGCGCCTTCCACCTCTCACTTCAAGCACCCCCCATGACCCTTTGTTTTTCTGTTTTTCCTATTTGCAAATAGTTTTGAAATTTAAAAAGAAAAAAAAAAAAAAAAGGAAACTCAGAGGCCGCTAGAGGTGCTAGGAGTCCACGCCTGAGCACAGGGTTTTCTGTCACCGGCTACGGGAGGGGCAGGTTTCGGGTCAGGTCCAGAGTTAACCACCTGAGCTACTTCCAGAACACCCCGTCCTTCACCTGCGCTCACGGGGAAGTGACCTGCACTCCAGAGGGAAGCCGTTCCAAGGCCCCGTTCGTCCGGGCAGATGGAGACCCGCCAGGGGTGCTGGACGGACAGACACACGCGGGCCCTCCCCGGGCACCCCGCGGTGACTGCCATCTCTGTAGAAGGAGAGGAGGTGCATCCTGTCCAGGGACGTGCACATACCGCTTGGCTGCGCTGTCCTTCCTTCCTCCCGCAGCCTGCCCGTGGTCCACCCGCAGGGACATGTCCCCGACGCCAAGGAGGAGGCTGCTGAGGACTCCAGCCCCGTTGCCTCTTGGCACAGCTCTGGACTCTGGGACTCCGGACACACTTGCTACTCCCCTGAGCTCACCGATGACTCGCTTCACTCGGAGAGATGCGTTCCTGGATGGGAGGCTCCCGAGACACAGGGACAGGGACAGAGCCTTCCTTCTCCTCCTCAGATCTTTCCTGCCAGACTCGGCACAGACGCCCCGCCGACCCTCGGCTGATTCACGGACTCCTGCCTGCTGTGGGCACTTGATGGCCACCTCTACCCACTCCCCAGACCTCGTGTTTTCTCCCAATCCAGAGTAAGATAGACAGACATACAGACACGGGTGGTTCCCACAGCAGAAACCTGAGAGTATGGTGGGAAGAAGGCTCCCTTGGCCCGGGGCTTGGTGAGGGAGAGCGCCCGGCCTGCAGCTCCTGTGCGGGGCCCACGGATTGAGGGGCCATCACTGATGCATCTGGACCTGACAATAGCGGGGAGGAGCCCTCACTTCCACGCCAACAGGCCCTCCGCGGCCTGCAGGCTGCTCTCAGCAGTGTACACCTGGGGCCATGGTCAGGCTACTTCCCAGTCTCCAGGCACCTGGCCTGGCTCTCAGACACAGACCAGATCCTGTGTCCAGGCTCCCCCTGCTGGGTGGGATCTGGTCCCTGCAGTGCTCTCCCGGCTCCTGGGAGCACCCACTGGCTTCCTTTCTCTGGACTCAGGCAGCCCTTTCCTGTGGCTGGACCTGGCTCCACATCCTTGGATCCCACCTCTTCTGGAAGCCTCTGCCCACACCGCCCCTTCTGCTGTGCACCCTCACACACTCTGCAGCCATCCTATGGGGTCATTCCACACCCTGTGTGCTCAGTGCACCATCACCTGTCTCCCCACCCAACCATGACCTCCAACCGGCAGAACCTGCGTCTTTCTGTCCAATGTCGCATGGCCAGTGCCCAGCACAGAGCTCACGCACCGTCCATTAGGGGACAGCAAAGTAGGGGATGGGGGCTCAAACCTGGATCCTCCCGCACTCATCAGCTCTCTGTCCCCAGCTTCCCTGTCAGCTGCCTCTCCCGTTTCTCTCCTCTGATGACTTCTCAGGCTCAGCCAGAGTCTTCTTTCCTAACCCACCTTGTAAATGGTGAGGTTTCCTGGGATTCTGTCCTCTGCTCTGTGCCCTTGCCTGGTCAACTCGAGGCATCAAATGCCACCTTTGTACCAAGGGCTCCCTGACCTGCCTTCAGAGTTCCCATAGACCTCGTACAGCTGTCCACCAGCATTTCTCCCCGGGCATTCCACTCGCTCCCCAGTGAGACCCATCCCACAGCAAACTCACCCTACACCCTTAACAAGGGGACCCCTCTTCCTCCCTCCGGACCCCAGTGCCCGTGCCTTTGTCCCCACCCTAGAAACATCTCACCTACGTTACTGCAAGTGTCTCCGGGAAGATTCCCCATCAGCTTTTCCCTCACTTTCAATCTATCCCCCACCATGCTCCAAAGTGACCGTTTTTATTAAACTCAAATTACATAAGGATTTCATGAATCTATTCTCTACGAAATGTTAAGATTATATACAACTAAAGCCCTCTTTCGTCCTGCCCCTTCTCGATCCCATTCCACGTGGAGCTCCTGGCACCAGCTCAGGTGTGTCCCCCCAGCCTTTCTGTCTGCACTTCCGCACACATTACAAACACACACACAGCCACGACATTGCCCTTCAGCATCAACAGTGACACAGCAGTAGCCGCCCCCTGCACTACGGCAGCTCTGTCCACACCAGCTGCTCTTGTCTCCGACAGTGGCCCTCGATGCCAGAGCGGGGACTTGCTCCAGCTTCTCCAGCCACATCCTTACCAGAGGACATTTACACTGTTTCACATTTAAGCCAATTTTTCTAAAATACCCAGAACTCCAGTCTTCTGCTGAAAATCTTTCATTTCCATGGGACGGTCCCATGGCCGAGACTCTTGTCAAAGCCCAGTGTAATGAGGCTTTGCTAGCTTTCTGACACCCTTTCCTTCCTCGGCTCCTTCTCTCACATACCCTGAGCCTCGGTCAGACTGATTCCCTGCCATTCCTTAAATACACTGTTTGCTGACTGAATCCACGATGTGCAGCCCTCCTCTGAAAACAGGGACGAATAAGAAGAGCTCCGGAGAGATTCATTTGGGAAGTGATTACCAGAGAGTAAGAGGAAGCTCGTGTCTGGGGCCTGAGTGTCCCCTCTCTGCCACTTCTCCAGGACAGAGGCCCCGGAGAAACCTTCCCGATGGACATCTCTGAGCCACACCATCCACTCACCCCCAGACTGCTGCCCGCGCCCATCCCCCACCACTCGGTCCCACCCACTCACCTAGAGAGGGGCCTCCAGGACTTTCTTTCTCTACCTTCCAGGGATCTTCTCCTTGCTGTAACAGGGAGATCACTCTTGGTTTGGAAAACAGGAGTCCTGCTCAGAGACAGGAAAAAAGAGAAGAGAAAGAGAAGACTTGGTTTTCTTTTGACTCAAAGACGCATCATGGATCTGAATGGAAAACGCAGGGGATGATACAAAGAGCTCCGGTGGGGTGCTCCCGCTGTGCCCCCGGGACATGAGGGGAAAGGCAAGGGGCCTGTAGGGCATGGCTGTGTAGGAAGCAGCTGCAGGTTAGAGACTCCAGGTACACAGGCAGCTCTGATTAGTAGAGTACCGATGGCTTTCCACGGAAGACGGAACACGTTCGATTTACAGACTAAATGTTTGTAAACGGGTACCCCTACCATGTGCCCTGTTTAAAATGAGAAAGCACCATCTGACTCCCTTTCAAAGATGGATTATACACATTCGCCAGGCTGGAAGGGAGAACTGGGAAAGGCTGGCGGCAGGGTAATGAAGACGGTTGAGGGATGCTTTCTGCTGTGAGCTGAGCAAACAAATCACAGAAAATCACAGCAGGAAAATGTTGCCTAACTATGAGGGAATTTCTAACAAAGAAGTGTGTCAGCTGTCGATGTGTGGGACAAATCCATGCTTATAGGGGGAAAGAAGCTTTAAACATTTATTTACAATGTGCACAATCCCAAGGCCAAATTCAGCTGAAAGCTTCCGACGCCCCATGGCTTTTGTGCAGGGAAGCAGGTGCTGACTTATGCTACTGTCTGACTTTTTCATCTACAGGGAAAATTCCCTTACCCAGTGAGACCAGGTTACTGTAGTTCTCCAGCATCACTTCCTGGTACACGTTTCTCTGAGAAGGACCCAGCTTCCTCCACTCATCCCGTGTAAAGAGCACAGCCACATCCTCGAAGGTCACCGACACCTGTAATGACAAGTCATCCCAGCTCACCCAGGACCTCCCATCGCACAGGGTAAAGGTGGTGGCAGTTGCGGGGAGGATGGGTTGCCATGAAAGACTTCGGGTGTTATTCTGGTTTCTGAAGGTTTCAGGTCATTTCTTGTTCAATGAACCATTGGCCAGTGACGAATACATACTGAGCAGCATAAAGTCTTACCCAGGCCTTGTGTTAACCACTATAAGGAGATGCAGGGAGGAATTAAGACCACTGGAGTGTTAATTAGAATAATCTTGTTGATGGGGATTTGATAATACATATTAAAATCTTTAAAATGTGTTTATTCTTTAACTCATCAATTATTATATTTCTACTATAATAAGCAGTACACAAACATGCACATAGAGCATTTATCATGGTTTTAGTAATACCAAAAAAATGAGTAACAAGCTAGGTCATCACGAATGATGAAAGGCTTGGTCACTAACAGTAGGCACTCTGTGAAGCCGGAGGACAGAAATAATGGAAACTGAAATCTCACTCTTCTCCCGAATGCTTTACACGGGCCAGGTACAATCCCTAGAGCTTTCTATTGATCTTTCTTTTTTCTAATTCAGTTACCTATTAATCTTTAATATAATCTTTATCTAAAAGTCACAACAGCCCTAAGAGAAGATATTATCACTGTCTCCATTTACATGACAGAAAACAGCCACGGAGAGGATAAATTTGCCTGAAGTCTCACAGCTAGTCAGTGGGAGACCTGGGATTCCAGTCCAGGTACATGTCCAAGTCTCCATTCTTAACTGCAAAAATGCCTCCCACAACCAATCGCATAGAGCTATTAAATAAATGAGATAATCCATACAATGTAATTAATACCATGTCTGGGGCCTACCAAAGCTTCAGATGTTAGCTACTGTCACATCAATATAAAATACTATGCAACCAGTGCAACTGATGGTTAGGTCAATATCTGTTAAAAAGATATCCATGATCATGTTAAATACAAATATTTATATTTGTTATATATCAGTATGTAGTTTGTACTAATTTCTGATAAAAATTATATATATATATATGAATGATGCTGAGAGATACACAACAAATGATTGACAGTGATTATCTCCAGATGGTGGGGTTAAGGGTGATTCTACTTTCTTTCGAATATATGAAAAAAATATATACAGATGACCCTTGAACAAGGAGGGGGTTAGGTGCCCTGACTTCACACGCTGTCAAAAATCTACATGTAATTTTGGACTCCCCCAAAACATTAACTACTAATAGCCTACTATGGACTGGAAGACTTCCCGATAAAGTAAACACTCGATAAACATATATTTTGCATGTTATATGTATTATATACTATATTCTTACACTAAAATAAGCTAGAGAAAAGAAAATGTTATTGAGGAAATCATAAGGGGCGCCTTGTTGGCTCAGTTGGTTAAATCTCTGACTCTTGATTTCTGCGCAGGTCATGCTGTCAGGGTCATGGGATCCAGCCCCGCATCGTGCTCTGTGCTCAGCACAGAAGCTCCTTGAGATTCTCTCTCTTTTCTCTGTCTCCCCTCATCTACTTGTGCGCTCTCTCTCTCAAACAATAAACCAAAAAAGAAGCATAAGAGAAATACATTTACAGTACTCTACTGTATTGATTGAAAAAAATCCATGGGTAACTGGACCTGCCCAGTTCAAACCTGTGTTGCTCAAGGGTCAACTCTACACACACACACACACACACACACACACACACACACATCTATACATCTATGCACACATATGTGCATATTTTATTCTCTACAATGTTTCCCATGATTATACAATATCTTTATGGTAAGAAAAACACTGAATTATTTACATATTAGGGAGGAATATGAGAAATATCTTTTGCTCTCAAAGAATTTACAGTCCAGCTGGCAGACAAGATAAACACATTGGATCAATGAAAGAAGAATGTGTACCTGGGCAGGACTGTATACCATCTCCCAGCTCTATCCTCATTTTAGAGATAAGGACCAGAAGGTCCAGGACAGTCAAGACCACAGGCCACCTACTTTACCAGTGGCAGGGGCAGGACAATAATTAAAGTCTTCTGTTAAGCCAGCACTTGGTATATTCTCTCTCAGGTCTTAAACGCCTGTTGCTGGGCTTTACCCGCAAGCCCATGCAGTAGGGGCACATGGGAGCAGGTGAGGTTAGGGAGAATGCCACATGCATTCACTCCCCTGCAGGGATGGAGAAGATTCTGGGCAAGAGAGCAAGGTCAGTCTGTGGGAATTAGAGGGGAAAGCTTTAGAAATATGCACTGGCCAGTCCCAGCCCGGGACCAACCACCACCGCGTTTCCTGGGCCCCAAATCAACACAACAGTGGAGAAGAGCTCTGGGAACACGGGGTTTGGGGCTGCCCTGGGATCCGAAAGAGGCACCAGGGGAATGGCTGCGCAGTGACGAGCCTGGACCCAGAGGCCAGACACACTGGGGTTTGAATTCAGGTTACTGGATGTCTCTGAGCCTCAAGTTTGCTAGTGTGAAACACAGGGATGATCATTGCTGCACCAGCGTGAGCATGAAAACAAAGGCCACGCCCTCAGGCAGACCCCCCAACACTATGACTGTCAGATGCAGATGAGCGGTGAAAGGACAAGTCCCAGCAACACGGTCCGGCAGGTCCCATCTGTTGGCATGAGTGGTATCATCACTTCAGTAACACCATCTGGCTCCCACGACCACCCCTTGTTGGGCGTCTGCTAGTGCCCAGCCCTGATCCAAACACTTCCCATGCACTGACTTGCGTGACCCTCTCACCTGTCCCATGAGGTCGGCATGCTTGTTATTCCCATTGTCCAGGTGAGGAAATAGGCACATCTGTCCAGGGCCCACGTAACCAAGGAGATGGGTTCAAGCCTGGCAGTCTGGCTTCAAGCCCCGCTTCCTACTCACTGGAGACCCTGCCTCTCCACTCCTGATATCCTGTACACCCCTCCCTGCTCCCTCCTGGGGAATCTTCTCTCTGCCCTTGCCATCCAGAGATCTCTCCAGCTGTGTCCCCTCCAACACGGCTATTCCTCGTTCAGGCACTGGCTCACCCGGACCGGGTCCCTCCCCTGTTTCCAACAATAGAAGGATGAAAATGGCAGGTCGAGAACAGTTTTCAAGAGAGTACAGAAACAAGGCACAGGATCCACAAAGAGGGAGAAAAAACGGACAATGATGGGTTGGAGAAACCTAGGGAGGGTATCCTAAAGAAAAACCAAGGGTAGGGAGGGAGACCAGGGCGAGCCAAGGAAGCAGGGCCAGAAAGGAGCTGCCAAGTGTGTGTGTGTGTGTGTGTGTATACTGTCCCCACGTGGCATGTCACCTGTCAAGTTAGTAACCATACACTGAATTGAGATTAATGAATAAAAAGAAGTGTCTGGGGGTGCCTGTGTAGCTCAGTGGGTTAAAGCCTCTGCCTTCGGCTCAGGTCATGATCTCAGGGTCCTGGGATCGAGCCCCGCATCGGGCTCTCTGCTTGGCGGGGAGCCTGCTCCCCCCACCCCGCCTGCCTCTCTGCCTACTTGTGATCTCTGTCAAATAAATAAATAAAATCTTAAAAAAAAATGAAAAAGAAAAAAGAAGTGTCTGTTAGGAAAAGAAAAGAGAAACACTAGACATGGATTAGCAGGGAGGAGGCAAACATTCCCTACAGAATCCACCCTCCCCCTGGGTGGATTGACTCTTGAAGGAGGAAAGGGCTTGGGCTCCAGGTCCTGCAGAAGACTGCATGCAGCAGAGAACTTCAGTTTGACAATTTAAAAAAAAAAAATCTGTTTCTAAGACCAAAGATGTCAATGAACTCACATGAGACCTTGCTTCCCTCGGTCCAATAGCCATATCTTCTTTCTGGGCTCTTCCCTGAGGATGGGTGGAGTCTCCAGAAGGCGGATCTGAAAGAGGAAAAAGGGAGCCAGGACGGAGAAGCCCCTTCTGCTTTCCACCCCTGAGAATCACCAGCTCTGAAATCCTTCCACCACCTGAGACTGAGGCCACGGGCCCTCCGAGAGGGAAGTCAGAAGGAGCTGGAGCTGGACAGGCCCAGAGACAAGGGCCAGCCCACAGTGGGCCGGGGCCCAACTCTTCCCCCTCTGGCTCAGAGAAAAAAGACCTAGGACTCCAGCTTCAGTAGCAGCAACAACTCACTGAACCTGCCCCAGGGGCCAGCACCACCCACATCATTCAGTCCCGCAGCATAGCTGCCATCGTCCACGCCTATTTTACAGATCAGGAAACGGGGGAGAGTGGGAGCCACTTGCCCCAGTGCACACAGCCAGTGAGGGTTCACCGGGATCCGTACCCCGTGCCTCCACAGCACCTGCTCTAATCTCACTGCCCGCAGGGGACAACTCTCCACCTCAAGCTGCACCCGCCCCCAACTCCTCCCCCTCCTGTCAAGGAATCTCCTTCCAGGTTTTCAGAGAAAAGTGCTTGGGAAACGGATGACAGCAGTTTTCCGATGGCGGCGGGAGGACTGCCGGCTGGAGGAGCAGGCACAGAGACCGAAATCCTGGGTTCCAGTCCAGATTCTGCCGTGGGGGGAGAGGGAAGCCGGCAACTCACTACTATCGGAAAACACATCTCTGCGCCTGCAGCCCGGGAAGGCAGTGGCGCCGGGGAGGAGTGGAACACAGTTCCTCACGTTCACTGACAGCCGGGAGCAAATCCAAACGCCGGCTGGGCCCGGCAGGTAGAGCGCGGGGCACGGGTCCGGAGGAAGTAAGGGGGTGACCGGGGCCTGGGCAGGTGGGGACAAGTGCCCGACCTGCCGCGGTCAGGGGCACGTCCGCGGGACGGCTGGTGCGGTGGTGCCAGCCCTTGGCCCCCATTGCGTGCGCCTACAAAGGCCCCGCTCGCGCGCCTCCGGCCTGTGACCCGCGCCCGGGCGCGGGATCCTCCCAAGGCCGGGGTCCTCCCTCTGTCCCGCATTCCACCGACCTTCCGCCGCTCACCTCGCCCAGGCCTCGGGGTTCCGGGGTCTGCGCCTCCCGGACGTGCTCCGCAGGCGGAGACGCCGGCACTGCCCGGATGGACAGCAGCCCGGGGTCGGGACCCCTTCTCCGGGTCTCTAACCTCACTGGGCTGAACTCAGGCCGGGAGCCGTGGGCTGCAAAAGCCGGCTGTCCAGAGAGGCGGGGCAGGGGGCGAGTTAGGGACCGCCGCTAATGCCCCTGGGGAATGTAGTCCAGGCGAGAACCTACGCTTTCTGGGAAGTGTAGTTCTCCGTTCCGGTCTGCGAGGCTGGGAGGGGCGAGCCTGTCACGTGCCGAGTTCCCGCTTCCGGGCTCGTGGTCGCACCGCTTGGGCGGCGAGGGCTCTGGCTCCGGACTCCCTGTGAAGGAAACGGTTCGCCGAGGGCGGTGTCTTGTAGCTGTATATCGGCACAATGACAGTAAGGCAAGTAGACAGTCGCCGAGAACAAACCTATTTCCCCTTCGGTCATGCAGCCAGCGTGTTTCGAGCATCTTCTTGTGGCAAGCCCTGCCATAAGTGGTTGGGCAAAGGTCGTTGCTTTCAAGAACTTTTGGGGGGAAGTTGGTAGGAAGCACACAGAAAGCCATGGAAGTAATTCTGTGACATTTTAGAAGATAAGCGTTATGGGGAGAAACAAAGGAAAGCAGGGTCATGGCATCTGGGCGCATTCAGAAGAGTGAGTGGGGTCCCCTGGTAGCAGCGGGGGTGAAGGGAAGGGGCATTCCAGGGGCGGAGAAGCCAGTGGTTCTCTTTTCTTCGTTATGGGAGCGTGTCCCATTGGGGAGATTTTATAAATAGGAAAAAAAAAAAGAGAGAGAGAGAAAGAAAGAAAGAAAAATGTACCCGATGCCACCGCCCGAAAGTGGTTAACGTTTTGGTGAACATTTGCTGCCGACCTGCTTTTAGCAAAATGTAATCTTGCAGATAGCAATTGTAACCTACTTTGGTTTTTTCCCCCACATAGGAATGCACCTTGGACATTTGAATTTGCCAGTAGATAACCCTCCCTCAGGAATGTTTTGAATGGCTTCAGTGCCTTCCGTTATGGCAAATTAAAATTTTTAAATATATTTAACTCAAATAGTTAAATAAGCTGGTAGTTAAATATTTAAATAAGCTAATAGTTAAATAAGCTAAATAACTAAAATAGTTAAGTAGGCTTAATTTAACTAAAGCTTATTTAACTATATCTTTAAATTAAGCTTATTTAATGTGTATTGTATATATACTGTTATATCTAGTTAAGTATATTTAACTAAATTAAGCTTATTTAATATGTCTTGTTAGTTATGTTATTTCCAAGTTTTTGCTCCATTAATATTCTTGTACCTACATCTTTGAAGATTATTAGTTAAATTTCTTGAATTGAATGACTTTATCAAGGACTGGTGGCATTCTGAGCCCATGCCTAGTTGCCTTCCTGGAAGCTTTTACAATTTTTATTTGGTGATAATATGTGCTATGTCTAACACCCATGCTTACTCTGGGGTTTTTGTTTTGTTTTTAATGCTTTTTCTTTAAGTTTTTGTTTATTCAAGAGGGCAAGTTTTTTATATCTAATTTTGAGTACTTGTGAAATTAAATATGAGCTCATATTTATTGAGCCATTTAGATATTTTCTGATATAAATTGCCTGTATATGTACTTTATTGAAATGTTCAAAATTTTGGTCATTTTTAAATATTGCATATGCATAATTTTTGTAAAGTGCTTTGTTGTTTACCTGATTGTGAAAATTATAAGAAATTTATACACAGTGTGTGGAATGAAGAAATAGTAATAAACACTGATTACATCTATTCATATATACTATTAGGTGTGCTTACACACAATTGTGTGTACGAAACAAAAATAAGGTCGTATTTTTCATACTTTTCAAAATGTGAAATATACATAAAGGCAGTTAGAACATATAATCCAATAATAACACATCATTATAGAGAGAAAACCCCTGAAAATATCCACTCAAGTTGAGAAGTAGACCCCTTTTCATATTAATAGTAGATCTAGGTGATGGTTTATGGGTGTTGACTGTAAAATTATTTCAGTTTTACTTTGTGTTTGAAATTTTTCATAATAAAGTATTGGGAAAAACTGTGCATTAGGGGTTTTGAGCCAGAACAGATGACCACCATTCCTCCTATGTCATCCCTCTTACAACTAAAATCCCTGGGCATAAATAAACAAACATAAGAAGACTCCGGTGCCTGGGTGGCTCAGTGGGTTAAGCCTCTGCCTTCAGCTCAGGTTATGGTCTCAGGGTCCTGGGATTGAGCCCCACATCGGCTCCCTGCTCAGCAGGGAGCCTGCTTCCCCCCCTCTCTCTGTCTGCCTCTCTGCCTACTTGTGATCTCTCTGTCAAATAAATAAATAAAATCTTAAAAGAAAAAAAAAAGACTCTGAAATGTGAAAAGAAGAAGGCAAACTGCGAGGAACTTCAGGGCTGAGGAGCAATATGGTAGTAAATTCCCTTCTCCTTCTCACCTCCTGTATCTTTCAGCTAATGTGTTCTAGAAGCTTCCATGTGAGAACCTCCAACAGACACAGACCAAAAAAGCTCTAAGCTTGTTCCCCTTAGTCAAAAGCAGGGAAAGGGTGGCCAAACAGAAAACTTTTTTGGTAATTCCCACCTTCCTTCAATCAAATACCAGTGGAGAAACCACCCTCCTGCCCCAGTCTGAACTATGGAAGCCGGAGGAAGCTGCATATTTTTCTCAAGTGTAATGGAAGGAACTATCAGCAATGAATTCTCTATCTAGTGAACGTATTCAGGAATAAAAGGGAAGTAAAGATGTTTTCAAAAGATAACTAAGGAAAAACTAAAATACTTCAGGAAGAACTAAAAAAAATCCTCTAAACAAAGTCAATGATTACAACAAAGCCTTGAAACTATTGAAAGAAAAGAACATCAGAATGGGAAAAATAGGAATATTACACTATCCTACTTCTAAGTGTCTTACATCAGACATGAGGGTTGAAGCAAAAATAACACCATTTGATGTTCTCCATATATGTAGTGGGAATATTTAAGACAATTATATTTTAAAAGTAGGGAAGAAAAGGTGGGGCAGAAACCCTAAACGGAAGTAGGGTTTCTGCACTTGGCTGACTGCTAGTTCATGTATGCATACTATTATATCTAGAGCAACCGCCAAAAAAAAAACTACAAAGTGATATACTCTAAAACACTATGTAAATCAAGACGGAATTCTGGAAATGTTTGAGTAACCCATGAGAAGGCCAGAAAAGAACAAAAAGCAGGAAACAAACTGAACACAAACTAAAAATCCTTTGTCTCACATTAATCAAAGGGCTCACTGTAGGCTAGATACTGATTGTATCTCAAGATTTGTTGTTTTTGTTTTCATTTTCAGATCAGAGTAATAATAATTTTTAAGAAAATATGCTGCTGTAATAAGCCAGTCACGAAAAGACAAATAGTGTGTGACTCTACAGAAAATAAAATGGTGTTTGCCAAAATGGTGGTTGCGGAGGGGAGGGGGCAGGGGAAAGGGGAGTATAGCTTTTTAGTTCTGCAAGATGGAGAGATGGAGATGGATTCTGGTTATGGTTGTACAACACTATGAATGACTTTAAGACCACTGAACTGTACACTTAAAAATGGTTAAGATGGTAAATTTTATGTTACTTGTATTTTACCACAATAAAAAATTTTTGAAAAAGCATCATGCTGCTGTAAACATTCTGTATACACTGGTCTACCCCTTCATGAGTTTTTTGAGAATTTGCAGATGCCTGTGAATATGTGAAGACTTCCCCAGGAGTGCATAGTTACTGATAATTTTTTTAATTGAAGTGTAGTTGATGTGTACAGCATAGTTATTCAACATTTATGTAAGGAAATGATCATGATAAATGTATTCTAACTTCTTTCAGTTAACATAATATCATCTAAGTCTATCTATTTTGCCACAAATTTTTTTATGGCTGAGAAATATTCGATTAAATATGTCTACCACATCTTCTTTATCCATTCATCTATTGTTGGACACAGAAGTGTTTTCCATTTCTTCACTATTGTAAACAATATTGAAATGAACATAGGGGTGCATATAAGTTCTTGATTTAGTGAGGTTTTTTCCCTTTGGTTAAATACCCAGAAGTGAAATTGCTGGATTACCTGGTATTTATACTTTAAACTTTTTGAGGAACTTCTGTACTCTTTTCCACAATGGACACACCAATTTACATTCCCACCAACAGAGCACAGGGTTGCCTTTTCTCCACATCCTCACCAACACTTTTATTTCTTGTCTTTTTGATAATAGTCATCTTGACAGATTCGAGGTGTGATTTTGATCTCATCGTGATTTTGATTTGTATTTCCCTAATAATTAGTGATGGTGAGGATCCTTTTGTATGTCTGTCAGCCATCTACATGTCTTCTTCAGAGATATATCTCTTCAGGTCCTTTGCCCATTTTTAAGTTAGACTGTTTGGTTTTTTTATATTGAGTTGTGTGAGTTCTTTACATATTTGGGGTATTAATCCCTTATTGGTTATATTCAAGTATTGCCTCGCACTCAGTAGGTTGCCTTTTCATTTTGTTGATGGTCCCCTTCACTGTGAAAAACCTTTTTTATTTGATGTAGTCCCATTTGTTTACTTTTGCATTTGTTGCCCTGCCTGAGGTGACAAATGCAAAAAAAAATACTGCTAAGACCATATGTCTAAGATCTTACTGCCTTTGTTTCTTCTGGGAGTTTTCCACTTTCCAGTCTTACATTTAAATCTTTAATCCATTTTGAGTCTATATTTTATATATGGTGTAAGAAAGTATGATTCTTTTGTATGTAGATGTTGAGTTTTCCCAATACTAGTCGTCTTTTCCCCATTGTATATTCTTGCCTCCTTTATTAAAGACTAAATGACCATATAAATGTGGGCTTATTTCTGGGGTCTCTGTTCCATTTATCTGTGTGTTTATGTTTTATCTATGTTTTTGTGCCGGTACCATACTGTTTGGATTACTCTAGCTTTGTAGTATAATTGGAAATCAGGGAGTGTGATGCCTCCAGGTCTGTTCTTCTCTCTCAAGATTACTTTGGCTATTGAGGTTCCGTACAAATTTTAGGATTATTTGTTCTACTTCTATGAAAAATAAGGATTGCATTAAATCTGTTAATTGCTTGCGTGGTATGAACATTTTAACAATATTATTCTAATCTATGAACACTGTATGTCTTTCCATTTATTCATATCATCTTCAGTTTTTTCCACATTGTCTTATAGTATTAGAGTACAGGTCTTGCACCTCATTGGCTAAATTTGTTCCTAGGTGTTTTATTCTTTTTGATGTAATTGTAAATGGGATTTTTTTCTTAATTTCTCTTTCTGAGCATTCCTTATTAGTGTATAGAAATGGAATAGATTTCTGTATATTAATTTTGTGTTCTGAAATGACTGAATTCATTTCTTCTAAAGTTTTTTGGTAGAGTCTTTAGGGTTTTCTATATATACTATCAGATCGTTTCAAATAGTGACAGTTTTACTTCTTCTCTAATTTGGACAGCTTTTATTTCTTTTTGTTGTCTGATTGCTTTGGCTAGGACTTCCAATACTGTTGAGTGAAAATGGCAAGAGTGTTCATCCTCGTCTTCCTGATTTTAGAGGAAAAGCTTTTAGCTTTTCCCCATTGAGTATGAAATTAGCTCTGGGTTTGTCATATATGACCTTTATTATGTTGGGATATGTTTGCTCTATACCCACTTTCTTGGGAGATGTTATTATAGATGGATGTTGAATTTTATCAAATACTTCTTCTGCATCTATTAAGATGATCATATGATATTTATTTTTTGTTAACGTGGTATATCATGTTGAATAATTTGTTGATATTGAACCATTCTTGCATCCCTGGAATAAATCTCACCTGATTCTTGTGTGTTATCCCTTTAATATATTGTTGAATTCAGTTTGCTAATATTTTATTGAGCATTTTTGCATCTGTATTCATCATGGATATTGGCCTGTAATTTTCCTTTCTTGTGATGTTGCCTTTGTTTGGTTTTGATATCAGGATAATGCTAGCATCTAAAATGAGTTTGGAAGCGTTCCTCCCTCTTCAGTTTTTTTGGAATAGCTTGAGAATGATAGGTATTAACTCTCTAAATGTTTGAGGGAATGAATGCCCTATACTTTTGTTTCTTGGAAGTTTTTTGATTATTGATTGAATTTTATTAGTAATTAGTCGGTTCAGATAAATCTATTTCTTCTTGATTCAGTCTTAGAAGATTTTATGTTTCTAGAAGTTTATTCATTTTCCTGGGTTGGCACATTTGTTGGCATATAATTTTTTATAGGAGTCTCTTATAATCCTTTGTATTTCTGTTGTGTTGGTTTTAACTTCTCTTCCATTTCTATTTATTTATTTATTAAAGTGCTCTCTTTTTCCTTCATAATTCTGGCTAACGATTTATCAGTTTTGTTTATCTTTTCAAAGAATCAGCTTTTGGTTTCCTTGTCATTCCTATTGTTTTTTTTTTCTTTAGTCTCTGTTTCATTTATTTGTGCTCTGATCTGTACCAGTTTCTCCATCTTTCTTCATGACATTTACACTTTTGAAGAGTATTTTGTACAGTGCCTTCCAAATTTGGGTTTTATAACTTTCCTCATGATTAGGCTATCATGGCTTTGGGATAAGAATCCCACAGAGGTGGAGGACCCCTCTCACATCATTTAGGGAGCACATGATATCATCATGACTTTCAATGATGACGTTATCCTTCATTACTTGGTTAAGGTAGTATCATTTGCCAGTTTTCTCTATTTTGAAGTTATTGTTTTCTGTTTTCCATATTCTAATCTTTGGAAGTAGATCCCTAAGTCCAGCCACCATGAAGGAGGGAGAAGAGGATTAAGTTCTACTTTTTGGCATGGAGGGGTGGCAGAAGTGTCTACATATATTATTTAGAGTTTCCCTGTAAGGAAAATACATCCCTTATTTGTTTATTCAGTCATTTGTTTTCATCAGTATGGACTCATGTATGTTTATTTTATACTTTGGGTTATAATCCAGTACTACTTTATTTATTTTGTTGCTTGAATTGTTCTAGCTTTGGCCATTGAGAGTTCTTTCTTTTTTGGCTGCGGTTTCCCTTTGTTGTGCCCTCATCCTTTTTTTTTACCTTTTCCTTACTTTATTATACCTTGTCTGCTGACAATTTCCAAAAAACCACTCTTTCTACCAAATTCTGAAAAATACTAAATGGCAGATTGTATATGAACATCAGGTATGGGAAGTCTGGATCGTGCTCAGAGAACTTGGCTCAAAAGTGATTTAGGGGCGCCTGGGTGGCTCAGAGAGTTAAGCCTCTGCCTTCCGCTCAGGTCATGATCTCAGGGTCCTGGGATCGAGCCCCACATCGGGCTCTCTGCTCAGCAGGGAGCTTGCTTCCCGCCCCCCCCCCCGCCTGCCTCTCTGCCTACTTGTGATCTCTCTCTCTGTCAAATAAGTAAATAAAATCTTTTTTAAAAAAGTGATTTATAGGTCCATACTCAAAGACGGAAAGAAGAACAAAAATAACATCACATCCTTCTTAGCAAATGTTTCCATGATACATTGCGATGTGCCTAAAATAGCACTTGTATCTCACATTTAAAAATCAATCAGATGAGCACCTGGGTGGCTCAGTTGGTTCACTGTCTGACTCTTGGTCTCAGGGTTGGGAGATCAAGCCCCAGCTCCGGCTCCATGCTCAGTGGGGAAGGTCCTTCTCTCTCCCTCTCCCTCTGCCCCTCCTTACATTCACTCTTTCTTTAAAATAAATGAATTTTTTTTTAATTCAAGATGGGCCTGAATCAGTGGTTTTTTACTGTCGACATGATATAACTTCAGACATGAAGTTTCGACCAAATAAAAGATAGTCTGTTTTGAAAATGAGTTTGGCAAGACACTGATTACCTCCTTGTGGCTCACACATGAAAGGTTAATCTAGACAACCAGATTTATTAGGAATCAGAGTTCATCAATTAGACAACTAGGTTTTTTAAATTAACATAATGTATTACTTGTTTTAGGGGTACAGGTCTGTGATTCATCAGCCTTACACAATTCACACTACTCCCCATAGCACATACCCTCCCCAGTGTCCATCACCCAGCCACCCCATCCCTCCACCAGCCCTCAGTTTGTTTCCTAAGATTAAGAGTCTCTTGTGGTTTGTCTCCCTCTCTGGTTTCATCTTGTTTCATTTTTCCCTCCTTACCCCTATGATTCTCTGTCTTGTTTCTCAAATTCCTCATATCAGAGAGATCATATGATAATTGCCTTTCTCTGATTGACTTATTTCACTTAGCATAATACTCTCTAGTTCCATCCATGTTGTCGTAAATGGTGAGATTTCATTTCTTTTGATGGCTGCATAGTATTCCATTGTATATATACACCACATCTTCTTTATCCATTCATCTGTTGATGGACATCTAGGTTTTTTCCATAGTTTGGCTATTGTGGACACTGCTGCTATAAACATTGGGGTGCATGCGCCCTTTCAGATCACTACATTTGTATCTTTGGGGTCATGTTACAACCCAGTAGTGCAATAGCTGGGTGATAGGATAGCTCTATTTCCAACTTTTTGAGGAACCTCTATACCGTTTTCCACAGTGGCTGCACCAGCTTGCATTCCCACCAGTGGTATAGGAGGGTTCCTCTTTCTCTGCATCCTCGCCAACATCTGTCATTTCCTGTGTTAATTTTAGCCATTCTGTCTGGTGTGAGGTGGTATCTCATCGTGGTTTTGATTTGTATTTCTCTGATGCCAAGTGAGGTTGAACACTTTCTGATGTGTCTTTTGGCCATTTGGACTAGGCAACCAGTTTTTAATATTCCTGTGATAAAAGCAAAGTCATCTGCTGATGGCTGATTGACATTGTGAGAAACAAAGTCCATGTGAAGCTTTTCTGCCCTCAAACACAAGTCGACAAGGTATTACAGGCACGGCAGTAACATGCAATACTCAAGGAAAGGCTTCAGCTCAGAAGAGACACTACCAACCTCTCCTGGAAGGTCCCTGGCTGGAGTGGTCTTAATGCGCAGTTTGAAAGGAGATGATTCCATACATCTCATTGCAATGGCCAGGACATGGAACGGTCCCACTGGGGGAGCAGTGTCTGGGGAAACGTGCTTGGAAGAGGGATGAGCCTCTCTTTCAACATTCACTGAGCTCAAGTCAAACTTTTCTCTGCAGGTTGTTCCAATTGCTTGTGAAGAGCTGGCCCCTAGTGGCTCGTTAGTGCTACATGGAGGTTGCCTATGAGGAAGGGGGATGGTGTCTGTGGGGACCCCAGCTGCAGAGAGCAGACCCTGGAGGGTGAATTCACAGACACAAACCTGATTTCCTGGCTGCTCCCAGGGAGGACTCTGCCAGTCTGGCCCTGTATCTGCCTCTGTTGGGAAGAGGGCACCACAGGCCCCAAATGATGCTGCGCTTTAATTTACGAGTTCAGAAGTTCATGAGTTCATGTCCTGTGAGTGCCTCACGGGCAGGAAGCCACAACAAAAGCTGATTCTGCTCAGGCCCCTGGAATAAACTCCTTTTCCCTATCTCCCCTACAGTCCCCTTATGTAGTTGGCCCCTGGAAAGTAATGCAAAGAACCAGTGAAGATTTCAGTAGAAGGGGCAGGTCTGCTGTGTGGTAAATGATGACTTCTCCCTGAGATGAATTGGCTCACAGCTCTTACTCCTCTGGGGGACAGCTCTTACTCCCTGCTACTAGCCTCGCAAACCAACTTTTATAGAGGCACTTTTAGCCGGGCTATACACAGGTAGCCAATCAGATTGCAATACAGAGAAAACTGCTAGGTTACACACGGGCGCCTAATTGAATTTCAATTTACCCCAGTAGATATATGCGTGCCCCTCTGATTGGATGTCTTCACCTGGCCTGACCCGCCCTTGCATCTAGGCTTTGCAAGGAAGTTCTTCTGGGAGGGGCAGGGTCAATCTAAGTTCACTGCAACAATATGGCTCCCTCTGATTAAGTAGGCCCTTACATTCCCCCCTTTTCTTTGGAGAATAGTCAAATCCTTGACTTTTCAGCCAGTTCTATGTTATATTGAGCATGTAAGACTAACATGAGGATAGAGAGTGGTTTTCCCTTTGACTCTGCACCATGTAGTATGTTCTTTGACTTGCCTCTATCTTTTTTTAAAATAACTTTTTAAATTTTTAATAAACATATAATGTATTACTAGCCCCAGGGGTACAGGTCTGTGAATCTCCAGGTTTACACTCTTCACAGCACTCACCATAGCACATACCCTCCCCAGTGTCCATAACCCCACCACCCTCTCCCTCCTCCCTTCCCCCCGGCAACCCTCAGTTTGTTTTGTGAGATTAAGAGTCTCTTATGGTTTGTCTCCCTCCCGATCCCATCTTGTTTCATTTATTCTTTTCCTACCCCCCAAACCCCCCACGTTGCATCTCCACTTCCTCATATCAGGGAGATCATATGATAGTTGTCTTTCTCCGATTGACTTATTTCGCTAAGCATAATACCCTCTAGTTCCATCCACATCGTCGCAAATGGCGAGATTTCATTTCTTTTGATGGCTGCATAGTATTCCATTGTATATATATATATATATATATACCACATCTTCTTTATCCATTCATCTGTTGATGGCCATCTAGGTTCTTTCCACAGTTTGGCTATTGTGGTCATTGCTGCTATAAACATTCGGGTGCATGTGCCCCTTCGGATCACTACGTTTGTATCTTTAGGGTAAATACCCAGTAGTGCAGTTGCTGGGTCATAGGGTAGCACTATTCTCAACTTTTTGAGGAACCTCCATGCTGTTTTCCAGAGTGGTTGTACCAGCTTGCATTCCCACCAACAGTGTAAGAGGGTTGCCCTTTCTCCGAATCCTCACCAGCATCTGTCATTTCTGACTTGTTAATTTTAGCCACTCTGACTGGTGTGAGGTGGTATCTCATTGTGGTTTTGATTTGTATTTCCCTGATGACTTGCCTCTTTCTTCATCCTCCTTCTCACTCATACCCAACATTTGAGAGTGGAGGGAGAGAGGGAATGAGAAATAAAACTATATCCCAGACCATGGCTCGTTTCCATTCAACCCTGCTGCTTTTTGGGTCCCAGAATTCAGTGAAAACTTTCCATGTTCTGGAGTAAATTTGTCACTATTCTAGTTCCCCAGATGTAAAAATTTTAGTGCTGTGATTTTTTGTGTTTAGGAATGTTCAGTTTCCAGTCTTCCATTAGACTTGCCTACTACCCCATCATCAATGGCTTGTCAACACATGATTATTTGGGATGAACAAAAACTCTACTAAGCAATGTAGGGTTATGTCCATGCATAATCTACAGTCCTTTCTTGAAATAAGTGTGTAATGTAATAATCAATAATGTAATGAGACATGTGAGCAGATAGATATGGGTAACACAAAGAATATGATGTGTGTGAGATGAGTCATATAACCTTAAATACCAGCATTGCTCTGTGTTATTATATCTCAAGCATTTGCACTAACCTACTCCAATCAGACTCACAGTTCAGGAAGATACATCAGGTTTATCACCTGTAGTCAGGTTTCCACCGGCACCAGTATGCATGAAGGAGTTCATTTACTGCGCCTGAGAAGCACTGGGTTATGTGCTCAGTATAGGTCTATGGGTTGGGGTCAGTAAAGAAGTTAAGGGAAATGCGCTACTGTTAGAGTCTTTAAAATCAAGGCAGTCTTCTAACAGAATGAACAAAGGAAAGAGAAAGAAAATTAGAAGAGGCAAGTCATGGAACAGATGAATATGTGAGTTGATGAGCAAAGTGTGGGGATAGCCACACTTTGGGTTGGTCAGTGTTAGGACCAAGTCAGAAAGGAGCTGATGGTGAGGATAAGGAGTACTGATGAGCCATGAGATCGGAGGAGATTGAGAAAGAGAAGCGAGAGGCAAGAAGGCCAGCGAGGGGAAGGTTACTGAAGACAGGCCACTGGAGTGACCTCTGGACACCAGGGAAGAGGGGGTGGGAACTGACTTATGGGTTCTTAGCCCTCAGATGTAGCCTAGGAGAAGAAGCTGGGACTCTTAGACACTTGGCCTCATGGAATAGAACAAACTTGACTTTGAATCAGAAGTCCTGGGTCCCCACCCAAATCCTATACTTCATATTTTCGTGTCCCTAAGGTGCTATAGTAACTCTGGACACTTTAGCATCAAGAGAACCTGTGTCTCTTAGCCCGTTTAAACTTGAAAGGGTACCAAGAGTTCCATGAGGAAGTCTAGCTACTGTCTGAGGCTTCCTGACACCCATACTGAACAACAGCAAAGCACCAAAAATTTAGAATGGTAGCGGGGAGAGTAGGGGCAGGATTCTGATTTGTGAGAGGTCCAGATTTGCCTTGACCCTAGGAGAGAGGGGAAACATTGCCTAACCCAGTAACGACCAATGACCTTGAGAGTATACAGGACCATATTGTAGTCAGTAATTACTAGTTGTACAGTCCTGGTAACAATAACCTTTCTGTGACTCAGTAAATTGGGAATAATTTTAACATCTTCTAATGTGAGGCCAAGAGGACCTCAACTGATGCTGAGTAGAGCCAGCTCCAAAGTCCTCTGTAATTCCCAGATCACTGTATATAGTGTCTCATGTGGTTGCTGGAGCCATCCAAAAATACCCAAATATGTCGTTTGTCCTGAGTTTTTGTTGGGTGTAAAATGAGTGTTTTAGAATCCACCCTTTTTATAGATACAAACAAATGCTTTTATTTTATTTTATTTTACTTTATTTTAAAGATTTTGTTTATTTATTTGACAGAGAGAGATGTAGCAAGAGCGGGAACACAAGCAGGGGGCAGCGGGAGAGGGAGAAGCAGGCTTCCCACTGAGCAGAAAGCCCAATGCAAGGCTCGATCCCAGGACCCTGGGATCATGACCTGAGCCGAAGGCAGACACTCAACGACTGAGCCACACAGGCACCCCACGACTGAGCCACACAGGCACCCCAAACTAATGCTTTTATGACTTAAGAGCAACCACCAGCCTCATACTAAAAGTATGAGCATGACCATATATCATTAATTAGAGAACTATTCCTAGGTGAATTTAGACCTATCTGGGACTCAGGTCCTCTGATTATAAAATGAAAAACATATGATATCCAAAAATCTTCTAAGCTCTAAAATTTTCTAATTCTAGAATCTGAGATTAGTTTCCTTAAGGCTCTCTTCATGTCATGATTCCTCAGACTGTAGATGAAGGGATTGACCAGGGGAGTCACCACTGTGAAGATGACAGTGACCGCTGTGTCTTGGATGGAGTAGGAGGATGAAGGGCGCATATAGACCCCCAGGATTGCCCCATAGAAGAGGGAGACCACAGTGAGGTGGGATCCACACGTGGACAGGGCTTTCCTTATTCCACGGGTAGATGGCAGCTTCAGCACACTGGAGAGGATATAAGCATATGAAAGGACGATACAGGTAAACGGCATCAGAAATATCAGTCCCCCCACAGTGAACACCACCAGGTCATTGATAGAGGTGTCAGAACAAGACAGCTTTAGAATTGCATAGGGGTCACAGAAAAAGTGATGCACGGTATTGTCAAAACAGAATGTGAGTTGGACCATGAGAAGAGTGTGCAGGAGAGCATGCAGGTTTGTAACGACCCAAGATACCGCCACCAGAAGGATGCAGAGCCTGGGCTTCATGATCACGGTATAGTGGAGCGGGCAGCAGATGGCTACGTACCGGTCATAGGCCATCACGCTCAGGAGGAACCCATCCATGTTGCTGAAAGTGATGAAGAAGTAGATCTGGGTCATGCATTCCACGTAAGAGATAGACTTGCTTCCCAGGATGTGATTCACCAGCATCTTGGGGATTGTGACTGATGAAAAGCAGATGTCGACACAAGAGAGGTTAGCCAAGAAGAAGTACATGGGAGTGTGGAGGTGACTGTCCCCGGTGATGGCCAAGACAATGAGCAAGTTCCCGATGATGGTGACCAAGTACATCCCCAAGAACAGCCCAAAGAGAACGTCCTCCTGCTCTGACCGCCCAGAGAGTCCCAGGAGAAGGAACTCTGTGACAATAGTCTGGTTGTCTCCATCCATGTCTGCAGGGGAACAAATGTCATTACAGGGTCAGATCACATGTTAACATTTAAGCCAGTGGATTTTGGAATAGTTTATTCACTTAGTTCAGAATTAACTAAAGATGAATAATCATTTTACAGAAAAATCCTCCTTAATTTCAAGAGTGTTTAATTACCAACGGCTGTAGTTCTATTTATTCCACTTTCTTTACTGAGTATCCTGTATTGATACTTTCATGTGTAGTATTTAACCCAGTCTAATAACTGAGATACTTAATTTCATTCAACAGATAAAGCAACCAGGCTCAGGGTAGTTAAGTGATATTTCCACACTCACGAGACAGTAAAAGTTAGTAGAGATCCAAATAGGGTGAAGTGCTTTTTTCTGTGTGGTTTTTTATTTTTTTAAAGATTTTATTTATTCATTTGACAGAGATCACAAGTAGGCAGAGGGGCAGGCAGAGAGAGAGGGGGGAAGCAGGCTCCCCACTGAGTGGAGAGCCCGATGCGGGGCTTGATCCCAGGACCCCGGGATCATGACCTGAGCTGAAGGCAGAGGCTTTAACCCACTGAGCCACCCAGGTGCCCCCTGTGTGGTATTTTTTGATTAGCTAACCATTTATTAGGACAACTTAACCATGTGGCAGGCTCTGTACTAAGTGCTGTATTACAGACCTACGGTCGTTATCTGTAGCATTTGTATTTTCCCAGATTATGGAGATAATGGAGAATTTGCAGGTTTGGAAAGACAGGGTTGGCAGTTTGTCCCTAACATTTTAGCTGCTATGAGGTTGACCGAACCATAGATCACAGCTGTTGGGAAGGCTGTCCTAAGCGTGCTGTTCAGGGTGCCGTGTGAAACATTCCTCTGATTTTTGATAGAAGAACAAGGACAGGTATATTTTTGAAAACAATACAGTCACATACAGCATATACGTATTCAATAATATAGTCCGATTCTTTTTGCTTTTGGACAAAAGGGGTTTACTGATGGATAAAGACCAAATTCACGTGTTACCTCCAGCAAATAATCCCAGGACTAAGAAATCATTACAGGATGGGGGGTGGTGGTGGCGGGGGTCAAATAAAGCACAGTGAAAGACATGTCCCTGGAAGAATGTATGGTTTTGGAATAGTAAAGGAAAGGGGACACATTCATTACTCAGGCCTGAGTGGAGAAAGGGGAGAGAGAGAGGCAGGGAACTGGTTTTGTGATGTGACTCAGTGGCTGGGCCAGAGGACCTTGAAGGGAATATTCCTAGGAAGTTGGCTGTAGGATATACATAAAATGGAGACAGTGAGGTGCCTATCGCTGTGAGATTTCAATCAGTAAAATCAAGGGGAAAGCGCTCAGATTGGATGTTGTTTATTACCTGGAGTATTTCCCAGATCATAGGTACGTAAAACCATACTAGACAGAAGCTCGAAGGTGTTCCACAAGGAGCATGGTTACCGTGGACTGTAGACACTGAGGGGTGAGAGAGATACAGATCAAGAAAACAAGACAGTGGCTGCCCAGCACCGGCGAATGTTCTGGATGTAAAGACAGGTGGTTTCCCATAATGGAAACAGAGGAAAAGATTAAAGAGGGGCAATAGGATATCAAGTGAGAGTGGTCTGATCGCCTCTGGATGGCTACAAAGGCCAAAGACTGAGTAAAACAAACCCAAAGTGTCCCGTGCTTCCTGGTATGGAGCTTTTATGCCAGCATTGGGAGTGTCGGTTACAGGGAAAAAAAGTTATAATTTCATGGTTTGCACCCCTAAAATCGAGACTCCCCAGGAAACCAGCCACATCATGATAGTCACCCCTGAATTCCTCTTCCTCTGAATGGCCCTTGACCCCCCACCCCTGAACTTTCATTCAGTCTCCCATGCAGCGTCCTCTGAGGAAGAGAGCGCTCCTGCTGGCGCCCATGGAAGGACTACGCCTATGGCTGGTCTCCTGCCCTGATCTCTCCGGAGTCGTGTTGGTGTGTGGCCGTCTCTGAGCCATCTGACGCAGGTGCAGCTTTGAGGGTTTGTGTCCCTGGACCTCAGAGCCAAAGCTGCTTTGAGCCCTGTCCCCAGCCCCAGCCGAATCCCCTCTGTGGGGCTCCGTGTGGCACCCAAGCAGCCTCCCTCTGGGACACCTAGATTCTGCGGGATGAGCAAACCTAGGGAAGCAACTGCTGGGAAGGTGCAGAGTAGAGGCAGCATGGGAGGGTCTGGAATGCCTTCCAGAAGAGTCTCTGGGGGTTGGGGGAGGGAGAATGGCTTTGGGGCAGGATTTTTAGGAGCCTGCAGTCACTGACACCAGCACCACGGACCTTAGCTCTCTCCTGCATCTCCCACTGCTGCTTTCCAGTTCCACCCTGGAAATGAGCTTGTTCTGTCCTGCCCTGGGCAGCACACCCTGAAAAGAGAAAGGGTTGTACAGGTCAAACCAAGACACGTGTCCCCTTCCCGCTTGCTTAGGTGCAGAGGGATGTCGTCGGTCTGTTTTTGCAGAGGTACATCTGTGCGTGTGTGTGTCCGTGTGTGTCCATCCATATGAATCTGTCTGTTGTTGGAGGTACCCTGCCCTTCTTACCGGGGTCTTCTCTGCTGTGAGATGTGGAGATGCGGTTATGGGACCCCTGTCTCCACTGGCTCCTTGCTTGACCCTGGATGATTGCAGGGTCTCAGCTCTGAGGACTGAGGAACCTTTTCTCACCGAAGGAGAACATCTGGAGTTAGACAATGGAGCTCTCCCAGGTCTGGCTTGGAGGATTGGGAGCAAAGAAGTAGATCTTTGTTCCCTGGAGACTGGGACTTTCTTAGGGCTCCAGGTAGCAATAGTTGCTAAGGTTTGGTGTCCCTAGGGTAGATTCCCCATAGCTCTGCTAGAGACACACGTACCAACCGCTCTTTGTTCCTCTTCTCTCTGGACACCACTGTCTCTGTGTGAGAGGAACTCAGTTTGGTGCTCAGACTTGTCGCTCCCAATTGCCTCAAGTATGCCTTGTGTCACAGAATCTACCTCATCCCATGCTCTGCCCAAAATGGACCTGAAGAAAAATCATGAAGCCAGTGAAATTGGTCCACCTACACCATAGCAGCTCTGTTCTGGATACACTTTGCTCCTGCCCTGACTCACTTGTGGAATCCTAAATGTTTCAAGACCCTGCACTCTTTCCTCTCTCACACATATAGTTTGATTTGTTAATTTGTACTGAGAAAGTAATTATTTAGAACAAATCTGTGTTTTAATCTAATAGTGACTGTGTCCCCAGCACAGGAAACTGGAGGCACCGCCTAGAGATACTGGCCTGTAGACTGGGTAGGGGTTCTGGGGACGGGTGTGGATGTCCTCATCTAAATGGTATCTAATGGCTCTCGGAACTTGGGTGTGTATTTCTAAGTTTGCATTTGTATGTCATACACAAAGCAAAACTTTCAAAAGATGTGTTTTGCAAAACTCACCTTTTAAAAAATAGAAAAAAAAGGACACAAATGTGAAGTTGGGCAGAGATGTTTAGGTAAAAATTGAGAGAATAGGGGTGACATTATTAATTATGGAGAGGGTAGTAATTAAGTCAACCAGGAGCATAAGTCATAAAAGACTAACATCTTTTTTTAAAAGATATTATTTATTTATCTATTTATTTATATGCAAGAGAGAGGAGAGAGACGGAGGAACAGAGGGAATGGAACAGACTCCACCCTAAGTGCAGAGCCCGACTTGGGGCTCGATTTCATAACCCTGAGATCTCAACCTGAGCTGAAATCAAGAGTCGAGCACTTAACTGACTGAGCCACTCAGGTGCCCAAAGAGTAATATCTTATGATAATAAGGGGAAAACTCATACGAATCACCAAATGAAACAGTGTAACAACAGTTTACATAAGGCAAAGGCTCATAAAAATTTTTAAAGATTGATTAAATTAATATCTTAATGATAGACTTTAACATATATTTCCCAGAATGTGATAAAGTAGTTAATAAAAAAAATGACAGAGATTTTATTTAAACCATGAGGAAATCTGATTTCAAGACATATAGTTCCACCCTGTAAATGGAGATTACACATTCTTTTTCCAGCCCAGGAAACAATCACAAATATTGGTCCTTTTTAGGCTATCACAAAAACTACTGATAGGGGTCCCAAACACTGATTTATAGAATACATCCTCTTTTTTTTAAGATTTTTTTTAAATTTATTTGACAGAGATCACAAGTAGGCAGAGAGGCAGGCAGAGAGAGAGGGGGAAGCAGGCTCCCTGCTGAGCAGAGAGCCCGATGTGGGGCTCGATCCCAGGATCCTGGGATCATGACCTGAGCCAAAGGCAGAGGCTTTAACCCACTGAGCCACCCAGGTGCCCAGAATACATCCTCTTATAGTCTCCATTACATAGTCAAAACTTGGAAACCAAAAATCAAAATGTAAAAAGAAATGTCCAGTTGATAAAATGTAAAACAGTGATCCAATTTTTCATATCAAAAGGAGTATTAAAACCAAAATGATTTCTGAATTAAAGAAAAAATTAACATAAAAGCCTATGGGGAAAAGTGGCCTTCATTGCTTTTATTAATAAAGAATATAAATAACATAATCAAGTATTCAACCAGGCATTTTTAAAGTGTATTTTTTTATTTTTTTAGTAATCTGTACACCCAATGTGGGGTTTGAACTCATGACCCTGAGATCAAGAGTGATATGCTCTACTGACTGAGCCAGCCAAGTGCCCTCCCCACCCCAAGCTCTTTGATGTTGAAATTATTATTTTTTTTAGTTATACAATTATATTAGCACAGCTTTAAAAGTTAAACAAGTCTTTAGATGGAAAACTCCATCCCCCAACCCTTCATCTCCACCCCAGGTCCCATTGCCCATGTAAGCACTTTTTTTTTTTTTTTTTGCCCTTGTAAGCACTTTTATAGTTATCTAAATAATATGCTTATAATGCTATTTTTAAAATTTTTTTATTTTTTAATTTGTTTTCAGTGTACCAGAATTCATTGTTTATGCACCACACCCAGTGCTCCATGCAATACGTGCCCTCCATAATACCCACCACCAGGCTGACTCAGCTTCCCACCCCCCCCCCTTCAAAACCCTCAGATTGTTTTTCAGAGTCCATATAATGCTATTTTTTTAAAATATTTTATTTATTTATTTGACAGAGGGAGGGAGAGATCACAAGTAGGCAGAGAGGCAGGCAGCGGGGGAGGGGGAAGCAGGCTCCCCGCTGAGCAGAGAGCCTGATGCGGGGCTCAATCCCAGGACCCTGAGACCATGACCTGAGCTGAAGGCAGAGGCTTAACCCGCTGAGCCACGCAGGCGCCCCTAATGCTATTTTTTTAATTGAAGTACAGTTTACGCACAATGTTACATTGGTTTCGGGTGTATAGTACTGTTTTTGACCTTTGATTTGCACTCTTATCTACCCTCTTGCCATCTGTCAGGTGACTGTCCCATTTCCTCTTCTTCAAATCCTCCTAATATAGGCACATCACACTTTGGGGCAGGTCAGTATTTTATTATCAACATTCTGACTCTGTTATACCTGGTGGGTGTACTTACCTTAACTTTTTTTCCTTGTACAAGTTCTGGATGTTCCTGAAATTAATCATTGCGTATTTTTTTCATTGGTTTCATTTTCATGCCTTTATTTTTCCCCTACTCCAAAATTAACTCTTCCAGGGTTTGAGTTCTGTTTGAACAATAAACAGGCCCCATTGAAGGGTACACTTTGATGAGTCTGGTTAGTCATGTGCAGTCGTGTAACCATCACCACAATCAACTTACAGAATGGTTCCGTTATCCTACAGTTTTCTGGCCTCCCTTTGCAGCTGGTAGCTTCCCACAACGAGATAGGTTCCCTGCATTATTATATAAATTTTTTATTATATAAATTATGTAAATTTGCCAGTTTCTATGGAAAAACCTGATGAAGTTTTGATTGAGATTGCATGGAATTTCATCAATCAAAAGTTGCCAGCTTGGGGTGCCTGGCTGGCTCATTTGGTGGAGGTTTCGACTCTTGATTTTGGCTCAGGTCTGTGAGCCCTCTCAGGGTTGTGAGGTCGAGCCCCAGATCAGCTGCTGAGCTGGGAGTAGGGAACCTGCTTAAGATTCGCTCTCTCTCTCTGCCCCTCCAACCCCCTCGGTGCTCTCTCTACAAAAAAAAAAAAAAAAAGAAGAAGAAGAAGAAGAAGAAGAAAAAGAAAATGGATAGCTTAACAGCATTTAGTCTCCTGACCTAAGAGCAAAGCACATTTCTTAATTTTAAAAGGTTTTCTTTCATTTCTCTCATGAATGTTATTTTTAGTCTTCAGTGGACAGATTGCTCACATTTTTGGACAGCTTTAAACACTAAATATTCAGGGGCGCCTGGGTGGTTCAGTAGGTTAAAGCTTCTGCCTTTGGCTCAGGTCTTGGTTCCAGGGTCCTGGAATCGAGCCCCGCATCGGGTTCCCTGCTCAGCAGGGAGCCTACTTCCCTTCCTCCCTCTCTGCCTCCCTCTCTGCCTGCTTGTGATCTCTGTCAAATAAATAAATAAAATCTTTAAAAAAAACACTAAATATTTCATATTTTATGCTAAATTAGCATTTATGTAATTATATAATCAGCATTTATGTAAATGATACTAAGGTTTTAATTTGAATTCCTTATTGTTTGTTATATGATTTTTTAAAAATCTTGCTTTTGGATCCTAAACTTTGCTGACATCACTAATTAGCTCTAGTAGATTGTTTATAATTCCACCATGAATTCTCCATGTGAGTATTTCGTCCACACACACAGGCAGTTTTCTTCTTTCTTTCTAATCCAGTTGCTCTTCAATAAAAATATTTTCTGCTTACACACTTTTGATCCAAATGAGTGGGTTCTGTCTGGTTTTTTGTTTTTTCTTTCCCTCCCCCCCCCCCGCCCCACCCCGCCGCCAACTGACAACCAATTCTCTCTCAGGACACCACCTGGGTGTCCTATAATTCAGTTCAGTTCTAACACTGTCCTGACCTAGGATAGACCCCAGAGGTTAAGGGTTTGGTCCTATAAGACTGCCCCGACCTCAGATGCCATTTACAAGTAGTGGGTCCCTAGGTTACCCACACTCTCTCTAATTTGGCTACAAATTGAGATTTCCATGACTCCTTCCTCAGGTTGGTTAATTTGCTGTGACAGCTCACAGAATTCAAGGACACACTTTACTTACTCTCACTGGTTTATTATAAAGGATATTATAAAAGATAAAAATAAATAGCCAAATGGAGAGGCACTATAGGGCAAGGTCAGGGATGGCCCTGAGTACAGGAGCTTCTGACCCCATGGAATCTAGGGGTGCCAGCCTCCCAACACACAGCTGCTCTCGGAAACTCTGAATCCTGTAGTTTAGGAATTCAAGCAGAGAACACTATGTAGGCATATTGGTTAAATCATGGGCCGTTGGTGATTAACTCAATCTCCAGTGACTCATCCCTCCCTGGAGGTGGGGGACTGGGGTTAAAAGTTGCAACTGACTGGTCACCTAGTTGGTTCCTCTGGTCACCAGCCCCCATTTCGAAGCTATCTAGAGTCATTTCATTAGCATACATTTAGGTATGGTCCACGGGGCTTATTATGCATAACAAAATATGGTCCTCCCTCCCCCTCACTCAGGAGATCCCAAGGGTTTCAGAAGCTCTTGTGTCAGGAACTAGGGATGAAGATTAAATATATATATCCACTTACACCACATTTTTATTTCTTCTTATTGCTTCATTTTACTGGCTGGAGCCTCCAGTACAATATTGAGTAGAAGTGGTAAGAACGTACAACCCTGCCTTGTAACTAATTTTTTTAAAATTTATTTGCGAGAGCGAGCACGAGTGGGGGGAAGGGCAGAGGGAGACACAGAGGGGTAGTAGACTCCTTGCTGAGCACAGAGCCCCTTGAGGGGCTGGCTCCCAGGACCCTGAAATCAAGACCTGAGCCCAAATTAGGAGCGTGACGGTTAACAGTTGACCTACTGAGCCACCCAGGAGCCCCCTTGTTCCTAATTTTAAGGGGAAAGTAGTCTCCCTTTCAACATCATGATGTTGGCTATAGTTTTTTCATGTGCGACTTTAATCAAGTTGAAGAAATCTTCTGTTCCTGTTTTGCTCAGTGGTTTCATTTTGCATGTATGCTGAATTTTGTCCGTTGCATTAGCTGTGTCTATTGGGATGGTTTTCCTTTTTTAGTTTGTTAATACAGTGAATTACAATGGATTGCGTTTCTAATGTTAATCCCACTTTGCATTCCTGGAGTGAAGCCTGTTTGGTCATATGTATTATCCCATTTAGCTATGATGAGATACTGATTTTCTTTTTTTTTTTTTAAGATATTATTTATTTATTTGACAAGAGATCACAAGTAGGCAGAGAAGCAGGCAGAGAGAGAGGAAGAGAAACAGTCTCACCGCTGAGCAGAGAGCCTGATGTGGGGCTGCATCCCAGGACCCTGGGATTATGACCTGAGCCGAAGGCAGAGGCTTTACCCCACTGAGCCACCCAGGTGCCCGAGATACTGATTTTCTAAAGTTTTATCCAGGATCCCCAGTGAATCTATATTCATAAAGAATATTGGTCTGTCGGGACGCTTGGGTGGCTCAGTGGGTTAAGCCTCTGCCTTTGGCTTGGGTCATGATCCCAGGGTCCTCAGATTGAGTCCCGCATCGGGCTCTCTGCTCAGTGGGGAGCCTGTTCCCCTCCCCCCCGCCCCGCCGCCTGCCTCTCTGTCTACTTGTGATCTGTCTGTCAAATAAATAAATAAAATCTTTTAAAGAAAAAGAATATTTGTCTGTTATCATAATGTTTGATAAAATGAATTGGGAAGGTACTCAAACCTTTTCAATTTTCTGAAAGAACTTGTGCCCAGTTTTATTATATATTTCTTAAAAGTTTGATAGATTTCATCAGTGTAGCCATCTGGGCCTGAAATCTTCTTTGTGGGAAGTTTTTTTAAACTATAATTCAGTTATTAATTAGATATAGAACTACTTTGCTTATTTATTGAGTTAGCTTTGATAGGTTATCTTTCGTAAGATTGTCCATTTCATCTGATTTATCAACTTTACTGGAATAAATCTGTCCATAATGTTCTCTTACTATCCTTTTAATGTCTCTAGAATCTGTACTGATGTACTTCTGTCATTCTTTGTGTTAGTCTTTTCTGTCTTATCTTTGTCCCGATCGGCTTTGAGAGAGATTCTAGTGTTTTTCATTTTCTTAGTGAACCAGACTTCAGTTTTATTAATTTTCACTATCACCTGTTTTCTATTTCATTGATTGAAACTGTCAAAGCAAAATCCAAATTGGACAGTAGTTAAAGTTCCAAAAACAGATTTTATTCAGGTTTATTGCAATAGGGGAAAGGAGTCCTAAGGATAAGAACCAGGCTTAATTCAGAATATAGCCTGAGCAAGCTGGAATTTTTAGTCAAGGAGCAAGGTGAACGGCAGTAGATAGAAAGTTGCTAAGAGGGACAACAGGTATAGTGGAGGCTTCTAGTTAGACCAACCAAAGAGGATTCTTTGCTGAAGACAGACCAGGGTGGGCAGACCTCATTTGAGGGATGCTGGAAGATGAGGAACCCACCAGGGATGGAGGGTGACCAGATACCTAGAGGGGGAGATTCTGGTTAAACTGACTTTGAAGGGTTCTTGCTAAAACTGGGATTTACAAGGAAATACACAAATGGGCCTAAAAGAAGGTTCAGGAACCCGACTCTCGCTTTGTCCATGAAAAAATCTTTGTCAACAATCTGATCTCTGTCATGATCTTTTTTCTTCTTACTTTTGGTTTCTTTTGCAGCTAGACAGTCATTTGTCTAGCTTGTTAAGATAAAGGTTAGGTAACTGATTTAAGACTTCTTTCTTTCTTCCTCTGTCCCTCCCTCTCTCTCCCTCTTTTTCTCTCATCTCCTGCATTGGGGGCGTTGGAGAGTACACGGTTTTTCAATGTCAGCCTGCCCTTTGCAAAATTAGAGCCAACCCGGGCTTCTGAATGGACTAGGGGGCAGGACGCCCTTGAGTGTCTGGATCTTTTCAGGTCAGAGAATTCCTTATAGGGTCAGAGTTTCCCAAATCTCACCGTGCCTTTAGTCTGGACGTATCAGCGGTCTAAGTTCTGGGTGCCCTAGAATGTTGTAGAGGAACATTGTGAATTCAGGCTATTGTGCCAACTCCGAGGTGTGCAAGTCAGCACTTCTTAGAGGACTCCTGTATCCTAGGGACTGAATACAACTGTGCGCCCTCGTGATTCAGGAATCAGATAAGGTGAGCATTACTCTGAGGGCTAGAGTCTCCCAGGGACTGTGGTAGTAAGAAGAATGCTAATAAATGAAATAAAGTAGCATGTTTGCCTGTGTTTACTACATTCAAGGTACATCCTAAATGCTTCTCTCTCATTGACTCTCAGTCCTCCCATCTTCATCAGGTAGGTACAGGTAATCCTCACTTTCGGTGTGTTCCATGTTTGGACAGTCCACCTACTCACTAAAATGTATTTGAAACCCAGAGAAGGTCAGTACTCCCTGTAATGCTCTTTGGCAGCTGGGCGGGCATTTGCAGCCGTGCGCGTGCGCAGGGGGAGTGAAAACTTCGAGTCACCACGCTCCCTGCCAAGGTCAAACAAAGCCGCTGTTCTAGCTGTTCTGCCTTCTTGTTTTAACTTCCATGCTGTAAACAGGTGTCTTTTTGCAGTCTCTTAAGTGCCGCCGCTTCTCGCATTTTTGTGTTTTGGGGGATAATTTTGCTGCTTAACGTGGCTTCTAAGCATGGTGCTTCAAGAGCTAGGTGCAGGAAGGCCGCGATGTGCTTTAGGGAGAAAATATATATGCTCAGTAACCCTGGTTCAGGCGTGAGTCACAGTGCTGTTGGCCCCGAGGTCAATGTTGGTGAGTTAGCAATATGTACTAAAATAAGATATCTTTAAACAGAAACACATACAACAAGGTTACATATTGATTGGTTGGTGAAAATGTTGTGGCCAGGGATGCCTGGGTGGCGCAGTCGGTTAAGCATCAGACTCTTGGTTTTGGCTTAGGTCTGACCTCAGGGTCCTAGGCTCTACGCTCAACAGGCAGTCTGCTTGAGTTTCTCTCTCTCCCTCTCCCTCTCTCTCCTGCATGCTCTCTCTCTCACAAATAAATGAATTTTTAAAAAAGAAAATATTGTGGCTGGGGGCTCACAGGAACTATTTTTTGGAGCAATGGTTCAATATTCACTGACTCGGTGTTTGTAGTGACTTCATGGAACACGGCTACCTTAAAGAGAATTAGGGTGCCTGGGTGGCTCAGTCAGTTAACCGTCGGCCTTTGGCTCAGGTCGTGATCTTGGGGTCCTGGGATCGAGCTCCGTGTCAGGCTCCCTGCTAAGCCAGATGTCTGCTTCTCCCTCTCCCTCTGACCTTCCCCACTGCTTCTACACACTCTCTCTCTCTCTCTCTCAGATGAATAAAAATAAAATAAAGGAGAATCAACAATATTATTATCCCCAGATGATAAAGCTGAGGTACAGAGATATATTAAGAAACGAGCCCAAGAGGCATCTGGGTGGCTCAGAGGATTGAGCCTCTGCCTTTGGCTCGGGTCGTGATCTCAGGATCCTGCAATCAAGCCCCACGTCGGGCTCTCTGCTTGGCAGGGAGCCTGCTCCCCCACCCACTCCACCCCGCCTGCCTCTCTGCCTACTTGTGATCTGTCAAATAAATTTTAAAAATCTTTAAAAAAAAAAAAAAAGAAAGAAAGAAAGAAAGAAAAGAAAGGAGCCCAGGATCACATAGCATAGCAAGTGGTATAGCTGGTATTTGAACCCAGGGCTGTTTGGCTACAGAACTTACACTCCTCCCCTCCACATCATTCTCCCTCTTATAGGATGAGAGGCTCCCGGGCGTCAGGCCTCCTTGATGGTCGGGGGTGGCGGTTGGAGTCAGGATGCCCCCCTGGAAGACCAGATGCCCCTAAGGCTCCCAACCCCCTGAGGGATTATGGGTATTCTGGAAAGGCAAGTCAAACTGTCAGGGTCTCAGCGTCCTTGGGGAGCAGGGGTCGTGGGTCAGAGTTTCTTTGTAATATCAGTCAGTCTGTCCTGGATGTCTGGGCAGTTTCCCTGTAGGCTTAGGGTACCTTGAGGCTGCAGGCTGTTTTGGAATTCAGTGTTTGCTTGTAGGTCCAAGTTGACTCCATGTTACTGGATCTTGGGGTGTCAGGATGTCCTGGGGCTTAGGTTGCTCCAGGAAATCACACTATATGCTGGGGTAGGGGGAGAAAGGTGGGTATCTTGGATCGATTCTTCTCATCTTGAATGTGGTTATGGACTGAATGTATGTGTCGCCCCTGCCTCTACTCCCATGTTGAAGCCCTAAGTGGGTGTGACAGCATTTGGAGGTGGGGCCTTGGGGAGGCGATCGGGGCGAGATGAGATCCTGAGGTGAGGACTCCAGGCATGGGGTTAACATCTGGACACGAAGAAGAAGAGAGGCCAGAGGTGCTTCTGTCTCTGCCACGTGAAGACACAGAAGGCAGCTGTCTACAATGCGGGGATAGGGTCTTCCCTAGGAACCGAATCAGCTGGCCCCTGGCGGCTGGACTTACCAGCTTCCAGAACTGTGAGAAATAAATGTCTACTGTGTTAGCCGCCCATCCTTGGATATTTTATGATGGAAGCCTGAGCTGATGAAGAGAAATGTACATCCGGTTCTCCTAGGGGATCTTGTTACAACGCCGATTCTGTTTCTATAAGACTAAGCGGGGGGCTGAGATTCTGCATTTCTAACAAGCTGCTGGTGCTGCTGGTGCTGCTGATTATGGGCCATGTTGGAAACATCAAGATCCTAGAGGATTTGGGGGGGGGGTCTTAAATTGTGAGGATGCTTTTAAAGGATGTGTGTGAAAGATTAGCTTGACCTGGGGATCCAGATTGTCCCTTCCAAGAGGCGCAGGGTGTCCCTATTGGGTCAGTGTGTCCTGAGGGGTTAGGATCTCATGGCAGGGTCAGGGGGATCTTCGAGTTGAGGCAGAACATTCTGGATTTCAGGGTGTCCTAGAATATCCTAGAATCCTGAGGTATTAGGTTGTCTTTAAAGGGTCAGGATGGCCTGCGGGTGTCAGAATGGCTCCGTGACTTCCTGAGTCTAAGTCATCTCAAGAAGCCGACTACTGTGGGTGTCACTGTGTCCTGACTGCCCAGGGATCTGGGTGCTTCAGGGTTTCCTTGAAGAATCAGAGTGTCAGGATGTCGTGGGGCTCTCAGTCTCCTGCAGAGTCCACAAGTCCAGGGGGTCATGAAGCCCCTGGCATCCCAATGCTCCTGAGAGTCAGGGTTTTCTGGATGTTTTGGTGACCTCGGAAGGTCATAGAGTCCCAGGGATTCTGAGTGAATAAGGAGGAGGCGATGTGGGGGAAGAAAGCAGACCGTACTTGAGAACTATGGTCTCCGGACACCCATCCTGTGGCTCAGGTTGTCCTGCCATGGCAGGGGGTTGGGGGTTGGGGGTTATGTCTAGTATATTCTGAGAATCAGAACATCTAGGAGGGGCCAGAATGCACTGGTGTCTTTTAGCTTTTTAGATTCCCGGAAACAGGTCCTTGGATGTCACCAAGGCAGGCCCGGCTCCTGGCCCACATCTGCACCCCCTCTCCCCGCGGTGGGGTTCTGAGGAAGGGTCTTGGGAGGAATGCATTGGCTTCTTACCCTGCCTGCTCCCAGGAGGGGATTTAATAGGACAAAAGAACTTGGTCCTCTGGGAATACGAGCTCTTGGCCCCAGTCCCTGGACCCTCCAACTGAGCACCTTCCCTCATCCGGCTTGTGATCCTCCCCAGACGAAGGGGGCCCTGGTGGCCAGGCAATGATTGGACGGGCCCCCAGGGGCGAGGAGCAGGTCACTCCTCCAAGGCTCAGGGAGAAGGAGGCGGTGTGGGATTGCAAGCTGGGGAAGTAGGCAGCTGAGAGCAAAGGGAGAGGACCGCATCGCGGGGACAGGGGACCCACAGCGGGAAGTTGAGGCACAAACGGAGACAGGGTGTGGGCAAGGCAGAGAGAATGAAATGATACTCAAGAGAAGGAAGGGGGAGTTAGGAAAAAAAGATTAGAAAAAAGGAGAGACAGTGAGAAAGGCCAAGATACCTCTCTATACCTAGATCTACACAGAGAGCCAGAGGTACATACAGAGGGAGAAGGAGGCGTAGAGGGGACGACACACCAGAGAAAGACTGACCAGGAGCAGAGACTCGGGGACACGGGGGACCGGACCTCTTAGGTCTCTGTTACTAGTCATGGAAGCGGAAGGGAGGAGTGAGCAGGGTAAGCAAAAGAAGGGGCGACTTTGCACCAGCCCCTGGCCCCAGAGCCACCCCGTCGCCGCTGGGACTCTGACCTCCACGGCCGGTGAGTGAATCTCCGGGCTGGACCTGAGGAGGCAGCAGGTGGGGGGTGGGGGTGCTCCACGCTTAGGCTCCTGGGGGGCAGTGGCTCCCCACAAGGAAGGTGATAAAAAAACAATCCGAGAATGCTAAAACCTTGGGCATCTCAGAAAGTGTGGGGAGGGACAAGTCGTTGGCTTCGCAGATGGGACCCAAGACCCCAACATGGACGGGCTGCAGAACAGCACCCGCAGTTGGGGGTGGGGGTGGAGGTGATGACATCGGGGCCCTCACTCCCGAGCCCCTGGGTCGCCCACCTCTCGGCCTCCTCTGAGATGGGCAGCTGGAGGGGCCGGGGCTCGGGATCCCCTGTGACCAGCAGCTCAATGCATGTGTGTCCCCCAGGTGGACCAGGAGCACTGGGTGGGATCCACACCCTTGGTCCCCATGGGGACGGGTGCCTCAGCTCCAGACATCTCCTTTTCACAGTGTGTGCCTTCCAGGTGTTTCCTTTCGCTCCGTGTTCTCCCTTCCCCGGCTGGCTCTCAGACTAATTAGTGTGGGGGCTTAGTGAGCCTGTGTGGAGGAGAGGCAAGCCTTTCCCACGAGCTCAGGTTCCGCAGCCCGGCGGCCCGGGCCAGGGCCAGGGTAGGAGAGAAGATGAAATGCATGTGAGGGGAGGGTGGGCCTGAGCTCAAGAGGGAGGAATGCTGCATCTGCCCAGGTGAAGGGCCTGGGAGGATGGGAGCAGTCTCGAAAGGGTGTGTGCTGAGTGTGAGCCTGGGGAGCGGGGACCGGGGGCCTTAGAGACAAGGACAGTCTGTTAGTGGCTCAGAGCAAAGAGGAGCCCCGTGGGCTGAGACCCTGGAGGGTGGTACATGTGCTCAGAGAGGTGGAAGGCACAGGAGGGGCACCTGTTGCACGGGAACGTTCCATGGGCACGGGCATAGAGTGAGGGGAGGGGGGCAGGGCCCCGGGTATGAAGTGAGTCCATCCGTACAGTGTGTACGGAGAGCAGGGCGCAGGTCAGGGCACCCCGAGGTGAGGCCAGGACGAGGCTGAGCTGCGTTCAGAGCTGAAGGGTTTCTGGTCAGGGCAGAGTGTGCGAGCAGCAGTGGGGCACTGAGGAGAAACTGGGGAGGGGGACAGGTGGGTCCACTCCGCACAACCTCTGCCTCCCCTCCCTCCGCAGACACCGGCCCTCGGCCCTACAGGAGCCTCTCTGGTGTAGGAGTGCGGAGACCAAGGCTGTCCCCCCAAGGAGGACAGAGGGGTCGCCCGCACTCCCGACGCCGCCACCGTACCACCTTCAGTCCCGCACAGCTGGAGCAGCTGGAGGCAGCCTTTGGGAGGAATCAGTACCCCGACATTTGGGCCCGAGAGGGCCTGGCCCGGGACACAGGCCTCAGCGAGGCCAGAATCCAGGTGAGGCCCCAGTATCCCCCTCCTCTTCTGGGAAGAGGTGCAGATTCGGTGCCTGGGAACTGCTGGGCTCTCAATTCTCCTGGGCATTAGAACTTTCCCCTCGGCGTTCCCCAGAACACAGCCTTGACCCACGGTCCGTACCGCCTCACCTACATCCGGAATGTCCCTCGAATTGAACCCAAGCTCTAACCTGATCTAACTTGAATTTCAGCATCCTACCCTCAGCCTTAACTGGATGTGAATTCCAGCAGATATACAGTCTTAACTGTTTGCATGCCCACGTAGCCTTGTCTGTAACCATGGCCTTGAAACCCAGCCAGCCTGCTGCTCCTTCCATCCGAACCATCGAGGTAGTTAATCTTAGATACAAACCCTACCCGAAATCCAGCCCCGTCTCTAACAGTTAAACTCATCCACAGTCTTAATCTCTAATAACCCTCCGGGATGTTTCCTATTCTCTGTGGAGGGAAAATGTCATTTGGTGTCATGGTTTATCTCTTTCTCATGGGAAGTTGACACTTCGAACTCTCCCAGATTTGCAGTAGAGCAAATCTCGACGCAGGTTGAGGGTGACGGTCTGGGTCTTGTTTTGTGAGAAGGCCCAGCTCAGCTGTGCCTCTGGGAAGAGCTCTCCTTCCTCTGCGGTGCGGGAGGGGCTTATGCTCAGTACCTGAAGCTTCTGCCATTGACGGGGAGACTGTCCCTACTTGAGAGAGGCTCTGATGCGGCTGTTCTCCCCCTCCCTCAGGTCTGGTTCCAGAACCGCAGAGCGAAGCAGAGGAAGCAAGAGCGGTCACTCCTCCAGCCACTGGCCCATCTGTCTCCTGCCACCTTCTCTGGTTTCTTGCCCGAGTCCCCTGCTTGCCCCTACTCCTACCCAACACCGCCTCCACCCATGACCTGCTTCTCTCACCCCTACAACCATGCCCTTCCCTCTCAGCCCTCCACTGGCAGTTCCTTTGCTCGACCCCACCAGCCTGAAGACTGGTATTCCACCTTGCCTCCAACGCCCACTGGCCATCTGCCCTGCCCCCCACCCCCTACCATGCTTCCCCTCAGCCTTGAGCCCCCAAAATCCTGGAACTAAGGCCAGACAGGTACTGATAAGGAAATCCCCCCCAGCCCGTGGCCCTGGTGAAATGCACAGAAAGTTGGGTGGCTTCCCTTCCTTCCAAGGTTCAAGTAGAAATTTAGTGAGGGGCAGCTCAGTGACTGGGAATTTAGAAATGGGAGGTCATGCTGAAGAAGGCCCACAGGTCATTAGTTGAGGGAGTTTAGGGAGGTGAACCTACTAGAATATAGAAGTAAAAAGCCTCCAGGGAGGTGACCGGTGGAAGGGTGGGTATTGACAGAAGCAGTTGTTGCTGCTGGTGAATGGAAGTGATTGAACATGACAGAACTTTCGGGGCTGTGTTGATTAAGATCACAGTTGAAGATCTTCATACAGCAGTTTCTAGCTCCTTTTAATAAGGCTTTTGATTCAAAGTCTACCTGTTCATCCTTTCTCCGTCACCCACCCGCCACCCAAATCGGTCATTCACTTTTGTTCATTAATGTTCTAGGAATACCTCTTGAATATTTTCCTCTCTTTACCGTTCCGGCAGACACTTTGCCTTTTCTGGCCCCGTATCTTCTAACTGGTCCTCCTCAGTGGCTCCCTTAGCTCCAGACGTTCCCCTTACCAACAGGACCCTGAAAATCTGATCATCACAGAAGAGCTCTCCAAGATCTCATAAAGAATAAAAAAATAAGATCTGAGTCTTCAGTATTACCTTCAATCTGACTTTGAAATCGATTGCAGGTCATAACATATATGGTTTCTGATAGAGAAGAAACAATTAGACTCAGGGCTGACTTTTCCAAATGCCAGCCAGGAGTCTTAAGGCTCACAAGAGGTCATTACCAGGAAAGAACCCGCTGGGAAGTCCCTTGGTCTGAGCCCTCCTCACAGAAACCTGGCGCGGCCTCATTGGTGGCCCCATTTATATATCCTATGGCTTATAGGGTATTTTACTCATAATGTGCTTACTTACCTCACTTATTGGCAGGCCCCTAGAAAAATCCTTAAACAAGCCCCTAGGAATGGATATTCATGTTATTTATAAAATTTTATATATATAAAAGTCTGGAGTCAAAACCTCTGTACTGTGCCTTCGCCTTCCCATGGATTTATCTGCTTGGGCCAGATTGCCTTCCAGAAACATGCCACCAGCCTCCCAAACTCCCCCAGTGTTGGTTTCAGCACATCCTTGTTGACCTCCACCATTTTGACCTTCTTGTCCCCTGAGGGCGATGTCTCCTTACTGCTTATTTGTCAGTTTTCATTTACACCGCTGCTAGTGAGAGGGGAAACAGTGTCATGTTTACTGGCAACTTGTATGTTTCCTGTCTGGCTTCTTTGAGGTATTTCTGGATTTGTGTATTGGTAGAGTCATCTTTCTTTAGTGATCCAGGACGACTTGTGCAGTAGGGGTAGAAGTCGCTTTTTAGATGTGTGGCGGCTGTCCTTCGCTATTTGTTACTTGTGTTCTAGCCTTTCTGAGCAAGGTTTTCCTGAGAGAATTAAGCCCTAATGCTGTCGGTACGTATCATATGTAACTTCTGTTTTCAGCCCCTGGGATGCTACCAGTTATGCAGAATTGGTAGAACCCAAGAAATATTCCCACGGGTCATTCTCTGCATGGGGTGGTTTGGCTGAGGAATCCCGGCAGAGACCTCTCCCCTTGTTTTTATCAGCTCTAGCCACATTCCCTCCGTGATTTGGAGCAAAACACCTCGCTTTGAATCATCTGAACTTTATCTTAGGATGTGCAGTCATGCACAATTTTCATGTAATTTCCTCATGACCAGCCAGCCAGTCTTACCAGTCGAATGTATCTGGTTGTCTGACACTGATTTGTGAAGTCCTGCTTTTTCACACACACTAATTTCTCCTTTACACGCAAGACAGTTGTAGACGCCCGGATATTTCCATCAGTTAGCTCGTCCCTTCTGGCACCACCACCATCCTAGGGTTATAATTCTGTGAAATTTAAGGATTATTGATATCTTTTAAAATGTTAAGTCGTCTTATACAAGCACAGATGTGTCCTGTCATTTTTCAGACTCCTCTTACGTCATTCGGGAAAGTTCTTTATATACACACACACATATATCTAAAACAAATCTCAATAGGAGTTTTATAAATTACAAAAGTACTCTTTTTAACAAGTCTACTCAAAATATTATACATATATGTGTGTATATATATATATATACATATACGACAGTATATTTATATGTGTATTAACCTAGATTAACTCCGAAAGCCTTATGTTGAGCAAAAAGCATTTTTTCCCAGAGAAGTACTTTCACTATATCATACCGTTTATATAAAGTTTTAACTGTGCAAAACAACTTGAAAAGTGATAAAAATTTAAATGCATATTAAGATGCATATAGATTAAGTAAAAATCGCAGACCAGCAGTTTCTGGAGGGCGTTTGCTCCCTACAGGCCCCTTATCTCGGCTCACCTGAGCCCCGCTGCCTCCAGTGCGGGAGAATGACCCGGCACATTGGAGCCTTAAGGGTTAATATGGCATCACGGAGTCCTGGCACGTTTTCTTGTAAAACCCAATGGAAGGGCAGGGCGCACCTCAACTCTTCTGGTTTCCCTGTCCTTCCTCCTTGGGAGAAGAGATACTCTTAAAACTGGCAGAGGGTTGGAATCTGCACCCCAGTTGGGAATATAAAAGAAAGAAAGAAAAAGGGGGAGCTCAGCTGGCTCAGTCAGTAGGGCATGTGGCTCGATCTCAGGGTCATGAGTTCGAGCCCCATGCTGGGTGTAGAGACTACCTAAAAAATAATAAACTTTAAAAAAGAAAAAACCGGTCCTACAAGCAGCAACATCCCCTTCCACCTCCCCGCCAACCAAAGGGGAAAGCAGCCACTCGAGGGAGAAAAGGTTAGGAATTCGTCTTCGCGCTGGGAAATGAAATGCGGGTGGAGAAAACCCTCCAGGTGGGTCCTGGGAGCACGCAGGGAGGGCACAGGCAGTGCGCGTGCGCGGTCCAAGGTAGCCTCTGCGGGCGGCAGGTGCCTTTCTGTGCAATGGAGGCGACCGGCGATCACGATTTACCAGCCAGGCCTAAGAAAGTAGGGGTTGTAAAACATTCAGCTGCCGAGAGAAGCTTCAGTTGCCAGGAGCATTTCATCGAGGGACCAGCGGGAACCCGCAAGACTCCAGGTCGGGGCCGCTTCTGGCTCCACCGGCCTCACCTTACCCGGGAGCTGGAAGGCCGTGCGTCCACTTCTCCGCAGGAGTCTGGCGCATCTCTGGCCTGCGGGCTGTCTGTCCAGTGCACACCGAACCTGGCCGCCTTGCAAGATGCAGCTCTCCGGCTCGCAGCTCGCTGTCCCCAAATCGTGGCCAGCATGCCACCCATGACAGCAAGTCTTGAGAAGACGACTTCCACGCGCATTTTCAGTCTTCCTTCAGAATGGGGACAGCTGGCTCCCGAGATTGGCAAGAGGACAAGTGTAGATCCCAGCCCACTGCTTGCCTGACATCTCTACCAGCTCCTACTCCTTGCTGTGCCCAGAAAGACCTCTCCAGTTCGAGGTGTACTCAGACTGCTTGTCAAGGTGCTGTCTACACCACTCACGCACACATACAGCGCCCCCCTTTGGTTCCCTGGGGACCAAGGCTCAGCCTGCCTTTGGGAAGATGGAACTGGGGACTATATCTTGCAGACCCTAGAAAGGGGATCAGGGCCATTCAGACAGGGAATCACTGTACTGGGGACCTGGGTATGAGGCCTAACTGGGAAATGGGGCATGGGCTGGGACTCTGAGAACTTCTCTCCAGGTAGAGGGGAACCAGACAGGGCCCTCCAAGTGCTGGGCCCACACTAGGGGCCCAGGTGCCAGGCTCTAAGACTGTACCAGGTGGGTGTCCCCCCCCCAGGGGCTTATCAGACCTCTTATTATTTTCCCGGTTTCCCAGTACCCCCACTCTCTCTTTTCTGAGCTAGGTACAGTGAGGCTGAAGTTCCAACAGCAAGAGGGGTTCTGAGAATTTGCCCTGTTTGTATTTGGGCAGTTAGCTTCAGTTTTCCAAGTTCCTGCTCCGCTGAGGTCCCTCCTCTCTTCCCTCCCACCAGCCTCTGAGTTATGCCCCCTTGGCATCTAAAGGCCTATGGGGTCCTTTACTTCTCTCCTATCACCCAACTAAGAAGCCTAAAGTGGAATAAAAGTAGAGGTCAGCCCCACAGGGTGACTCACAGAGAGAGAGAGAGAGAGTGCGTGTGTGTGTGTGTGTGTGTGTGTGTGTGTGTGTGAGTGTTTGGGGCTAGTGTCTGGATAAGTCTAGGAAGCCACATGGCCAAAGACTTTGGGGTTTAGGGTACTCAAACCATGCACTTATCAATTTATTTGCAGGACACCTGGGTCCATCTGAGCCCTGGTGTCCTAGTACCAGCAAATGGGACGTGGAGAGCTGGTGTAGGGTATCCCAACTAGCAGCCAGAGCACCTCTGGGAGATTTCGGTGTCTTCTAGGGTGAGATGGGCCCATGCACTCCAGGGTCAGGGGAACAGGGACCCCTCAAGATCTGGGCCAGGTGAGGGAGGTGAAGGGGGGACACATGGGTGTAGACAGCTGCCTCTCCACCACATAGGCCCTTCAGTCACAGGGACAGGGACCCCAAGGTCAAAAAAGTCAGGTCCTCTTGCCCATCTCCAAAAGACAGAACTGACCCTTGACCAAGCCATCTACCTTGAGAGCAGTGGGGAGGAGAGAGCTACCTGCTCAGTGCCCGTGACTCCCACCACCACCTCCCCCGTTGCACCGTTATAAACAGTTCTGCTTCTTGTTAAGACTTCTCAGATAAGGCAACTAGAAAGCTAGTTCTGTGGAAACATTTGTGAGCCACCTACCTTAGTGTCAAGATGGGGGTCAGATGCAGGGAGTCCTCTTGAATCCAAGAAATCCTGCCAGATGCCAGGACGTTCCAGGACGGGGAGGACCACGTGAGCCCAGCCTCAGACAGAGAGAAAAAAAAATAGAAGACACCAAAGGGGGAATCTTCCTCCCCACCCCACCCCCACCTCGGCGACCTTATCCGCCTCTAAGCGCACCTACAGGCGCTGCCACCAGAGTGTCTGGGGGAAGGAGAGGAAGGAGTGGGAGCGTCCCAGCAGCGCCAGCTCAAGACAGGCAGCCGCAGAAGCCCTTGGCCAAAGCCCTTGGCCAAAGCTCTGAACAGGGGCCCCCGCTTCCCAGGGCAGCTTACTGGCCGAGCTCAGCGCCCCCATCCCTGCCTGTCGCAGGCAACCCGGGGAAGGGACCGGGGGAGAGGGGACTGTGAGCCGCGGACTCGAAACAGAATGCTCCCAGCCCTCCCACCACCACCCCACCATCCTGTCTCTGCAGAGCCTTTAACTCACGGAGCCCCGGTCTGCGCTCCCATCTCCGCGCTGATGCGAGGCTGTGCGTCCTTGACTGCAGGGTGACTTGGGAGGTAGACAGTGATGCTTTGAAAGGGGAAAAACCGTCCTTAAGGGAAGGTTGGGTCTGGGGCGGCCGGTGCAGCTGGGGAAGGAAGGCAGTGCCGTTCCTTACTCCAGGTCTGTTGAGTTGTGGGAATGCCCACCCCTCACCCCGGGTCCCGACAGACGGTGAGGGTGGGGGGCACTTAGCCTCATATTCATAGAGGCAGCTGCCTTTGGGTAGGGGATCTACTTCCTGTGCTCAGATCTCAGGAACCCTTCTAACTTCTGGACCTGGTTGGGGGGCGGGGGGCGGAAGGCCACCTGACTTGTGCCTCCTACATAAGGTGCCAGGGTGGGGCAGGGCACAGGAAATGGACCCGGGCACCCGCCTCAGCATTGATTGCCTTTCCTTGCTGCTAACAGGTTGTCCTCCTTGGGGACTGTGAGGGTTGGTCACTGCTTGGCATTCAGTGTTTGTCCCCACTACCAGGCCACCTCTCCTGAGGGGGGAACAGAACACCACCTGGCTGTTCCTTGCTGTCTAGTCCCCAGTGGCGCATGGTAAGGTCCTGCTTACAGGTTGTAGCCTTACCTCATCGCTCTCCCCAGAATTCTAGGGCGGCTGCTTCCTGGACTTTGAGATGGGGTGAGACCCAACAGGGAGTAGCTGGGTGCCAGGATTCCCAGCAGCTGTGGACTCCTGGGATAGCCCTGGGGGAACCCCCCTCTCTCCCGCTCACTCCAGACTGGGCAGGACAGGCTTCCCCTCTGCTCCAACCTTGGTAGACCAGCGTTAGTGACCTCGGGCCCCAGGTGCTGAGGAGGAGGGGTGCTATAGAGGTTCCTTCGGCTCTAAGGCCAGGCCCATTGAGCTGAGGGCCCCCGTATGGGGCTCCAGACTGTAGCTTCCCTTTGGCTATTGGGGTCTCCAACAGGGCTGAAGCCCCCTTCTTGTAGGACAGGGCTGCAACGGGAGCCCCAAGAGAGATAGTGGGGATAACAGGGCTTACAACTTTTTCGTTTAAAAGGAAGTTCTCCAGGGGCACTTGGGTGGCTCAGTGGGTTAAGCCTCTGCCTTCGGCTCAGGTCATGATCTCAGGGTCCTGGGATCGAGCCCCACATCAGGCTTCTGCTCAGCAGGGAGCCTGCTTCCCCCTCTCTCTCTGCCTGCCTCTCTGCCAACTTGTGATCTCTCCCTGTTAAATAAATAAATAAAATCTTTATTAAAAAAAGGAAATTCTCCAAACTGCCTTGTCAATGGCCTCCTGATGGGCTCTAGCCTGATTTTGTGATGTCATGGAGGCTGGTAAATTTTCATGGGACTGTAGAAGTTAGAACTCTAGATGTTCGTATCTCCCCTTGTCAAGTCTCGCCTTTCACTGGCCACTGTTAGGCAGAGTCAGGTGGGAAATGTAAGCTGTCCCTCCTCAGCTCTCTTTTACCACACACTCTGGACCTTTGCATGATCCTGCTTTTGTTGGTGTTTATCTTAATAGGTATGGTTATTACCAAGCTTTGCACTATTGTAACAAAATTTTATAGTTGGTAATGTGTCCAGAAAGAGGAGGTGACGTGACCTTATTAATCTCATTGAATAGGAAGCATAAGTTGTGCTCCCTTGTTCCTGCATTCTCGGTGGAGCTGTGCATGTTTTGTCTCTTTTGTAACTGGGCCTGTCAGCCCTCCATCCATCTGCACAGAAACCTCATTTATGCCTTTCCTGTTCCCAAAGAATATCAGAGTCCTAAATACAGCCTGTGTAGGTAGGTAGTGATGGGGGGAGTGCAGTTCCAAGGTCCCCAAGACCACTCCCAGGCCCCGTGATTCACTAGAAGGACTCACAGAACGCAGGAAAGCCATTCTATTCACCGCTACAGTTTACTACAGCAAAGGGAAACGGATTCAAATATGCCACAGGAAAAAGCACACCGGGCCTGTCCAGGAGACCAACAGGTACAAGCAAACTTCCAGTTGTCCTTTCCGAATGCTGTTGTAGGCAGTGCTCAGTTCTCCGGTGTGTGGACAACAAGCATTACTACCCAGGCAAGCTCACCGAACTTTTAGTATCCAGTGTCTGTAGTTGGAGGTCAGTTATGTAGGCATGACTTACCAACCATGCACCCGACCTTCAGTCTCCAGCCACTGCGGAGGTCAAGGCCATACCGCCTGGCTCAAGCCCCATCACTGTCTGGTGTGACCCAAGGTCTCCAAGTAAACAAGGATAGGAGAGAACCTCCAACCAAGGGCTTAGAAGTTACCTCCCAGGAGCAGAGCACAGGGCCAAATCCTTCCTTAGAATGTGAACGTTCTGGTCAGCCCAGACTTGCACTTATTCTTTTTCTTCATGGGGATAAGAAAGGGGGACAGTTAAAAAGTCAATCTAAACTTTAATTGCTTATTCATTAAACTTGTAGATTTTTTATAAGATTTTTATTTATTTATTTGACAGAGATCACAAGTAGGCAGAGAGGCAGGCAGGGGGAGGGAGATAGCAGGCTCCCTGCTGAGCAGAGAGCCCCATGCAGGGCTTGATCCCAGGACCCTGATATCTTGACCTGAGCGTAGGGCAGAGGCTTTAACCCACTGAGACACCCAGGCACCCAAACCTGTAGATTTTAGATATTCATTTGCCCACCCACCTCCTGGGGGTTGCCGGCTGTGTTCCTTCTTTCCTATTCACGATTTCCTACTGAAAACAAGGAAAGAGAGGATTAAAGAATTTGTGTGACCTAATTACATTGGCCTCACAAAGTGGTTGTAATGACTTTTGAGGGTGTGAAGACAGATCTTCTGCAAACATAGTGAATTGTAAACCTTGAGATTTGTGGGCTCCGAACTTCAAAAAGATTTATGATATTATCACATTTGATGTTCCAGTGGGCTTTGAATTTATATCCCCATTCGTCAGATGCAGAAACTGAGGTTTGGGAATGTAAGCTGACTTGCTGAAGGTCTCTGCACTTGCAGGGCAACCAGGAATCACCCCCTGGGAAGTTGCATGGAATCTACTTAAGACATTCTCAACGTTTTCAAGAAGCTCATGTTCCTGAGGGCAAATGCAGTGTGTTTAAAAATGCAACCATGTCCAACTACTTCTTGACCGAAATCCTTAGAAATCAACTGTTGATTCTGTCCGTCAAAGAGAAAAATATCCCCAAGTCATAAATCTGGATATCTGAGCTACATTCCTCTACTAAGTGTCCATTTTTGCTAGAACTTTTGTTACCACCAAGTGGCACAAACCAAGTGGCTTACAAACAGGAATTGCTCTACACCAGATGTTACGGGGGACACGAATTAAAACAATGACTCCACTCCTTATTAGAGTGGCTGAAATCCAGACCACTAACACTAAATCCTGGGGAAGATGCGGAGTCAGAGGAGATCCTATTCACTGCTGGTGAGAATGAAAAATGGCACAGCCACTTTGGAAGACCAGCAGTTTCTTACAGAACTAAACAGTCTTGTCATGGGATTGTGCTCCTTGGTATTCACCTAAAGGAATTGAAAACTTATGTCCACATACTAAATAAGCATTATCTAAAACATTCAAAAAAAAAAAGAAAGAAAGAAAAGAAAACCTTATGTCCACAGAAAAGCCTGCACAGGGATGTTTACAGCAGCTTCACTCATAATTGCCAATTAAGATGTCCTTCAGGAGGTGAATGGATAAGTAAACTGTGGTCCATCCAAACAATAGACTATTACTTGGTGCTAAATGGAAATGACCTGTAAGTCAAGAGAAGACATAGAGGAACTCTAAGTGCCCATTGCTAAGTGAAAGAAGCCAGTCTGAAAAGGCTGTATGATTCCAACCAGGTGGCTTTCCGCTAAAGGCAAAACTATGGAGACAGTAAAAAAATCAGTGGTTGTCAGGGGAGGGAGGGATGAGTAGGCAGAAGACAGAGGACTCCTAGGGCAGTGAAACTACTCTATAGGTCTTTATACCTTTGTCTAAACTCCCAGAATGGGCAACACCAAGAGTAAACCCTGAGGTAAACTGTGGACTTGGGATGATTGCGAACCATCAGAAATGTGCCGTCTCACAGTTTCAGAGGCCAGAAGTCCAAGATTGCTGGTTCGTTCCTTCTCATAGCTGTGAGACAGAATCTGTGCCATGCCTCTTGCCCAGCAAGGACCCAGGAGGTCCGTTGCCAATGTTGGCTTACAGAAGCATCATCACCCCATTTCTGCCTTTTTCTTCATGGGGCGTTCTCCCAATCTATGTGTCTGTCTCCAAACTTCCACTTTTTATAAGAGCACCGGTCCTATTGGCTGAGGGCCCACCTAAGTCCCTTATTTTGACTTCATTACTTCTGAAAATACCCTATCTCCAAATAAAGTCACATTCTGAGGTACCGTAGTGAGGACTCCAGTTTAGGAATTTTTGCAGGATACAACATAGCACAGAACAGTTAGTAAACAATAACTTTAAAAAAAATCAGTGGGCAGGGCACCTGGGTGGCTCAGTGAGTTAAGCCTCTGCCTTCGGCTCAGGTCATGATCTCAGGGTCCTGGGATGGAGCCCCACATCGGGTTCTCTGCTCAGCGGGGAGCCTGCTTCCCTTCCTCTCTCTCTCTCTGCCTGCCTCTCTGTCTACTTGTGATCTCTATCTGTCAAATAAATAAATAAAATCTTAAAATAAAAATCAGTGGTCAGAATTCTGACCTCCACCTTACTGTGGAGAGCTGGAAGAAGGGTAGCTCTCATTCTTGCTATAAAAAAGAGCTGCTGTAACATCAGGGTTTTTTTTAACTTTGTTTGAACCCATTGGAAGATGAGGTCATAGAGTAACCCACTAGCCTGAAATCTGAGAGCCAGTGCCTGGGATAGGACAGGAGAAAGAAGAGGTTGGTTAGGATAGTAGACAAATTGGTGAAGAGTGAGTATAACCTGACAGGATTATATGAATCCCCAGGAAATCATTAAAAAAAAAAAAAAAGGAAAAGTACACACCCTCTTGGAGACATTTTCTTCCATTAATCTCACTGGGTGTTCATCACAACAAGCCTTAAAAAGTGAGCTGTGGACCAATATGGAACAGTTTAACATATGCATCATTGGAATCCCAGAAAAAGAAGAAAGAGAAAATGGGGCAGAAATAATATTTGAAGAAATAATGGCTGAGATTTTTTTCCATATTAGTGACAGACACGAAACCACCAATCCCACAAGCTTTATGAACTTTGTATCAATCGTGTTTTATCATTTCTGTAACTTGATGCATTAATATCATCAAAATGGATGTCAATTACTTTAGGTAAACTACTAGGGAGGGAAGATAACCATTTAACGTCCCCACATTCCCAGCATAGCATGAGGTCACAAGGGTGCCACTTTTAAAATTATTTTTTTATTTTTTATTTAAAGATTTTTATTTATTATTTGACAGGGAGAGATCACAAGTAGGCAGAGAGGCAGGCAGAGAGAGAGGGGAAGCAGGCTCCTGGCTGAGCAGAGAACCCGACATGGGGCTCAATCCCAGGACCCTGACATCATGACCTGAGCCGAAGACAGAGGCTTAACCCACTGAGCCACCCAGACGCCCCAGGGTGCCACTTTTAAATATAGCTAGCCAATCCTGGGACCTCCTTCTTCCCTCCTCCCTCTGGAAGAAACCACAAAAAAGGCACTAGGCCACATTTCCTCCCTCTCTGTCTGTCTTTTTTTTTTTTTTTTTAAGATTTTATTTATTTATTTGACAGACAGAGATCACAAGTAGGCAGAGAGGCAGGCAGAGAGAAGGAGGGAAGCAGGCTATCTGCTGAGCAGAGAATCCGATGTGGGGCTCGATCCCAGAACCCTGGGATCATGACCCGAGCCAAAGGCAGAGGCTTTAACCCACTGAGCCACCCAGGCGCCCCATCCTCTCTGTCTGTCTTATAACTGACCCCAGAACTTCCCCTGAGCAGCTCTGTGGAGTGCTGTGTTCTTCCCAAGAAACTAGAATACAATAATTTTATAAATTCATGGTCATTCTCTCCTTCTGATTTGTGTTTGGCCTTACCATACCTTTGTTAAAATAAAAAACAAAGAGACCAACCTGGGCAATTTCCTGAGCCAGCAAAACCAGTTCAGTCACACAAGCAAAGCTTAATTTAGCCTATTTTGCAAGTCTAACTTGACCTGGGTCATTTCTTGCTAATACCTCTGGAAATCATAAGCAAAACCAACCACTGATCAATTCCCTATCACTTAAGAAAATTCTATTATAACCAATCACTGTGAAGAATAAACAGTCACTGCTTTTTCACTATCTAAGCTGCTTTATAACAACATATCCCTGAGCCACATTCCATATTTCCCTTTGAGTGCTCCCAGTTTGCAAAATGTCTTCGTTGTGTACCAATAAACTTTTACCAAGTACTCTTTATTGGTCTTCTTTTATTTCTGGACTTTTGACATCTTTGTTAATAAATTTTGATGAAAACAAATTTCAAGAAGGATAGAAAGCTCTCCCACCACCAAAAATCACATTTATTCATCATATTCAAACTGGTAAAAACAAAAAACAAAATCTTTGAAGGAAGCCAGAGGGGAAAAAAGACCCATTAGCTACAGATGGACGAGGCTATGAAGTACAGCAGCTTCTCATCAGAATACGTACAAGCAAGAACATGGTAGTATCATCTTTACAGTGCTGAAAAACAAAGCTGTCAATCCAGAACTTTTACTTAGTGAAAATATCCCTCAAAAGTGAAGGAGAAATAATTTTCACAACCAGCAATAACTGAAGGAATTCACTGCCAGCAGACCTACTCTACAAGAAACGTGAAAGTAAGTGATTCAGGCAAAAACAAAAGTAAACAGGGACACCCGGGAGGCTCAGTCCATTAAGTGTCTGCCTTTGGCTCAGGTCATGATCCTGGGATCCTGGGATCAAGAGCTTCAGGATCCAGTTCAGCATCTGGCTCCTTGCTCCTGGAGCCTGATTATCCCATCCCTTTGCCCCTCCCCCTCCTTGTACTCACACCTGCATGCTCTGACAAATAATAAATAAAATCTTTAAAAGAAACAAAAAACAATATAGGTTGGAAATTCAGATCTACACAAAGAAATGACATGCATTAGAAATAGAAGAAATGAAGGCAAAGTAAAATATTTTTCTTATTTTTATCACTCTAAAAGCTATCTGCTTAAAGCAAAAATTGTAACAATGTCTTCTGTATGTGTAGTGTATTTTAAAGTGAGGTGTATGACCCAATGACAAAGAGATGGAAGGGAGGAATTGGGAATAAACACTTAAGGTCTTTACACTACAAATGAAGTATTTAAAAAAGGAATTAATAATAAGTCAATTGAGGAGGTGAAAAGAAATAATAAAACTAAATCCATAAAGGCAAGAGAAGAGAAAACAAATAAAAAAACACTTAGCAAGCACATAGATTTTAATCCAACCATGCCAATAAACACCATTAATATTAATGGCCTAAATGTTACCAGGTAAAGACAAGAGATTGTCAAATTGGATAAAAGAAAAAAAGAAAGACCCAACTGTAGGTGGTCGGCAAGAAACCGACCTTATTTATTTTTTTTAATTTATTTGACAGAGAGAGATAGATCACAAGTAGGCAGAGAGGCAGGCAGAGACGGGGGGTGGGGTGGGGGGAAGCAGGCTCCCTGCTAAGCAGAGAGCCGATGGGGGGGGCTCGATCCCAGGACCCTGAGATCATGACCTGAGCTGAAGGCAGAGGCTTATCCCACTGAGCCACTCAGGTGCCCCAAGAAACCTACTTTAAATAGAAAGATAGGGGTAGGTTAAAACAGTAGTTATAAAGGAGGAGAAGGGTAATTTTGCTTACCAGCATACAGCTGGCAATGTTTGGAGGCATTTTGGTTTTCAGAACTAGAAGGTGCTGGAGCGTAGAGAGGCTGGGGACACTGCTGAACATCTTACCCTGGATAGAACAATCCCGCTACAAAGAATTATCTCAAAATTTCATCAGTGTTGAGGTTGAAAAACTTTGGGATAAAATTAAATAATTGGAAAGATATCATGAGAAACAGCAACCAAAAAAAAAAAAAAGTTAGAGGTCATGTTTTTTTTTGTTGTTGTTGTTATTTTATTTTAAAATAAAATAACAACAGGTGGGAGATCAGGTTTGGCCCAAGGTTTGCAGACCATGTTATACACCAATTTTAATATGAATAATAAAAACATGATTTAAAATAGTAACAAAATTCAGTATTTAGGTATACATTTAATAAAATAGGGGCAGGATTTGTATGCTGAAAACTATAAAGTTCTGATGAACACAAATAGATAAAACTTCAATAAAAAGGTACACCGTTTTCACTGCTCAGAAGCCTCAATATTCTTAGGAGGTCAGTTTTTCCTAATTTGATCCACAGAGCCAATGCAATTCCAATCAAAATCCCCGCAGGCTTTGTTTGTTTTGTTTTGTTTTTTTCCTTTTCCTTCCTTTGTAGATATTGACAAGCTGAGTATGAATTGCAAATAGCACTCTGAGAACCCTAGGTCTAGAAAAGCGAGGACTGACTGGCTGGTGAAGAAATTTTACTTTTTCTCAACATACGTTGTGGGTTTGTTTTTTGTTTGTTTTACACACGCGCAGACCACACACCACACCCACAGACAAACGGGGGCCAGAGCAGCCGTGTCCTTCTGAGAGCAGACCCTGGAAACAGTGAACCTGCACTTTGAGGTTTGGGGGTCTGCGCGTCTCCTGCACTTTCCATCTCAGCCTTGAGAACCGTTCCGAATGCCCGGGTTTCGGGCGGACCCGGTGCGCGTCCGTGCGCGCAGAGCGCAAAGGGGCTGCAATCCCCAGCCAGCGCCGCGGCGTTTCCGCGCGCGCGCGCGGTTGCCGGAATCGCCCCGGGGAGCTGCGTCGGACTTGGAAAGCAGTTGGCTGGCTTGGGTTCGGTTCGGTTCGGCGGCGGTCCTGGTAAGAGGGCGGTCGGCTTGGATTCCCCCGCGGATCCCAGGCAGCAGCGCGGGCGCGGGCCGGAGCAGCAGGGAAGAGGCCCCCTTCCCAGACGGCCTCCAAACAGGACCTCCTGAGCGCCCTTCTGCCGTCCCTCGGTCCTTTCCTGACCTTGACGCTGCCTGTCTCATTTCGGAGCCCCGCCGTCGTGGAACACCTGCCGCGGGTCGGCTTCTCAGGTTCGTGGTTTCTAATTTTCAGGAAACGCTTGGAGTTGTCATCATTAAGTTTCTCACGCAGCTTATTGGAATTACTCCCACGGACTCACCTTCGTTGCTCCGTGAGTAGGGATCCCCACCTCCCGTCCTCCACCCCACTTTTTCTTTTTTTAAAAAAAGAATTATTTATGTATTTGAGAGAGAATGAGAGAGAGAGATAGAGCATGAGAGGAGGGAGGGTGGGAGGGGGAAGCAGAGTCTCTGCCTAGCAGGGAGCCCAGTGGGGACTCCATCCTGGGACTCCAGGATTATGACCTGAGCCAAAGGCAGTCGCTTAACCAGCTGAGCCACAAAGGCGCCCCCATTTCTTGACTGTTGTATTAGCCATGGATAGGAAACCTTCTGCTTGTTGTTCCTCTATCAGTCCCCTTGCTGAACCATTTTCCGAATTCTTCCCTAATTTGTATTTGTTCCTTGTTCCACACTGTTGGAAAAGTTCAAGATATTTACGTCTTCTGGAGCTTCAAGTTCAGCTGCATTGGCTAACAGGCCTTGAACCGGGTGGCGCACAGGTGTAACAGAGCCGTGTGATTTTGCCCAGGTGGTGTGGAGGCGTCTCCCGTGCTGGAACGTTGCTTTGATTTACACACTGTTTGACGTGGAAGGAAACGTCATCCCAGTCATGTTAGGCATGTGTGTATGGACACGTGCTCATTTATACATGAAGTAGGGAAATGTGCGAGGCTTCAGCAAGACTTAAATTGAAATGATCTTTCTCCCCCCATAGAGAACCCCATAGAGGATCTATCACAGGGGACCCACTGTGAATCTCTGGGATAAATCCGACGTGATTATATTCGTCATTCTCTAACTTACTGGTTATCTGGCTTCATTTATTGGGATAATTGTTCCTCTCACTCACCTGTAGGTATCATAGATTTCCTTTGCATAATAAGCTGGATCGTTATACATCTTTTGTTCTTTCCTTAAAAAAAAATCTGTATGAAATGGGAACCATCTTCTCTAAAATGTAACACCGTCTAGATCCAAAGCCTCTGAGGTATTCTTCTTTGTTCTATTTTTTTGTTTGTTTGTTTAGTTTTGCTTCTTTCTTAATGTGTTTTCTTCCATATTGCCAGTTTGTTGGAATGCTCAATTTTATGAGTGAACACGAAGCCAGAGTGGTCTTTTTTCTTGTTTACATTTCCTTTGACTAATGTTTGGTATGCCACTCTTAATATACCATTTTTATTTCTTCCTTAACCCTACTCCTCTTCCTTCTTCATAAGGGAAATTTGAATATTTTCCTCTTTATTTGCTCTCTACTCTTAGAGGAAGGATGAACCACCCAATGGAAATTCAGGATGTCAGACACACAGAGGGCCAGCCATCAAAGAAGAGATTTTTCTCCACTCTTGCTGGGCTGTGCTTCCTGTACCTTATTCAAGAGGACTGTCTGAATTTGAGGGTTTTTTACGAAGTGCCCCCCCACCCCCCCCCACCCCCAGTAATCTCTACACCCAACTTGGGGCTTGAACTCACGACTGTAGAGATCTTGAATCATATCCTCTTCCGACTGAGCCATTCCATCTCATGTTCTGGATTCCACACCACCTCTTCTTGAATCTGTTCATTTCTTCAACAGTTATCTTAAAATTTACTTTTATTGTGATTGAAGTAATAGCTTTGTTTTACAGGTTTTTAAAATGGCATTTAGAAGCAGTTTTTACAACTTCTTTAAGGCTACTCTCGGGCTTGTAACAAAAAACAACCTGCTACTAGTCCCATCCCCAGTAATATAAAATACAGACTTTCTGTAATGGTAGATGAAGATTTAACTCTTCTCTACCCATGTTCCTGCTATCCTCTTCCCAGTATAGTTACAGGACAATTTTGATTAAGTTGGTAGTTAGTGTGAATAATTCCATAACACTCTAAACCTCATTTAGCACAGCGAGAAATCGTATATTACTATTGCATTTCATCTCCTGTAACATTTGATTTTTTTCTGGATCATCTAATTGCCTTTTGTTTTCCTCTTCCCTTGCTTTTCTAATTGTTCTCCCAGTTGCTCTGAAAGAACACAAAATGCCTAACTAAGATTATTTTCTGAACTTTCAAATCAATCACATAACCAGTTAGATCCCATCTTGTTTGTTTTTCTGGAGACTGCTACCCTGTGCAGTGATTCATACCTCCCTAAAGGCTTCCGGATCTTCTCTTCCTTTCTGGGGTTTTTTATTTCCCATGTGGCTGTGAAAACATCTCTCCTTACTGCCCTTTACTGGGCCCTTTCATTCCAGTGACTCTCTCTTTTTTTTTTAAGACTTTATTTATTTATTTGACAGAGATCACAAACAGACAGAGAGGCAGGCAGAGAGAGAGAGAGAGAGAGAGGAGAAAGCAGGCTCCCTGCTGAGCAGAGAGTCCAACACGAGGCTAGATCCCAGGACCCCGGGGATCATGACCTGAGCTGAAGGCAGAGGCTGAACCCACTGAGCCACCCAGGTGTCCCTACATTAGTTGATTTTCAAATGTTGTACTGACCTTGCATGCCTGGGATAAACCCTAGTTGTTCATGGTGTATAATTTTTTAATACATTTTTTGATCCATTTGCTAACATTTTTTTGAGAATTTTTGCAACTGTGTTCATGAAAGGTAGTGGTCTGTAGTTTACTTGTAAAGTCTTCATCTGGTTTATGTATTAGGGCAATTCTGACCTTGTAGAATGCATTCGCCAAGAGTTCTCTCTGCTTCTATTTTCTGGAAGATATTGTAGAGAATTGGTATTATTTCATTCTCAATTGTGTGGCAGAATTTACTGGTGAAAACATCTGTGCTTGGTGCTGTCTTTTTAGAAAGTCATTATTTTAGTTTCTTTAATAGATACAGCCCTATTCAGATTATGGATTTCTCATTGTGTAAGTTTTGTGTCTTTCAGAGAATTTTATTGAATCTATTAAGTTTGGGGGCATAGAATTGTTTGTAATATCTCTTTTTAATGTCTGTGGGATCAATAGTGGTGATCCCTCTTTCATTTCTGATATTTGTGTATTTATAATTTGTGATTTCTCTCTTTTTTTTTCCTTGGTTAGCCCTGATAGAGTTATATCAATAAGTTAATGTTTGGTGATTGTTGATTTTTCTCTAGTGATTTTCTGTTTTCAAACTCACTAATTTCTGTTCTAATTTTTATTATTTCTTCTGTTTGCTTTGAGTTTATAGAGCTCATTTTTCTCTGGTTTCCTAAGGTGGAAGCCTAGGTTATTGATTTTAGAAACTTCTAATTTTCTAATATATATATTAATTGCTACAATTTCCCTTTAAGCCTTGTTTTTATTGCATCCTACATATTTTAATATGTTGTATTTTGATTTTCATTTAGGTAAAAATATTTTTAAACCTCTCTTTTGGTTTCCTCTTTGACCCAAGTGTTATTAAAAGTGTGTTATTTAATCCCTAAGTTTTTTGGTATTTTCCAGCTACCTTTAGGTTACTGAGTTCCAGTTTAATTCCATTGTGATCTGAGAGCACAATTTGTATTATTTTCATTAAAAGAAAATTGTTGGTTCACCGGGGTGGCTCAGTGGGTTGGTTGTCAACTCTTGATTTCGGCTCACGTCATGACCTCAGGGTCGTGAGATTGAGCCCCACATCGGGCTCTGTGCTGGGCGTGGAGCCTACTTAAGATCCTCTCTCTCTCTCCTCACTTACCCCCACCCCACAAATGTGCACACTTTCTTTAAAAAAAAAAAAATTGTTAAGGTGTTTTTATGGCCCAGAATGTGGAATATCTTGGTGAATGTTCCATGTGAGCTTGAGAAACATGTGTATTCTGCTGTAGTTGGCTCAAATATTCTATAGACTGTCGATTAGGGCCAACTGATTGATAGTGTTATCTAGTTTAACCCAGTCCTTCCTGATTTTCTGCCAACTGGATGGGTCAGTTACTGATAAAGACACGTTTTAATCTCCAAACGTAATATTTGTCTATTTCTTTGTGCAGTTCTATCAGTTCTTGTCTCACATATTTTGATGCCCTGTCTTAAGTGCATACATATTAAGGATTATTATGTCTTCTTAGAGAATTGCTTCCTTTATCATGATGTAACATCTCTCTTTGTCTCATAATTTTTCTTCTTTTGAAATTAGCTTTGTCTGGAATTAATATAGCTTCTCCATCTTTCTTTTTTTTAGCATGGTATATCTTTCTCCATCCCTTTACTGTTAATCTATATGTGTCTTTGTATTTAAAGTGGGTTTCTTACAGACAGTATATAGTGAGTCTTTTCCTATTTTAATCTACTCTGATGGTCTCTTTTAATTGGCATACTTAGGCCACTCACAGTGAAAGTGATTGATTTATTTGGATTAATATTTAACATGGTTATAAGTTTTTCTCATCGATTATATCTGTTCTTTAAAAAAAACAAAAAACCTCCCCTCTTTTTCTGCTTTCTCTGGTTTTAATTGAGCATTTTATATGATTCCATTTTTTTCTCCTTTCTTAGCATATTATACTTCTTTAAAATTTTTATTGGTTGCCCTAAGGTTTGCAATATACATTTTCATTTTGTCTCTGTCTACTTTCATCTAATACTAGGCTGTTTCATGGGTCGTGCAGTTACCTTATAAGAATATTCCCAATTCCATATCCTTTCCTTATGACATTTTTATCATTCCTTTAACTTATCCATATACTATAATCTCATAATACATTGTTACTTTCATTACTTTGAACAAACAGTAGTCCACCAGATTTTTTTCAGTTAAGTTTTTATTATTGAAATATAGTTGATATACAATGCTATATTAGTTCCAGGTGTACAATGTTGTGTTTTGACAATTCTATACATTATGCAGTACTCACCATTATAAGTGTAGTTACAACTGTCACCAAACAGTATTATAATATTATTGACTATATTCTCTATACTTTACTTTTTCATCACTGTGATTTATGTATTTCATAACTGGAAGTTTGTACCTCTTAATCCCCTTTACCTATTTTGCTCATGTTCCACGCCCCTCTTCTCTGGGGTTTTGTGTTTGTTGTTTGTTTTTTAGATTCCAAATATATGTGAAATCATACAGTGTTTGTCTTTCTGTCTGACTTATTTCACTTAGCATAATACCCTCTAGGTCCACTCATGTTGTCATTAATGTCAAGGTCTCATTCTTTTTTATGGCTGAGTAATATTCAATTGTGTGTGTGCCTGTACACACCTACATCTACTTGTATCCACTTATTTATCAATGGACATTTAGGTTGGTTCCTATCTTGGCCATTGTAAATAATGCTTCAGTGTACATAGATATACGTATATATTTCTGAACTACTGTTTTTGTTTCTTTGAGGTAAATACCGAGTAATGGAATTATGGATTCTATGGTATTTCTATTTTTAATTTTTTGAGGAAACTTACTCTTTACTACAGTGGTGGCATCAATTTATATTCCCACTAACAGTGCACAAAGCTTCCCTTTTCTCAACATCCTTGCCAGCACTTGTTATTTCTTGTCTTTCTGATACTAGCCATTCTGACAGGTGGGAGGTGATAGCTCATTGTGGCTAAGATTTGGATTTCCCTGATGATTAATGATGCTGAACATCTTTCCATGTGTTAGTTGGCCATCTTTCTGTCTCCTCTGGAAAAATGTCCATTCAGGTGCTCTGCTCATTTTTTAATCTGATTATTTGTGGGTTTTTTGGATGTTGCATAAATTCTTTATATATTTTGGATATTAATCTCCTACTGCTTATATCATTTACAAATGTTTTCTCACATTCAATATGTTGCCTTGTCATTTTATTTAGTTTCTTTCACTGTGTACAAGTTTTTTAGTTTGGTGTAGTTTCAATAGTTTATTTCTGCTTTGTTTCTCTTGCCTAGGAGACTTATTCAGAAAAATGTTGCTAAGACTGATGTCAAAGAAATTATTTCTCTGTGTTTTCTTTTAGAACTTTTATGGATTTAGGTCTCACATTTATGTCTTTAATCCACTTTGAGTTTAATTGTTTGTATGGTGTAAAAAAGAGGTCCAGTTTCATTCTTTTGAATGTAGTTGTCCAGTTTTCCCAACACCATTTATTGAAGAGACTGTCTTTTCCCATTGTATGTTCTTATCTTTTTGTCATAGATTAATTGACCGTATAAGTATGGACTTATTTCTGAGATCTCTATTCTGTTCTGTTGGTCTGTGTGTCTATATTTGTGCCAGTACCGTAGTGTTTTGATTACTATAGCTTTGTAGTGTAGTTTGAAATCGGAGTTTTTGATACCTCCAGCTTTGTTCTCTCTCAGGACTGCTTTGGCTATTCAGGGTTCTTTGTGGTGCATTCTAGAATTGTTTGTTCTAGTTACATGAAAAATATAGTTGGAATTTTGATAGGGGTTCCATCGAATCCTTGGATTGTTTGGGGGTAGTGTGGACATTTTAACATATCAACTCTTCCATGAGCATGGTATACCTTTGCATTTGTGCTGACTTCACTTTTTTCATCAATGTCTTACAGTTTTCAGAATACAAGTCTATTACCTCTTTGGTTAAATGTATTCCTCAGTATTTTATTCTTTTTTGTGTAGTCATAAATGGAATTGTTTTCTTTATATCTCTTTCTGCAACTTTGTTATTTGTATATGAAAACACAACAGTTTTCTGTGTATTACTTTTGTATCTTCAATATTATTGAATTCATTTATTGCTTCTAATAGTTTTTGCTGGGGTCTTTATGGTTTTCTATATATAGTATCAATTGCAAATAATGATGGTTTGACTTCTTCTTTACCAATTTGCATGCCTTTTGTTTCTTTTTCTTGTCTGATCGCCCTGGCTAGAACTTCCAGTCCTACACTGAATAGAAGTGGCATGAGTGAACATCCTTCTTCCTGATTTTAAAGAAAAATCAGGTTTTCACCATTGAGTATGATGGTAGCTGTGAGTCTGTGATTTATGACCCTTTATTATGTTGAGGTGTGTTCCCTGTACACACAGTTTTGTTGAGCATTTATATCATGAACACATGTTGAATTTCATCAAATGCTTTTTCTTCATCTATTTCATGATCTTATGTTTTTTTATCCTGTTAATTTTTTAAATTAATTTTTTAATTTTTTAATAAACATGTAAGGTATTTTTATCCCCAGGGGTACAGGTCTGTGAATTGCCAGGTTTACACACTTCACAGCACTCACCATAGCACATACCCTCCCCAATGTCCATAACCCCACCACCCTCTCCTGACCCCCTGACCCCCAGCAACTCTCAGCCTGTTTTGTGAGACTGAGTCTTATGGTTTGTCTCCCTCCTGATCCTATCTTCTTTCATTTTCTCTTTTCCTACCCCACAAACCCCCACATTACATCTCCACTTCCTCATATCAGGGAGATCATATGATAGTTGTCTTTCTCCGATTGACTTATTTCGCTAAGCATAACACCCTCTAGTTCCATCCACGTCGTCGCAAATGGCAAGATTTCATTTCTTTTGATGGTTGTGTAGTATTCCATTGTATATATATACCACATCTTCTTTATCCATTCATCTGTTGATGGACATCTAGGTTCTTTCCATAGTTTGGCTATTGTAGACATTGCTGCTATAAACATTCGGGTGCACGTGCTCCTTTGGAGCACCACGGTTGTATCTGTAGGGTATATACCCAGTAGTGCAACCGCTGGGTCATAGGGTAGCTCTATTTTAAACTTTTTGAGGAGCCTCCATGCTGTTTTCCAGAGTAGTTGCACCAGCTTGCATTCCCACCAACAGTGTAAGAGGGTTCCCCTTTGTCCTCATCCTTGCCAGCATCTGTCATTTCCTGACTTGTTAATGTTAGCCATTCTGACTGGTGTGAGGTGATATCTCATTGTGGTTTTGATTTGTGTTTCCCTGATGCCAAGTGATGTGGAGCACTTTTTCATGTGTCTGTTGGCCATCTGGATGTCTTCTTTGCAGAAATGTCTGTTCATGTCCTCTGCCCATTTCTTGATTGGATTATTTCTTCTTTGGGTGTTGAGTTTGCTAAGCTCTTTATAGATTTTGGATACTAGCCCTTTATCTGATATGTCATTTGCAAATATCTTCTCCCATTCTGTCAGTTGTCTTTTGGTTTTGTTCACTGTTTCCTTTGCTGTACAAAAGCTTTTGATCTTGATGAAATCCCAATAGTTCATTTTTGCCCTTGCTTCCCTTGCCTTTAGCAATGTTCCTAGGAAGAAGTTGCTGCGGCTGAGGTCAAAGAGGTTGCTGCCTGCATTCTCCTCAAGGATGTTGATGGATTCCTTTCTCAAATTGAGGTCCTTCATCCATTTTGAGTCTATTGTCATGTGTGGTATAAGGAAATGGTCCAATTTCATTTTTCTGCATGTGGCTGTCCAATTTTCCCAGCACCATTTGTTGAAGAGGCTGTCTTTTTTCCATTGGACATTCCTTCCTGCTTTGTCGAAGATTAGTTGACCATAGAGTTGAGGGTCTATTTCTGGGCTCACTATTCTGTTCCATTGATCTATGTGTCTGTTTTTGTGCCAGTACCATACTGTCTTGATGATGACAGTTTTGTAATAGAGCTTGAAGTCTGGAATTGTGATGCCACCAACTTTGGTTTTCTTTTTCAATACTCCTTTGGCTATTCGAGGTCTTTTTGATTCCATATAAATTTTAGGATTATTTGTTCTATTTCTTTGAAAAAATGGATGAGATTTTGATAGGGATTGCATTAAATGTGTAGATTGCTTTAGGTAGCATAGATATGTTCACAATATTTGTTCTTCCAATCCATGAGCATGGAACATTTTTCCATTTCTTTGTGTCTTCCTCAATTTCTTTCATGAGTACTTTATAGTTTCCAGAGTATAGATTCTTTGCCTCTTTGGTTAGGTTTATTCCTAGGTATCTTATGGTTTTGGGTGCAATTGTAAATGGGATTGACTCCTTAATTTCTCTTTCTTCTGTCTTGTTGTTTGTGTAAAGAAATGCAACTGATTTCTGTGCATTGCTTTTATATCCTGACACTTTACTGAATTCCTGTACAAGTTCTAGCAGTTTTGGAGTGGAGCCTTTTGGGTTTTCTACATAAAGTATCATATCATCTGCAAAGAGTGAGAGTTTGACTTCTTCTTTGCCGATTCAGATGCCTTTAATTTCTTTCTGTTGTCTGATTGCTGAGGCTAGGACTTCTAGTACTGTGTTGAAATGCAGTGGTGGTAGTGGACAGCCCTGCTTTGTTCCTGACCTTAGGGGAAAAGCTTTCAGTTTTTCCCCACTAAAAATGATATTTGCTGTGGGTTTTTCATAGATGGCTTTGATGATATTGAGGTATGTCCCCTCTATCCCTACACTTTGAAGACTTTTGATCAAGAAAGGATACTGTACTTTGTCAAATGCTTTTTCTGCATCTATTGAGAGTATCATATGGTTCTTGTTCTTTCTTTTATTAATGTATTATGTTACATTGATTGATTTGAGGATATCGAACCAAACTTACAGCCCAGAAATAAATCCCACTTGATCATGGTGGATAATCCTTTTAATGTACTGTTGGATCCTATTGGCTAGTATTTTGGTGAGAATTTTTGCATCCATCTGTAATTCTCTTTGATTGGGTCTTCGTCTGGTTTTGGAATCAAGGTAATGCTGGCCTAATAATATTAGTTTGGAAGTTTTTCTTCCATTTCTATTTTTTTGAACAGTTTCAGGAGAATAGGAATTAATTCCCCTTTAAACATTTAGTAGAATTCCCGTGGGAAGCTGTCTGGCCCTCAGCTCTTGTTTGTTGGGAGATTTTTGATGACTGCTTCAATCTCCTTTCAGGTTATGGGTCTCTTCAGGTTTTCTATTTCTTCCTGGTTCAGTTTTGGTAGTTTATATGTCTCTAGGAATGCATCCATCTCTTCCAGTTTGTCTAATTTGCTGGCATATAGTGACTCATAATATGTTCTTATAATTGTTTGTATTTCTTTGGTGTTGGTTGTGATCTCTCCTCTTTCATTCATGATTTTATTAACTTGGGTCCTTTCTCTTTTCTTTTTGATAAGTTTGGTCAAGGTTTTATCAATCTTATTTTTTTTTAAAGATTTTATTTATTTATTTGACAGACAGAGATCACAAGCAGGCAGAGAGGCAGGCAGAGAGAGAGGAAGGGAAGCAGGCTCCCTGCCGAGCAGAGAGCCCGATGCGGGGCTCGATCCCAGGACCCTGGGATCATGACCTGAGCCGAAGGCAGAGGCTTTAACCCACTGAGCCACCCAGGTGCCCCTATCAATCTTATTAATTCTTTCAAAGAACCAGCTCCTAGTTTTATGGATTTGTTCTGTTGTTCTTTTGGTTTCTATTTCATTGATTTCTGCTGTGATCTTTACTGTTTCTCTTCTCCTACTGGGTTTAGTCTTTCTTTGCTGTTCTTTCTCCAGCTCCTTTAGGTTAGGGTTAGGTTGTGTATTTGAGACCTTTTGTATTTCTTGAGAAAGGCTTGTATGGCTGTATACTTTCCTCTTAGGACCACCTTGCTGCAGCCCAAAGATTTTGAACAGTTCTGTTTTCATTTTCATTTGTTTCCATGAATTCTTTCAATTAACATCTGTATTGATTAGGTGCTAGCAGTTGGTACTGCCTCTTGTTCTTTGCGGGGAATTTTTCCACTTTGTCATTTTGTCCAGAGAAGAATAGATGAGAGAACAAAATCCTAAAAGGGTAACAAGGACCCCAGAAAAATACACACTCAACAAATCAAGAGATCTGAAACTTGGGGGAAAAGAAAGGAAAAAAAATATACGATCAAGCTAGTGAATAGAACAGAGCCACACACTTGATTCAGAGTGTCTTTTGGCCTGTTAGAAGAAACTGCCTCCCTAATTTTTAAAGAAAGAAAGACCTATATATATACAAAAATAAGGGTAAATACAATGAAGGGATGGAATATGACTATAAAGTTGAAAATTAAAAAAGATTTTTAAATGAATTGAGAAGTTGGTTGAAAAAAGAAAAAAATTTAGAAAGAAAAAAAGAATGTGATCAGACAGAAGACTAGAACAAAGCTATACACTAGATTTAAGGTATATTTTGGTCTGTTAGAAGAAACTATCACAAAATTTTAAAAACAAATTATATATATGTACATATGTACATATATATATATGCACACATATACATACATACATGCACACACACGTGCACACACACACACACACACACACACACAATAAGGTTAAATACAACCAAGAGATAGAATATGACTGTAGGGATACCTGGGTGGCTCAGTCGGTTAAGCCACTGCCTTCGCTCAGGACATGATCCCAAAGTCCTGGGATCAAGTCCTGCATCGGGCTCCTTGCTCGGCAGGGAGTCTGCTTCTCTCTCCACCTATGCCTGCCACTCTGCCTGCTTGTATGCTCGCTCTCTCTCTCTCTCTCTCTGAGAAATAAATAAATAAAATCTTTTTAAAAAAGAATGTGACTATAAAAATGAAAGTTAAAAAATATTTTTAAAAAGGTATTGATAAGACAAAATGTTAAAATAGGAAAGAGGGAAAAATTCAAAAAAATAAAAAAATAAAGAAAATTTAAAAATTTAACTTCAAAAGACTAAAGAATCATGGGGGGAAAAGCCATGAATTCTGTGTGCTGTATTCCTGTATCTCTTGAGTTTTCCAGTTTTCTTTGATAGGTGAACTTGATCTTGGCTGCATGTTCTTGCTGATCTTCTGGGGAGGGGCCTGTTGCCCTGATTCTCAAATGTCTTTGCCTGAGGAGGAACTGTACCGCCCTTGCAGGGGCGGGGCTAAGCAATTTGCTTGGGTTCACTCTCAGGAGCTTTTGTTCCCTGAACACTTTCCATAGAGCTCTGGAGGACGGGAATGAAGATGGCGGCCTCCCAGTCACCGGCTGGAGGAGCCGAGAGCTCAGGGCCCCACTCCTCAGTGCGCCCTCCTAGAAAAGTGCTCAGTCACTCCTGTCTCCCTGGTCTCCGGCTGGCCGCGCACTGAGCTCACCCAGCCTGTGACCAAGCATCTCTGTCTCTGGCACATAGCCTCATCTGGAATCTCCAAACCCTGAAGATCCCTGCCGCGCGCTCCCAGAGAGGAAGGTGAGTCTCCCAGATCTGCCGCTTGTGGGGTCCCTGCTCGAAGAACAGTGGCCTGACGGTGCTGGGGATCACGGTTTAAGGTAACCCCAAGCTCAGAGCCCCTTCTTGGCTCTGTCTCTGTAGTCGGCTTCCCCGCTCTGATACCTGGCAGCTCTGCCACACTCAGACACCCCGTCTTTCTGTGATCCCGCTGGTCCTGAGACCACACTGTCCCTGCAAGGGCTCCACCCCCACCTAGCCTCTGGAGAGACTTCCCTCTGTGGAGCAGACTTTTCAAAGTTCCAATTTTGTGCTCCCTTGCTTGCCAGGAGCCATCCCCTCCCGCCACGGTCTATCTTCCCATCACTTCAGATTCGCTTCTCCACACGTCCTACCTTCCCGAAAGTGGTCGCTTTTCGTTCCTAGAGTTGCTGCTCTTCTTTTCTTCAATCTCCTGTTGAGTTTGTAGGTGTTCAGAATGGTTTGATCTAGACCAGATGAAATTTAGGTCTCCTACTTCTCCTCTATCTTGCTCCTCCCCATCCACTTTCTTTCTAGAACTGCTTTTGCTGTGTCTCAAATACTTGGGACCATTGTTTTTCCATGTTCATTTTTCTCTATCTTTTTCTTAAAATTTCCTCTTTGATTTCTTCTTTGACCCATTTGGAAGCATGTTGGTTAGCCTCCATCTGTTTGTGTTTGTTTTTCCACTTTTTCTTGTAATTTCTCGTTTCTTAAAGTTGTGGTTGGAGAGGATGCTTGATATGATTTCAGTCCTCTTAAATTTACTGAGGCTTGTTTTGCAGTCTAATATGTGATCTTTCCTGGAGAATGTTCCATGTGCACTTGAAAGGAATGTGTACTCTGCTCTTTTGGGATGGAATGTTCTGTCTATATAATCTGTTCAGTCTAACAGGTCTAATGTGTTTTTTAGGCGCTTCTTTGTTAGGTGCATAGATACTTGGAATTGTTATGTCCTCTTGTTGGATAGATTCCTTTTTTCATTATGAAATTCCCTCCTTTGTCTCGTTACAGTTTTTGTTTTAAAGTCCTTTTTTTTTCTGTTATAAGTATTGCTACCCCAACTTTTTTTTTCTTTTCATTTACATGACATATCTTTGTAGGTATGCCACATTTAGCATATACATGTCTTTAGGTTTGAACTGAGTCTCTTTCTGGCAACAAAAAGATGTTTCTTGTTTTTTTATCCATTGGGTTACCTCGTATCTCAATTGGAGCATTGTGTGAATGTTATACTTTTTTTTTTAAGATTTTATTTATTTGAGAGAGAGAGAGAACACCTGAGCATGAGCAGGAGGAGAGGGAAGGGAAGGGAAGGGGCAGGCAGAGAGAGAAGCAAGTTCCCCACTGAGCAGGGATCCTCACCTGGGACTCAGTCCCAGGACCCTGGGATCATGCCCTGAGCCAAAGGAAGCCGCTTAACCCACTGAACCACCCAGGCACCCCTAAGTGTTATAATTTTTGTAATTGTCCAACATTTTTTAGATAGCTGTTCAGTTAAAAAATTTTTTTTCCTCAGGGCACCTGAGTGTATCAGTCATTAAGTGTCTGCCTTCAGCTCAGGTCGTGATCCCAGTGCTCTGGGATCAAGCCCTGAATCAGGCTCCCTGCTCTGGGTCAGGGTGGTGGGAAGCCTGCTTCTCCCTCTTCCACTCCCCCTGCCTGTGTTCTCTCTCTCACTGTGTCTCTTTCTGTCAAATAAATAAATAACATCTTTTTTAAAATATTTTTTTTCTCTTTGCATTTCAGTTTGAAACATCTCTACTGACTTAACCTTTAAGCTCACTGATTTTTTTTTTCAGCTCTGTTCATCTCTCTTACAGGGTTTTTTATTTCTAGTGTCTCCTTTTAATGCTTCATGTTTCCATCTCTCTGCTTATATTAGCCATCTGTTCTTTCTTGTTACCTACTTTTTCCATCAGAATCCTTAACCTGTTAGTCATAGTTATTTTAAAGTCCTGAGAATACCAAAATATGTCCTATCTCAGTCTGGCTGTGATGCTTGCTTTGTCTTTTCAGACTCTGTATCCTTTGCCAGTAGCCTTATAGGTTTGTGTTGAAAGACAGACATGATGTTTCAGGTCATAGCAACTTGAGGGGTCATGGGGGTTATGTGTACTGTTTGCTATAGCTGTAAGTGCTAAAGGCTTCAGTTTTCTGATTTTTTTTTTCTCCTCCACTTTCATCTTGCTCTGACCTTTTAGAAGCATTTCTTAGCTTTTTATCCTCCCCTTACATGAAGCAGGAGAGCTAGAGGTGTTTGGAGTTGTCTAATTTCCCTTCAGTCAGATCAGATGAGGTTCAGGTAGGAAGGTGGGTGGGTGGATGCTGGAAACAGGTGATGGAGATTGGGGCATGTTTGTGTTGTGATGAGCGCCAGGTGTTGTATGGAAGTGTTGACTCACTATACTGTACATCTGAAACTAATATTACACTGTGTGTTCAATAACTGGAATTTAAGTAAAACCTTAAAAAAATATATAGTTCTGGTAGAGTAATTTCCCTGACAGTGTAGGCTTTTGTTATGGAGAAAGCCCGTAGCATATTTCAAAACAGTTACTTTCCCCTTCCAATGCCCAAAACACGAGTGGATTTTTCTCTTTTCCCTAGGAGAACCTGATGGGGGTCCTGGAAGTAAAATCCGTGAAAGTCTGAGACACCCCCCCCCCCCCACAGGCAAGGACTGATTCCCAGGAGCTTTTAACACTCTGTCTAGTCCACACTCAGCCTGATTCATCAGGTGCCCTGTAAGTGTGCCCATCAGTACTGGCTGTACTGTCCATACGGTGCATACAGTACAAGATAAGGCAGACCCAGCTTGGCTAGGATTCCCTGTGTGTACGCAATTGTCCAGTTTTGGGGATGGCGGTTTGCCCTGTGACCTTAATTTTCTGATAAGTCTAAGGAAAGTCATTGAATTCCAGTGTATTCAGCTTTTTCCTGTTGTAAGGATGGAAGCTGAAGTTGAAAGAGGAATTCTGGTAGTTTTTTTTTTTATAAATCATTTCTGATTCTTTATTTTGGAATTAAAATTCATTGCCATGGAATCTTTTGTAATCCAGGAATTCTGGACCTCCAATCGCTGAAACAAAAATCTATGCTTTCCTGAAGCACCTTTGCTGTGTTAGGCCAACCTGAGAACCCTGATGAAAAGGGTAGATGTGAGTGGATAGACATCCTATGAAAGAATCTTGGATCCATGAAAAAAGGGCCAAAAAAAGTTGTTAGCATAAGCCAACAAAGGAATTTTATGGCTTATTATCAAAATGGTTTGTATACTGTGGAAAGACTGTAATGAAGACTCTAATGTGTTTGGTTTGAAAATAGCAGGATTACATTCATATTGGAGATCAGGGTGGCCTAAGCAATTCTTTGCCTAGAGGTAAAGTGTGGGTTGTCACCTGAACTCCATTCTCCCACCCTGCTCTCCTTCTCAGCCTCCTCTCCTAGAGTCTCCATCTTCTGCTACCAGTTAGCAGAAAGTTAGAAAGTTAGAAACAGGTTCTGGCTGAACCCGGTCATCCTTTAGGAGGCTCAAAGCTTCATCCAAGGAAAAGAAGTTCCTTTTTAAAATTTTTTATTTTGGGGAGTGCCTTTAACCCCTTTAAGTGGGTTAAAGCCTCTGCCTTCAGCTCAGGTCATGATTCCAGGGTCCTGGGATCAAGTCCCACATCAGGCTCTCTGCTCAGCAGGGAGCCTGCTTCTCCCCCCGCCCCATCGCCATCGCCGCCTGTCTCTCTGCCTACTTGTGATCTCTGTCAAATAAGTAAATTTTTAATTTTTTTTATTTTTTAAGTTTTAAATTTTAATTCCACTATAGTTAACATACAGTATTAGATTAGTTTCAGGTGTACAATATCGTGATTCCACAATTCTGTACATTACTCAGTGCTTATCATGATAACTGTATTCTTTAATCTCCAACCCCTATTTAATGCATCCCCTACCCACCTTCCCTCTGATAACCATCAGTTCTCTAGAGTTAAGAGTCTGTTTCTTGGTTTTTCTCTGTCTCTCCCTCTTTTTATTCTTTGCTCATTTGTTTTGTTTCCTAAATTCCCCACAAGAGGTGAGATCTTATAATATTTATCTTTCTCTGGCTACTACTTTTGCTTATCATAATACTCTATGGCTCCATCCATGTCATTGCAAATGGCAAGATCTCATTCTTTTTAATGGCAGAATAATATTCCATTATGGTGTGTACATCACATCGTCTTTATCCGTTCATCTATCTAGTGGACACTTAGGATGCTTTTCTAATTTGGCTATTTCAGTTAGGATGAAATAAACATATGAGTGCATGTATCACTTTGAATTGGTGTTTCCGTAGTTTTGGAGTAAATAGTAGTGCAATTACCGGATCGTATGGTAATCCTGTTAATTTTCTGCGGAACCTCTGTACTGCTTCCACAGGGGTTGCACCAATTTGCATTCCCATCAGTGGTGCAAGAGGGTTCCCTTTTCTGCACATCCTAACCAACACTTGTTTCTGGTGTTACTGATTTTAGCCATTCTTCCAAGCGCGAGGTGATATCTCACTCTAATTTTGATTTGCATTATCCCTGATGCCGAGTGATGTTGAGCATCTTTTCATGTGACTGTTGGTCATCTGGATGTCTTCTTTGGAGAAATGTCTATTCTTCTGTACACTTTTTAATTGGATTATTTGGTTTTTTGGTGTTGCATCGTGTAAGTTCTTTGTGTGTGTGTGTGTGTGTGTGTGTGTGTGTAAGTTCTTTATAAACTTTGGATACTTACCCTTTATCTGACATGTCACTTGCATATATCTTCTCCCATTCCGTAGGTTGCCTTTTAGTTTTGTTGATTGTTTCCTTCACTCTGCAGAAGACTTTTATTTTGGGGGAGGCCCAGTAGTTTATTTTTGTTTTTGATTTCCTTGCCTTAGGAGACATATCTAGGAAAGAGTTGCTACCACTGATGTCCGAGAAATTACCACCTGTGCTCTCTTCTAGGATTTTTATGGTTTCAGGTCTCACATTTAGAGCTTTAATCCGTGTTGAGTTTATTTTTGTGTCTGGTGTAAGACAGTGGTCTAGTTTCATTCTTTTTCATGTAGCTGTTCAGTCTTCCCAACACCATTTATTGAAGAGACTATCCTTTTCCCATTGGATATTCTTTCCTCCTTTGTCAAAGATTAATTGACTATATAATTATGGGCTTTTTCTGGGCTTCCTATTCTGTTCCATTGATCTATGTGCTTATTTTTGACAAGAGGAGTTCTAATATAGGGGAAGACCAAGGATAAACTCTGTTCCAGGTGTCAGAGGAGAAACCTGTCAGTGAGGTTACAAAGACAACACCTTTTCTTGGAGGTGCCTTATTAACTCTTTGTTGGCAAGAGGCCTCCTCTTGCCCATGAAGGCCATACTGGAACCAGGATAAAAGTCAAGAAAAAGAAGGCTTGTACTAGATATTTAGGCCTGTGTTTGGTCCAGGCCTTAAACTAGATCAGCAGCCAGTGGTCGGTATCTCTTAAACGTGTATGTGAAAATATGTGGGGGAGGTTTGGTTGTCCCACTGACCAACACTTAAAAGGTTGTGTTGTTATCTCTTGCCAGAAGCCAGAAATGCTAAATGTCTTTTCATGCACGGCATTGCTCTACACAATGAAAAACAATTCATAATGAAGATAAAAAAAACATGCAGGAACATGTTGAAGTTCACTAATCATCAGAAGAGTTTAAAGGGAATCCGTGAGGTACTCTTTTGTCATTTTTTTGTAGCAAAATCCATTTATTTTTGTTTTATTGTTTTGCAAGATAGATTTTAGTGACAGTATGCAGTATGTACAGTGATGCTGTGAAGCTTATTTTCCTGCCTGTATTGCTGATCATGTTAATTAACACAACTCTTTGGAAAAGTCACTTGGCTATATGTACCAATAGTCATAAATATTCATGTTCTTTCATGGAATAATTACACTTCAAGGAATCTGTCATAAGGGGGAAAATGCAAGTCAAGTAACAACAACAAAATAGTTTTGAGTGTTCCTTGAAGATTTTTTTCTTTAACTTACATTTATTTCTCACAGTTTTGGAAGCTGGGAAGTCTAAGATCATGGAACCACACTATTTTGATCGGTGAAGGGCTACTTCCTCATCGACCACTGTTTTTTTCACTGTGTCCTCATGTGACCTCTCTGGGTGATATTTCATAAGGCACTACTCCCATTCATGAGAAATTCCCCCTCCTGACTTCATCGCCTCCCAGCAGCCCCATGAAGATGGGATGTAATTCACTAAAAATGGAAACTTTCAAGGGAATGGTTAATTAACTGTAGTTGGATTTGAATTCATGCACATTTATGCAGACATGGCATGGGAGATGAATCAGTTCTGGGGATCTAACATTTAGCAGGGTGACCTTACTTAATAATGCTGTATTGTAAACATGGAAGTCGTTTAGAAAGTAGATCCTAAGGGCTCTCACCACACACACACACACACACACACACACAATGGTAACTATGTAAGTAATGGATGTGATATTTAACTTGATAGTAGTAATCCTTCCACAGTGTGTACAACATATATTAAATCATACTGTACACCCCATATATACAGCTTTTTAAATTTGTCAATTTTACCTCAGGAAACCTGGAAAGAAAAAAAATGATTCACTAAATGCTATAATCATAATTACAGAGAAATACCCTCTTATGGGGCACCTGAGTGGCTCTGTTGGGTAAGCCTCTGATCCCTGGGTTCAGCTCAGGTCATAAGCTCATGGGTTGTGGAATCGAGCCCCAAGGTGGGGAGTCTGCTGGAGATCCTTTCCCTCTCCCACTGCCCCCCCCACCACTTGGTGCATGCTCTAAAATAAAATCTTTTTTTCTAAGATATACACACTTAAAATGTGTCTCTTAGACAACTTTTATGTTGGTAACTGATAATTTTTTGTTTTCGGTAAAAAGAGCATTTCAGAAACTACCTGTAGCCGGTAGTATAATGGCTGTACCTACCACCCCGTGCTCTTACCACATCATTTCTCATTTGTATACCCCCCACCTCCCAGTTTTCCCACTGAAACCCTGTCCTCACTTCCCCTTCCTGGGTCATGGAAGCACCAAAAAGGATGAGCGTGAACCACTCTATATATTCCCCTGAACAATTCTCTGTTCCCGACTACCTCTTGATTTCCCTAACACTGAGTACGGGGCAGTGAAAGAGCCCTGGACTAAGAGTCAAAGTGCCTGGGTTCTGAGCAGAGCTTGGTGAGTTAGGAGTAGTGTCAGCAACCCTATGATTCTGATCCTCAGCAACCTCACCATCAAAGCTGAGAATAACTATATGTTTGCCGGGTGCCTTCAAAGAAATTAGCTTCTGATGAATATCAAGTGAGTGACAAAACTATAAAGAGTGCAGGGAGTAATACAAAACGAATTAAGCAGGACCCCTGCCCCTAATAATAACAGCAACACTTTATTGAGCAAGAGTTTGTCTATGGCAGGTGCTTCTTTCTTTATTTTATTTAAATTGAATTAATTAACATGTAGTGTATAATCAGTTTCAGAGGGAGAGTTTAGTGATTTGTCAGTTGCATACAACACCCAGTGCGTATTCTGTCAAGTGCCCTCCTTAATGCCCATCACCCATCCCTCCACCTGCCCCCTCCCCTCCAGCCACCCTCAGTTTGTTTCCTAGAATTAAGTCTCTATGGTTTGTCTCCCTCTCTGATTTCGTCTTATTTTATTTTTCCCTCCCTTCCCCTATGAGTCTCTGCTTTGTTTCTTAAATTTCACATGAGTGAAATCATAGGATAATTGTCTTTCTCTGATTGACTTAGTTTGCTCAGCATAATACCCTGTAGGTCCATCCATATCTTTGCAAACAGTACGATTTCATTCTTCTTGATGGCCGCATAATATTCCACTATCTATATATACACACACACACACCACATCTTCTTTATCCATTCATCTGTCAGTGGATATCTGGGCTCTTTCCATAGTTTGGCTATTGTGGACATTGCTGCTATAAACACTGCGGTGCAGGTGCCCTTTCAGATCACAGTGTTTGTATCCTCTGGGTAAATACCCAGTAGTACAATTGCTGGGTCATAGGGTAGCTCTACTTTTAACTTTTTGAGGAACCTCCATACTGTTTTCCAGAGTGGCTGTACCAGTTTACATTGCTACCAGCAGTGTAAGAGGGTTCCCCTTTTCCCCTATCCTTGCCAAAATTTGTTGTTTCCTGACTTACTTTTAGCCATTTAATATCTCATTGTAGTTTTGATCTGTATTTCCCTGATGCCAATAATGTGGACCTTTTTTTCATGAGTCTGTTGACAATTTGTATGTTGTCCATTCACATCTTCTGCCCATTTCTTGACTGGATTATTTGGTTTTTGGATACTGAGTTTGATAAGTTCCTTATAGATTGTGGGTAGTAGCCTTTTATCTGATAAGTCATTTGCAAATACCTTCTCCCATTCTGTAGGTTGTTTTTAGTTTTGTTGTTTCCTTTGCTGTGCCAAAGCTTTTTATCTTGATGAGGTCCCAGTAGTTCATTTTGCTTTGTTCCCCTTGCCTTTGGAGACGTGTCTAGCAAGAAGTTACTGTGGCCAAGGTTGGAAAAGGTTGCTGCCTGTGTTCTCCTCTAGAATTCTGATGGATTCCTGTTTTACATTTAGGTGTTTTGTCCATTTTGAATATATTTTGTGTGTGTGGTGTAAGGAAATGGTCTAGTTTCATTCTCCTACATCTGGCTGTCCAACTTTCCCAGTACCATTTATTGAAGGGATTGTCCTTTTGTCATTGGATAGTCTTTCCTGCTTTGTCACAGATTAGTTGACCATGTTATGGTCCATTCCTGCTATGGGTCCCTTTCTGGATTCTTTATTCTGTTCCATGGACCTATGTGTCTGTTTTTGTGCCAGTACCATCCTGTCTTAATGGCTGCAGCTTTGAAATAGAGCTTGAAGTCTGAAATCATGATGCCTCTAGCTTTGCTTTCCTTTTTCAACATGACTTTGGCTATTCTGGGTCTTTTGTGGTTCCATGTAAATTTTAGGATTGTTTGTTCTAACTCTGAAAAATGCTGATATAATTTTGAGAGATACTGCATTGAATGCATAGACTCTTTCCAGTGGTATCAACATTTTAACAATACTTGTTCTTCCTATCCATGAGCATGGAAGGTTTTTCCATTCGGTAGTTTTCAGAGTACAGATTCTTTGCCTCTGGTTAGGCTTATTCCTAGGTATCTTGGGGTTTTTGGTGCAATCATAAATGGGATTGATTCATTGATTTCTCTTTCTTCTGCTTCATTGTTAGTGTGTAGCAATGCAGCTTGACTTCTATGCATTGATTTTTATATGCTGCCACTTTGCTGAATTCCTGAATCAGCTCTAGCAATTTTTTGAAGTCTTTCTGGTTTTTCTACAGAATATCATGTCTTCTGCAAAGAGTGAAAGTTTGATTTCTTCTCTTCCAATTTCCAATTTGGATGCCTTTTATTTCTTTTTGTTGTCTGATTGAGGCTAGGACTTCTAGTTCCATGTTGACCAACACTGGTGAGAGTGAACATGCCATGTTCCTGACCTTAGGGGAAGAGCTCTGTTTTTCTTCATTGAGGATGGTATTCGGTGTGGGTCTTTTGTATATGGCTTTTATGATATTGAGGTATATTCCCTGTATCCCTACGTGGTGGAAGGTTTTTATGAAGAAAGGATACTGTATTTTGTCAAATGCTTTTTCTGCATCTATTGAAAGGATCGTGTGGTTCTTGTCTCTTCTTTTATTAATGTGTATCACACTGATTGATTTGTGGATGTTGAACCACTCCTACAGCCCAGGAATAAATCCTACTTAATTGTGGTGAATAATTATTTTAATGTACTATTGGATGTGATTTGCTAGTATCTTGTTGAGAACTTCTGCATCCATGTTCATCAGGGATATTGGTCTGTAATTCTCAATTTTAGTGGAGTCTTTGGTTTTGGGATTGAGGTAATGTGGCCTCATTGAATGAGTTTGGAAGTATTCCTGCCTTTTCTATTTTTTTGCAACATTTTCAGAAGGGTAGGTATTAACTCTTTTGTAAATGTTTGGTAGAATTCTGCTGGGAAGATGCCTGGCTCTGTGCTCAGCTTGGAGTCTGATTGTCCCTCACCTTCCCCTCCATCTCTTTCCCGGCTCATGCTTGCATGTGCTCTCTCTTTAAAAAAAAAAAAAATTATATATATATATATATATATATATATATATATATATATAAAATAAATTCTCATTCAGAGATATTGCTTTTATGTTTTGAGTAAATTCCTCGCCATGATTTCTTCTTGATCTTTCTTTTGGCAGGAGTTCCTCTGTCTTCTCATTTTATGTTTCTTGCTCCTGAGAATAATGCTATATTAAAAAGGGGTCATGCACTGTCCAGTGTCTGGTGCTTCGGGAAGTGTTTCTGGTGTCGTTGTTCTGGTGTTTGGCTGCTCTTCCCCACAGGTCAGTCCTCTGCGGAGTTCCTCCTTGCAGTGGAGAGTGTCTGGGCCTTTAGGTGTGCTTTGATTTGTTAAAATAAGCCTGTTTTTTAAAAAAAGAGAGAGAGAGAAAAGGAAAAGAAACAGTAACAAAAACAAAGAGACAAACAACTATAATCCTGACTCCATAGAAAAAGAAAGGAAAAAAAGGAAGCTACCTGATCCAAAGAGAGAGAAAAGAAAACAGATAAACTATAAGCCTTATTAAAAAGAAAAAGAAAGAAAGAGAAAAAAAAAAGGAAAAAGCCTGGTCCTATTTCCACCAGAACTGAAGCGGATGCTTTGGAGCATTCTGTGATCAGTAGACTTGGTGCATGTGAGGTGCCTGTACGGGTCTTCTGGGGGAGAGGCTCTCTGCGCTGGCTCACAGTCAGACATGGCCCTAGTAAAGACGCACCTGCAGGGCATGGGGGCGGGGTGCGTTGGTGAGCGGGGGAGGGTTTCTGTGTAAGTGGTTCCAGCCTCCACGAGGGTGCTGTGTTGCTCACTGAAGTCCAGCCCTGTTGGTGACAGGGAAAATAGCGCTGCTCCACTCTCTCATCTCCAGATGGGGGAATCTCACACCCACTGCTGCTTGGGAAGCCCTCACAGAAAAGCAAACAACCTCTGCTCATGTGTCCTAGGCCTCTCTCAGGTCCCTGCCTTCACCCTGTCAGTACCCAGGGCCGTCGGCACCGCTGGTGCCACGGCTCTTCTGCAAGAATGAATGCAACTGGTATTCAAAACTCCAAATCTTAAAGGACCTGGCATGGTGCAGACCCATGGTGCAGTCCCAGAAAAACAGTCGCATGCTTGCGCAGGTGCCCAGAGTCAATGGTAAAGCACCATGAAAAGCAGCATCCAGGTTCCCTGCCCTCCCTGTACCTCTGTCCCTGGCCGATGAACCGCCGCTCAGCGTTGCCTGCCGGTCTTTTGTCTTTGGAGAAGCAACATACCCTCTTCCAAATGTACTCCAGGAAAGGGAACGTTCTCTCCCAGTGTGTGTACCCAGAGAATGAACCACCCTATCAGCTCCTGGGCCTCTGCCCCCCTCCTCCCCAGGAACACATGCACTCACCCTAGTTGTGCAGATCACTCTTCTAATCCTCAGATCGATTTCCTAGGTGCTCCAAGTGATTTGACGTTAATCTAGCTGTGTTTGAGGGATGAGGCAAGCCCAGTGTCCCCCTACTACTCTACCATTTACCCCCAATTTTATATTAATAGAAACTTATAAGCCATCATTTGAATTTGGTGAATATTTTAAAAGCAATTATGTGTTTCTTTTTTTTTTTTTTTAATTATGTGTTTCTTAAAAAGCTTTAGGATGGGGCATCTGAGTGACTAAGTTGGTAAAGCATCCGACTCTTGATTTCAGCTCAGGTCATGATCTCAGCATTGTGAGATCAAGCCGTGCATTGGGCTCCACGCTTAATAGTCTCTCTTTCCCCCAGTCCCCTGCCCTTCCCTCTGCCCTTCCATTTTCTCTCTCTCATAAATAAATAAATAAACAAATAAGAAATAAAAAGCTTCAAGATATAATTCATATGCCATAAAATGAACTCATTTAAAATGTAAAATTCAATGGCATTTCATGTATTCTGAGTTTTTTAAAAATTTTAAGTTTAAATTTTTTAAAAGATTTTGAGGGAAAGAGAAAGAGTAGAGAGAGGGGCAGATGGATTGAGAAAAGCAGACTCCCCACTGAGCAGAGAGCCCAATGCGGGGCTCGATCCCAGGACCCCGAGATCATGACCTGAGCTGAAGGCAGATGCTTAACCGACTGAGCCACCCTGGCATCCCTATTCAGAGCTATTTGACTATGATCACAATCTTCTTTAAAAATATTTTCACCACCCCAGAAAGAAACTCTATACCAATTAGCAGAAACTCATCCCACTCACCATCCCTGCCAGGCCTAGGTAGTCACTAATCTATTTCCTGCTTCTATAAATTTGTCTATTGGCATTTCATATAAATGGAATTATGTAACACACACGGTCGTCCTTTTTTTTTTTTTTGTCTTTGCCAAGAATTTATTTAACACCAGTTCACTGCAGGAATTATAAATTATAACTGTAACATCTCATAAGCCAATAGGATGTAAGAGAATGTCTCTTAATTAGCCCACTAATTAAAGAAATTACCTACTACAAACCAATGATAAACTATACTGCTGTCTAGGCAAAGGGTATATAAGAATAAAGTACAGATTGAGTTGAGGTGGACCTTTCTACAAGTTGGTTCTCTGTGGAGTCCGTCCTTCCAAGTAAAAGCTGGGTACCAGCTGAGAGCTTGGGTCCCTTGATGCCGGGGTGCGTAGCTAGTGGATGATGGCATGAGTGTGACAGGAAAGCAGGGCTGCTCTGAGGGTTAGTGCTCCAGGGACCCTTGCATGACTTGCACCAAGGCCCGCGAGGAGAAGCCTTACCGGCGCAGGAGCAGGTACCCTTCTCCCCCTGAAACTCTGTATGGCTTAACACCACTGCCCACTGGGAATGGCCTGGCCAACACCGGGGCACGGGTCTCAAGATCTCTGGGGAGCTATTTAGGTCAGCAAGGAGTAGCCTTCTCCAGATCAGACACTCTCAGTCCTCACAATTCTTGGTATTTATTTTTATTTTGTTTTATTTCAGGCATTTTATTCATCATGCTAAGTGTATACTCTAACCCTCTCCCCGATTTCACCCACCCCTCCCCCACCTCCCATCTGGTAACCATCCGTTTTTCTCTAGGGTTGAGTCTGTTGGTTTCTCTCTCTGTCTCTTCCATTTGCTCATTTGTTCCTTAAATCCCACATACGGGTGAGATTAGATGGTATTTATCTTTCTCTGCTTTATTTCAGGTAAATCCATCTGTTCCCGTGTGTCATTCAAAGCCACTGTTTGCGTTTCGTGTTTGGCTGATCTGTTCGTCAATGTAAACGAGGTGTGAGACCCCCCCTACTATTACTGTATTACTATTGATGAGTTTCTTTATATTTGTTAGTAACTGTTTTCTGTATTTAGGTTTTCCCATGTTGGGTACATGTGTATTTAAATTGTTATATCTGCTTGTGAGATTGTCCCCTTTGTTATTATGTAATGTTCTTCTTTAGTTCTTGTTACAGTCCTTTTTAAAAAAGTATTTTGTCTAATCTAAGTATTACTTGGGTGGATTTCTTTTGGCATTTATTTGCATGCTAACTACTTCTCCATCCCCTCACTTTCGATCTGCGTAGTCTCTTACAGGCAGCATGTAGATGGCTCTTGTTTTTTAATCCACTCTGTCACTGTCTTTTGATGACTGTGTTGAGGACATTTACATTCAATAGATATGTATTCATGATCATTTTGTTACTTGTTTTGTGTTTGTTTCCATAAATTTTCTATGATTCTTTCTCTTGCTCTCTTTGACAGTTTATTGGCTTTCTCTAGTGATATGCAAAGAAAAAAGAGAGAAGGATCTAAATATATCTGCTGGTTTTTGATTTGTGGTTACCATTAGGTTTGTGTGTAGTGTCTTCTGCATCTAGCAGTCTATATGAAGTTGATGGTCACCTAACATTACACCCATTCTTCTCTCTTCCCCACATTCTAGGTGTATGGTGTCCTATTTTACATTCTTCTATTTTATAATCCCATGACTGATTTTTATAGAAATATTTTTACTGCCTTTGTGTTTTTTTACTTTTCATACTCTCACTTATGGTCTTTCCTTTCCACTCAGAGTCCCCTTTAATATTTCTTGTAGGACTAATTCAGTGATCATGAATTCCTTTACTTTTATCTGAGAAACTATAGCTCTCCTTCTATTCTGAATGATAGCCTTGCTGGATAGAGTTTTCTTGTCTGTAGAATTTTTTCCTTTTAGCACTTTGAATGTATCATACCACTTTCTTTCAGCCTGCAAAGTTTCTGCTGAAAAATCCAGTGATAGCCTTATTGGGGTTTGCCTTGTACGTAACAGTTGTCTTTTGCTGCTTTTAAAATTCTTCATCGGGGCACCTGGGTGGCTCAGTGGGTTAAAGCCTCCGACTTTGGCTCAGGTCATGATCCCAGGGTTCTGGGATCGAGCCCCACATCAGGCTGTCTGCTCAGCGGGGAGCCTGCATCCTTCTCTCCCTACCTGCCTCTCTGCCTACTTGTGATCTCTGTCAAATAAATAAAATCTTTTTTTAAAAAAATTCTTTATCACTACCTTTTGCCATTTTAATTACTGTATGTCTTGGTGTGGACATCCTTGGGCTGAGTAACTGGCAGGGGGAGAGGGGGAGAGGGTAGAGATCTCTGTGCCTCCTGGATCCCGATATCTTTTTCCTTCTGCACATTAGGAAAGCTTTCGGCTATTATGCCTTCAATTTTCCTGCCCCCCCCTTTCTTTTTTCGGGATTCCTCTAATCTGAATGTTGTTATGCTTGATGGAGTCACTGAGTTCCCCAAGACTATTCTCAATTTGCATAATTTTTCCCTCTCATTTGCTCAGCTTGATTACTTTCCATTACTCTGTCTTCTAGGTCATTAATTCATTTCTGTGCTTCTTCTAGCCTGCAATTGATTCCATCCAGTGTGTTTTTAATTTCATTAATTGTGTTCATCCCAGATTGGTTTTTTTAAATCTTTTTGCTAAGGGTCTCACTGATGATGTCTACCCTTTTCTCAAGTCCAAGGAGTATGCTTATGATCATTACTTTAAATTCTCTATCACGCCTATTACATACATTTGTTTCGCTTTGGCCTCTTGTGGTTTGGTTCTGTTCTTTCATTTGGGAGATGTTTCTCGGTCTCCTCATTTTGTCTGACTTTCTGTGTCTCTCTGTGTTAGGTAAATCAGCTGCTTCTCTTGCTCTTAATGCCCTTAGGAAGAAGAGGCTCTGTATTGTTCTAAAGTGTAGTGTGCCCTGTTCCCCAGGGCCTGGTCTTCAGAGAGTGTCTCCTGTGTGTGTTGCACATGCTCTGCTCTTGAGTCTTGGTCCCTTTTTTGTTCAGTCCAGTCGTATGCAAAGGCTCTGCTTGCCTATTTGGACAGTGAAGTGTGAGGTGGTCTGCCTGCAAAATGAGACCTCCCCCCACCGCTGCCAGAACCAACGTCCTACAGAACACCTGGGTCAAGAGATGGGGTGGCAGGGCTTGCGCTGGGTTCCAGAAGGAGGGGCTCACAATGCTGGGACTGAGGTGAATGTGACTGGGAAGGGTGGATCCACTGAATCATGGGAGGCGGGGCTTGGTGCAAGCAAGTTAGGTAGTGAGTGTCCAGCATCCCCCTGGTTTCTGCGGGTGGCTCTTGTGTATGCCAGGGATGGGGGTGTGAGGCAGGGGAGAAAAAGGGTGCCTGGCAGCTGTTTGGTTTTGTGGTTTTTTTTTTCCCTAGAGGGGTCTGCCCATGATCGCTGTCTCTCCAGGCAGCACTCCGAGTGGAGCAAATCACTCTCCTGTCTGCCCCTAGCATTTTTCAAACTGCTCTTTCTAAGCTGTATCTGCAGGGGCTGTCTGTTGTGCTGTCTCTTTTAGAGTGGGGGCTCCACTTCCGAATGCTGTCAGGGCTCTCCGGGGAGCTGAGCCTGCTGGCATTTAAAATTCTAAGCCAGATCATGGGCATTAAGGAGGGCACGCATTGTGATGAGCACTGGGTGTTATATGCAACTACTGAATCATCGAACACTACATCAAAAACTAATGATGCTAACTGAACATAATTAAAAAAACTTATGAACAACAACAACAACAAAAATTCCAGGCTTTAAGTCTTGCCAGTTTTTAAAACTCACTTTCCAAGCAAATACTGTAGAGATTCAGTCCTCCTTGTTCACGGGCTCCCCGGTGAGTCTGTTTTCCATCCTCCTCCGGGCCTCTGCAGCTCGGATAGCCATGGTCCATTTGGCTCCCAGGCTGCATCTCTGCCTTCCTACCTTCTTCAGTGTGGCCTCTGCCCTGCCTTTAGTAGTGGAGTTCATTCTTCCAGTCTTCGGGTCGTTTTCTGGGTTATTTTTGCTAATATGGGTGTTCTCTACTTGTATCCGTAGGATGAGGTGAGCTTAGGGTCCTACTCCCCCATCTTCCCAATTCTAATACGTGGTCTTTTTAATTTTCTGGCTTCTTACTGTAATGTTTTCACAGTTCATCTGTGCTTATGAAATACATCAGCATTTCATTTCTTTTTATTAGTAAATAATCTATTATATGGACATATCAGATTTTGTTTATCCTTTCTTCCCCCATCTCTCTTTTTACTTGATTCAATGTCATGTCTAAGAAACTGTTAACCATTGACTAAAGGATACAAAGATTTACTCCTGTGTTTCCTTGTAAGAATTCTAGAGCTTTAGCTTTTACATTTAAGTTTATGACCTCTTTTTAAAGTTTATTCACGTAATCCCTACACCCAACGTGGGGCTTGAACTCACAACCCCAAGATCAAGAGTCACATGCTCTTCCAACTGAGCCACCTAGGTGCCCCTAGTCTAGAACCTATTTTGAGTTCATTCTCACTGGTGGTAGGAGGTAGGGGTCCAACTTCATTCTTTCGCATGTGGATATCTGGTTCTATTTTAGAACCATTTGTTGAAAAGAAAATTCTTTCCTCCATTGAATTATCATGGCTCCAAAATTAAGTGACTCTCAATACTATTTCGGTGATCTGTCTTCATGCCAGCACCACACTGTCCTGATGATTATAGTTTTACAGTAAGTTTGAGATCAGGAAGCATGAGTCCTCCAACTTCATTCGTTTAAGATCATTTTTTCTTTAAAATTTTTAGCTTCATTTTGTAGTTAATAATATACAAGTTTTACACTTTTGTTAATTTATTCCTAAGTATTTTGTTCTTTTCAATGCTGCTGTCAGCAAGATGTTTTCTTAATTTCATTTGCATATTGCTTACTGTTAAAGAAATGCAACTGATTTTTATACACAATCCGTATCTTCCAACCTTGCTGAAATCGTCGGTTCCCATAGTCCTTTAGTAAATTCCTTTGGATTTACTCTACACAAGATTATGCCATCTGCAAATAGAAATAATTTTACTTCTTTCTAACCTGAATGCCTTGGATTTTTTATTTTTTCTTTCTCTCTCCCCGCATGCTACCCTTTCCCTCTCTTTATACGTCCTCCCCCCACCCCCGCTTTTTCTAGCCAGAAACTTAAGTATAATATTAATGAGAAGCAGTAAGGGGATACCCTTAACTTTTTTTGTTCCTGTTCTTAGGGGGAGGAAAGGAGAAAAACATTCGGTGTTTGACTTCAAGTACAATGTTGACCTTGCAGATTGTGCTTATTGTATTAGCAGTGATACTAATCCTACCATTTAGCTATATCCTACTCTATCCTTTCTAAAAAAGTGTTTTAAATTATAATTTAATGAGCTTAAATTTCTAAAACCCAAATGTATTATTACCTTAAAACACGGGAAAAAGCAAGTAGTGGACGACAACTGGAAGGGAGCTCATCCTCAGGGTTCCCCAGGATGTGACCACTGTGGAGCGTCAGAAAGCCCAGCCCCAGAGTCTCAGAGAGGGAACGTGCATGCTGGAGAAGGGCCCGAGATTACCGCAGGGCTGCGTGTGGGGACTCAGCAGTCACAAAACCTGAACCGAATTATGGTGCTTGATACTGGGGAAAACATTTCACGATTTTTTCCCCTCATACCTTCCACTGAACTCTTGACTAGTAAGTATTCAAATGCATAAAATGATTGCACACTTTGTTTTCAAAGGCTATGGGAATGAGACAAACATCTTGCATATTGGATGTACCTCTCAGCCTCCTAGAAGAACAGGTTCATGGTCTCTGGAGTGTCCTCCCAAGGTGTGGAGCTGGGCTAGGCAGAAGGGGCTGACAGACTTCTCCGTGGTTAGCCACAAGCGCCGAGGCTCACGATGGCGCTGCATGATCCCCTGAGGGAACTGTACTGTTGGGGGGAGACAAAAGAATGCTGGGCTGAAAGAGACGCGTTAAGACTGGGAAAAACAACTTGTGTTCTCTTTTGCTAACTCAGCTGGGTCTCTTAGAAGAATCTTCAGGAAGGGCTTTGTCACGATGTCCACATCAGGTTGGAGGTTTTCTGGGTTTGTGTTTCTAAGTGGTCTTGGAAGAGAGAGGGGTCCCGTATGGTTTAGCCTCCAAGGGCAGGACTTTGGTCCACCATGTTCTGGGGTCCCATCGGGGCAGACTAGGCCACCCTGAAATCTCTTTGGCTTTGTCACCCCCCATAGGTGTTTCTTATAACCTCTAATGTCATTGAAGCTGAAGAAGGCAAGGGTCAGGGTGTTCCTCCTTTGAGTGGGGTGGGGAGCACAGAGCATCCTGCCTGTGTCCCCAAGATCAGGCTGGAGAAAGGAGATTCCCAGGAAACTCCTGAGCAGGTCTTGCAGATGCAGGTGCAGTGCTCTGGCTGGATGATCCCAGAGCCGGGAGTGACTCTGCCTGGACCAGATAGAAGTACTAAGAGGGTGGGTGGGAGAGGGAGCCAGGCTCGCCTCCTCCCCAGAGCAAGTGTCCTGGAAGTGGGGTTTTTTTTTAAGATTTTATTTATTTATTTGACAGAGAGAGAAATCACAAGTAGGCAGAGAGGCAGGCACAGAGAGGGGGAGAAGCAGGCTTCCCGCGGAGCAGAGAGCCCGATGTGGGGCTCGATCCCAGGACCCTGAGATCATGACCTGAGCAAAGACAAAGGCTTAACCCACTGAGCCACCCCCTGGAAGTGTTCCATAAGCACAAGCAGAGTCTTACAACTGCCCTCTGTCCCTTGACCACTGTCTAAGTCCCATGGGCCTGATGCAAGTCCCCATTTCCTCAGTTGTATTCAACATCACAGGGTTGAGTGTAACGAGCCCAGTGGGACCAACACCAGTGGAGGCTCTCCTTGGGGGCAGCTGGAGCTACTTTCGGTCCCTCCTGATTTTCTAGCTGGAGGCCAGGGTCTGGGTCTTGTCACTGTGCCTGTGGGTCCCTCTCACGGAGTGTGCAACGGAGAAGCCCTCCTGCTTCCAGCAACTCAGCCCTGGATTCTCCATGGATGGACACCTAGTGATTGTGGGATTTCCCCCCTCTTACTGTTGAAGTGAGCAGCTTCACTGACTGAGAATTGTTCAGACACTGTGTGTGTACTTTAAGTAAGTGTGTGTCTCGGATTTTTATTGACTGGACTGGCTTTTTCCCTAGGGCTTTTAGGAGAAGTATCCAGGACACTGCTTTCACCTGTACCCAGTAGCCTGTGACAGCCATCTTTGCATGACCCTGAAATACAAAGCTGAAGGTACAAACCATCCCAGCTCCTCCAGGGCCTTCCCAAGGAGATCAGGGGAGGGAGGCTGTGAGGTAAGAGCTGTGAGTCTGTGAACTCAGCACTTCAGGGCACTGAAGGTCAGTCCTGCCCTGAGCTCAGAAGCAGAGGCAGGATCTGGGTGGTCACAGTGACAGTCAGCAGAGCCACAGGCAGGGGGCCTTCCTCAACTTCTCCTGTCAGGCTTTTCCCTGGCTCTAGCCACCGAGTTGGGCTCAGGGCACTGCTAGGAGATGGGATTATCTGGAGGGATCTGGGCTGCCCTGAACCCATAAGCACGACCTGCAGGCCTGGTCCTTCTCTTTTCAGAGTCCGAGTGCTCCTCTCCATGGAGGGTCAGGGATGACCCCCGGGATTAGAGCCAACTTGTAAGAAGAGGCCCTTTTAGAGTGCGCTATCTGGTTGCTCTCCTTGGCCCTGAATTCTCTGGGACAGAGGAGTCAGGGAGTGTCGGTCTTACAGTTTAAACAAACAAAAAAATCCTCCTGTGGCTAAAAACACGAAAGGGAGATGGCTGGAGTGTGGCATTTTCATCAGGCTTATTAAGGATGTAAAAATAATCGTACCAGATACCCCATTATTCACATGAAGATGCTGACTGGGCACCCTTGCCTGCTGTTCACAAGCTGTGGGACCACTCGGTTGGGCTGCACTTTCGGAGAATCCCTGCTGAGATGCCAATCACTGTACAGCCAGAAAGTGGCCAAGGTTATGAAGCTACTCATTAGTCCGTTCCTGAGTGGTTTAGATGAGTTTACATGAAGCCTAGAGACCGGGCTCTGAATCTGAGTGGTTATCACACAGTGGTGGGCGGAGTAGCAGTGGGAGGGCAAGAAGCAATCCGGGAAGGTTTGTGCATCTTCCCCAGGACTTCTCTATTTGTATGTTTAAAATGAGCGTTTTATTTGCAGATCTGCTGTGTTAGCAATACAGCATCACACATATGTCCAACAGCTAGTTGCAAATAGCATTTTAGACCTGAGTCAAGACATTTAGGCTGGCAATGAAATTTTCAATTTTTCAGTATAAAACCCATATGGAAAGTCATGGGTATTTTTTGAGAACAAAAAGACTACACAGACATTTAAGCTCTTTTCTAAGTATAAAGAACAGAAGGCTCAGAATAGAGCTTTATAAAACCTTACATCTATGGAACAACGGGCACAGAGGGACCTGGCTAGGAGACTCAGGAGTGACCAGAGGAGTCCGAAGAAAATCCCTTGGGAGCTGTGATTCAGAGGATGGAGTAAGTTTTTCATTGTGATTTCTTTTTTCTTATCAGTGGTTTTTAGTAACTTTCTTTTTCTTCTTTAAATAGTTTATTATGTCCATAGGGATAAAACTCCAGAGTTACTGTTAGGCACATGAAATACAGACCCTACTTAACATTTCATATTATCAGGCTTATGAGACTAGAGCACGGTTTGGAGGTGGGCAACCTCGGTGTCTCCCTGGGTGGGGGCCTGAGCTGGCGGGGCGAGCAGCACTGTTTTTCTGTCCTCATGTCCAGCAACTTCCATGGATTCCGTGAGTACAGTTATTTTCAGTGAATACAGTTATTCGATGAAGATTTTACTCTTTTCTGGATTAAATCTAATGTGGTACCTGTTTGGACTTCGGTCACTTCACACTTTGTCATTTTAACTGAGGTAGTTGAAGTTTTCTCATCGTCTGCTCTGAAGGCCAAAAATTGACGTTTCTACCCAACAGTCCTCTCCCATTTCACATGAGCGACCTGAGACATTTGCTGAAGAGTCGTGATCTGCTGCATCTTGGTGACCCTCTCTGGCCTTCATGATCTTGACCAGTGCGGGTGCAGTCATTTCTGCTTCTTGCAAGGCAAACCCATTTTCAGATAAACACACTCCATGCATGTGCATCAAGAGTAGAGGCTCTTCCTCCCAGAGGCGGCGAAATCTCCCCTCCTGCGCCCAGCAGTGAGGCTCAGCGTTCTCTCTGAGGGGGCGTGGGCACTGCCAGACCCTAGCACAGGCGGAGGGCACGGGAGGCACCGGGGACACGTGGGGTGAGGCTGAGCTGGCACCTGCATGTGCTCCCCAGGAGGAGCACCTGGCAAAAGAATCAGAGGGCACAGGGCCCCAGGCTTCCGCTGCAGGGACAGGAGAGCGGGAGGATAAACAGCAGGCCATGAACCTCCTGGGCACTTGGACGCAGCGCTTTTAGACCAACCACCTGGGGATGTGGACAGGCAGCGCCCCGGCTTCCCTAGGCTGCCAGCGGACAGGGAGAAAAGTCACGGGCTTCCTGGGGGCCACTCCAGCCTCTTGCCCGTGACTGAGAGAAAGTCCATGCCCAGTGTGCTGGTGCACTTGCAGTCCTCGGTGCCACCACCGGAGTCGACACTGGGAGACAGCAGGTGCAGAGCGCTGGGCCGGCAGCCTCCCTCTCTGCCTGGGTTTTAGTAACTTTGTGAAGTGGTGTGACCACAACTCAGTTTTAGAACATTTAAGATTTTGTTTGTTTGAGAGAGGGAGAGACGGTGAGAGCATGAGCAGAGAGGGGGGAAGCGGACGCCCCACTGAGCAGGGAGCCCCATGCGGGACTCGATCATGACCTGAGCAGAAGGCAGACGCTTAACCCACTGAGCCACCCGGGTGCCCCTAGAACATTTTCATGTCCTAATAAGATCCCTCATGCCCATTTATTGTTAGTCTACATTTTTATTCCAAGTATTTTTGTGTGGTGAGCAAAGGGCTTAATTATTCAATTTTCTTAAAATTTGCAGGGAAAAAAAATTTAAGATTATTTATTTATTTATTTGACAGACAGAGATCACAAGTAGGTAGAGAGGCAGGCAGAGAGAGAGAGGAAGAAGCAGGCTCCCCACTCAACAAAGAGCCCAACTCGGGGCTTGATCCCAGGACCCTGAGATCATGACCTGAGCCAAAGGCAGATGCTTTAACCCACTGAGCCACCCAGGAGCCCCTGCAGAAAAATTTAATAACCTGAGTAGACCTATAACAAGAAATTGAATTTTGCTCAAGTCAGTGTTGGTAATCGGTGACTCACCCAGTTTATCTACACTGTCAAACGTGGTGGAGTCATTCGTAATAGTCTTTCCTAGTTATTTCCTTTCTGACCCATGGATTATTTATAGAGGTACTGTTTAATTCTAAATACTTGTGGATCCCAACAATTGGAGTGACTTTTAAGGTGCCCAAAAGACATAAAACAAGGTATGGATAGGAAAGTACCTGTGGGTTTCAGCAATATGTAGTTTTTACAATTGTCCTTATAGAACATAAAATGCCCAGTGCAGACCATAATATCAAAATACTCCAGGAACCGTACTGCAAAAGAGAAGTGATCCCAGAAGCATGGTGTGGCTTATAGAAAGGTACAATAAATGAATAAATGTCCTAAGTAGTAATATAGTGTTTGTCTAGTGAAGCCAAAAAGTATTTGAAATATTGAACCATAGACATAGGTATGAAACTTTAAAGCTAAAAGCTTATTGTTGCATTTTTGTTTAATTTTTCTTTGGTAATTACCTGTACATGCTAAAATGTCATGGTTAACCACTAAGAGTATGTAAATTCCAAACTAGAGGAAAAAAAATCAGAAGCAGGAAAAATAGTGAACTGAATATAAAAAAAGGAAAGAAAGGAAAAATATGCAAAAAAATCACATAGAGAATTAAGATAAAAATAAGTCCAAATATATGAAAATCAATTGTTAATTCATTAAACATAAGAGGTAAAAAGATTGTCAGATTGAGTAATGATAATATTGATAACAATCCAGCTGTATGCATTTAAAAAGAAACTTAAAATGTAAGGGCATAGAAAGTTTCAAAGTCTATGTATAGATCAGGCAGATGCTAACCAAAAAAATCTGGTATACCTATACTGCTATCAGATGAATTAGACTTTTAAGACTTAAATAGTTAAGGGTCTTCCAGTATAATAAAAATGTGTGTTAAAGATATAAGAATTTAAAGATATAAAAATTCTATACCTGAATGCCTAATAACGGATTGTATTTGTCCACACTTTATTAAGTCATACCAGAGGCATTTTATAAATCTGGCTTTTGTTCAGTATTAGGTTTTAATATTCACACAGGTTGTCTTATTCACTTTTTGTGGCTACATATTAGGATATGAAAACCTCAGTTATTTTAACCATCCTCCTGTTCATGGATTCTACAAAGCAGAAGTTGATAGAACTTTGATAACAAAGTGACAAATCATCTATCATACTGTGATCTTTGAACATTTGCTCTCAGTTACTGATTGGCCAAACACAAAAATATTATCGCAAAGAACATTTAAACAGCCCAGGTAATGCATTTGAGCAAATGAGCACACATAATTGGGCCATCAACAATTAGAATACACGGTCTTGAGAAGGCCTTTTGGGAGATGTATAAAAATTAGCCTACAGGGGTGCCTGGGTGGCTCAGTGGGTGAAGCCTCTGCCTTCAGCTCAGGTCATGATCCTGGGGTCCTGGGATTGAGCCCCGCATCGGGCTCTCTGCTCAGCAGGGAGCCTACTTCTCCCTCTCTCCCTGCCTGCCTCTCTGCCTACTTGTGATCTCGCTCTCTCTCTGTCAAATAAATAAGTAAAAAAATCTTTTTAAAAAATTAGCCTACAGACTGTGTTCTCTGACCACACCATACTTAGAAAGTGGTTATAAAAATTTTGATTTACTTTGAAGACCTTGGGCATGCACATTATCTTCCTTGGGTCTCAGTTTATCCACCCAGAGAAAATGGGAGCAGAGTTCTTGCTGATCCATAGGAATGTTATGTCACTTAGTGAAGCGATGCTTGTGTATTTGCTGATGTAAATGGCCTGACCAGTGCATTACATTAGTTGTAGTGTGTTTGTAGAGTACCTGGCCCCTCTAATGAAAATGAGCTTTGGAAATGGCAGGCTGTTAAAAGAGAAAAAGCTAAAGCTAAAATTGGGACTCAGTCATTTCTCTTAGAGTCACCTGAGACAAAGATGGAAGCTATGGAAAGATGGTCAAAGACACAAACCACGAGCAGTTTTAAAGGATTGAAAAACCATAATGATGTGTCCTTCACACCCACTAGGATGCGTGTAATTAAAGAGACTGACACAATGAGTGATGGCGGGACACCTGGGTGGTTCCGTCAGTTAAGCATCTGCCTTTGGCTCAGGTCACAATCCCAGGGTCCTGGGACGGAGCCCTGCATCAGGCTCCCAGCAGAGTGGGGAGCTTACTTCTCCCTCTGCCTGCTGCTCCCCCTGATTGTGTGCTCATACTACTGTCTCTCTCTCTCTCTCTCCTGACACACAAAATATTTTTTTTTTTAAAGTGTTGGTGAAGAGGTGCAGAGATTGGAACCCTCAGACATTTCTGGAGGGAGTGTGAAATGGTACAGCTGCTTTGGTAAACAGTCCTGCAGTTCCTAAAAACAAAGGTTAAATAAGCAAATATATATGTGTGTGTGTGTGTGTCTGTGTGTAAAACAAATATATATATATATAAATAACATGGGTTATTTATATATGTGTGTGTATATATATACGTATATATACATATATACGTATATATATACACGTGTATATATATACACATATATATACATATATATGTGTATATATATATAAATAACATGGGTACAAGATATCAATGGAAATAAAAAGCATTTAGAAATAAATGATGGGGGTGCCTGGGTGGCTCAGTGGGTTAAAGCCTCTGCCTTCGGCTCGGGTCGTGATCCCAGGGTCCTGGGATCAAGCCCCGCATAGGGCTCTCTGCTCAGCGGGGAGCCTGCTTCCTCCTCTCTCTCTGCCTGCTTCTCTGCCAACTTGTGATCTCTGTCAAATAAATAAATAAAATCTTAAAAAAAAAAGAAATGATGGTATTTAAATAACTGAAAAGTTGAATATTAGTCAAATATCCAAATTAAGAACTTAATTCAAAATAGAATAAGAAAGGGCGCCTGGGTGGCTCAGTGGGTTAAAGCCTCTGCCTTCGGCTCAGGGCATGATCCCAGGGTCCTGGGATGGAGTCCTGCATCAGGCTCTCCACTCAGTGGGGAGCCTGCTTCCCCCCTCTCTCTCTGCCTGCCTCTTTACCTACTTGTGATCTCTGTCTGTCAAATAAATAAAAATCTTTTTAAAAAAATAGAATAAGGAAATAAAGATAAAAGAAAAAACAGACACAATAGAGAGGATCAACAGTGCCTTGCGTGATGAAGTAGATCCCCCGCCCCAATTTTTAACAGAAACTGTCATAGCAAATAGCCAAGTCTCACTTCAGATCTCAAAAGGAGTCAAAATTTCGCCATTTGGTATGATGTTTGTAGTAGGGTTTTGCAGATAACTCCTAGTCAAATTAGAGAAATTTATTTAATTTTAAGTTTTATTACAAAAGTTTCAAAACATTATGGAGATTCCTCAAAAAGTTAATAATAGAGCTACCATACAACCCAGCAATTACTCTACCAGGTATTTACCTGAAGGACGAAAAGATAGTGGTTGAAGGGGCACCTATACTGTGTTCATAGCAGCAATGTCCACAACAGCCAAACTATAGAAGCAGCACAGACATCCAGCCACAGGTGAATGAATTAAGAAGATGTGGTATCTACACATGCTGGAATATTACTCAGCCATCAAAAAGAAGAAAGATATCTTGCCATTTGCAACAATGTGGATAGAACTAGAAGGTATTATGCTAAGATAAATAAGTCAGAGAAAGAAATATATTATTTCACTGATAACATGGAATTTAAGACAAAACAGATGAACATAGGGGAAGGGAAGAAAAAATGAAAATTGAGAGAGAGGCAAACCATAAGAGTTTTTTTAAGATTTTATTTATTTATTTGACAGAGATCACAAGTAGGCAGAGAGGCAGGCAGGGGGAGAGGGGGAAGCAGGCTTCCTGCTGAGCAGAGAGCCTGATGCGGGGCTCAATCCCAGGACCCCAAGATCATGACCTGAGCCGAAGGCAGAGGCTTAACCCACTGACCCACCCAGGCGTCCCCCCACCCCCATTGCTGATGTATTTTAAAGTAAATTTGCTGATATGCCAGGTTATCCCCCAAGAATTTTAGTTTGACCTTTTCTTGTACATGTGCTCCCTCATACTTAGATTGTTTTTATCCAAGGACCCTTGGCTCTTTTGAGTAGTGAATAATATTTAGAGGATTTAATCTATGCTAGGGGTCCTCATTGATATTGAACTATCATTGTCTCCATGCCTTTTCAGATTAGAAAGGTAGGCTATGTCTTTTTTTTTTTTAAATAAGAAAAAGGAATCATAAGTTTATGTTGTGATTTTAAAAATCAATTCTAACATTAAGATTTTATTCCTTTTGTTTTATAATCAAACGTTTTTCTTACAATAAAGATATTCCTGGGGCACCTGGGTTAATAAGCCTCTGCTTTCGACTCAGGTCATGATCTCAGGGTCCTGGGATCGAGTCCCGCGTCGAGCTCTCTGCTCAGCGGGAAGCCTGCTTCCCTCCCTCTCTCTCTCTCTGCCTGCCTCTCTGCCTACTTGTGATCTCTGTCAAATAAATAAATAAAATCTTTTTTAAAAAACTTAGTACACTAATAGAGGGGAACTTCAACTTGATAAAGAAAACCTACAGAGAAAGTACAGCTCACATCATACTAGAACAGTGATAAATGAGAGGTTTTCCTGTTAAGCTCAGGGAAGAAGACAGATTCATCTTCTCATCACTCTCTTCCCACATCATCCTAGCAGTCCTAGATAATTCAATAGGACAAGAAAAGGAAACGAAAGGAATACAGATCGGGAATGACTAAAATTGTCTTTGTTCACAGATGACATGACTATATGAAGAAAATTCACCCTCCCCAAACAAAACCTCCTGGGACTAATGAATAAGCAAGGTTACTGGATATAAGGTTAATACACAAAAATCAATTACTTCCTTATGCACCAGCAATGAACAAGTGGATTTTGAAATTAGAAACAATACCATTTGCATTAGCAACCCCCAAAGTGAAATACTTAGGTATAAAACAAAGTATGTGTGAAGATCTACATGAGGAAAACTATAAAACTCTGATGAAAGAAATCAGTGAACTAAATAAATGGAGAGATAACCCTTGTTCATGGACAGGAAGACTCAGTAGTGTCAAGAGTCCAGCTCTCTCCAACTTGACCTATAGATTCAGTGCAATCCCAATAAAGTTTTCAGCAAACTATTCTGTGGAAATCAACAAACTTATTCGAAGGGTTTATACAGAGAGGAAACATATCTACAATAAGCAAGACAAAAGAGAAAAGTTGAACTGACACTACCTGATTTCAAGACTTACTATAGGGTGCCTGGGTGGCCAGTGGGTTGAGCCTCTGCCTTCGGCTCCGGTCATGATCTCAGGGTCCTGGGATCAAGCCCCTCGTCGGGCTCTCTGCTCAGCAGGGAGCCTGCTTCCTCTTCTCTCTGCCTGCCTCTCCACCTACTTGTGATCTCTGTCTGTCAAATAAATAAGATCTTTAAAAAAAAAAAAAAGACTTAATATAAAGTTATCAGGACACTGTGGTATTAGTAAAAGAACAGACAAATACATCAATGAAATAGAACAGTCCAGAAATAGATCTACACTAATACAGTGAACTGACATTTGAGAAGGGAGCAAAAATACAAAAAAAGAAAAAGGAAGGAGATACCACCTCACACCAGTCAGAATGGCTAAAATTAACAAGTCAGGAAACAACAAATGTTGGCAAGGATGCAGAGGAAGGGGAACACTCTTACACTGCTGGTGGGAATGCAAACTTGTGCAGCAGTTCTGGAAAACAGTACAGAGGTTCCTCAAGAAGTTAAGAATAGAGATAGCCTACGGTCCAGCAATTGCACTAGAAGGCATTTAGCCAAAGGATACAAACATTGTGATCTGAAGGGGCACCTGCACCGCAGCATTTATAGTAGTAATGTCCACAATAGACAAACTATGAAAGAACCCAGATGTCCATTGACAGATGAGTGGATAAAGATGTGGTAGATATACAAAATAGAGTATTACTCAGCCATCAAAAGGGATGAAATCTTACTATTTGGAATGACATGGATGGAACTGGAGGGGATTATGCAAAGCAAAATAAGTCAGAGAAAGACAATTATAGGGTTTCACTCCTTTGTGGAATTTAAGAAACAAAACAGGATCATAGGGGAAGGGAGGGAAAAATAAAACAAGACAAAATCAGGGAGACAAGCCATAAGAGACTTAATTTTGGGAAACAAACTAAGGGTTTCTGGAGGCAAGGTAGGTGGGGGGAATGGGGTATCTGCATGATGGGCATTAAAGAAGACACATGAGGGGCACCTGGGTGGCTCAGTGGGTTAATCCTCTGCCTTCGGCTCGGGTCATGATCTCAGGGTCCTGGGATCGAGCCCTGCATTGGACTCTCTGCTCGGCAGGGAGCCTGCTTCCCCCTCTCTCCCTGCCTGCCTCTCTGCCTACTTGTGATCTCTCTCTCTCTCTCTCTCTCTCTCTCTCTCTCTCTGTCAAATAAATAAAATAATAAAGAAGACACATGATATGAACACTGTGTGTTAAAAACAATTGATGAATAATTGAACTCTATGTCTGAAACTAATGACATACTAGATGTTAACTGAATTTCAACAAAATAGGATAAAGGAAAAAAGATGGTCTTGGGGCTCCCAGGTGGCTCAGTCAGTTAAGTGTCTGCTTTCAGCTCAGGTCATGATCCCATAATCCTGGGATCTAGCCCCATGTCAGACTCCCTGCTCAGTGGGGAGTCTGCTTCTCCCTCTCTCTCTCTCTCTCTCTCTCTCTCTCTGCCCTGCCCCCCATGCTCATGGGCTCATCTATCTCAAATAAAATCTAGACCAAATGTAAAATGCCAAGCTGTAACACTCCTAGAAAATACCAGAGAATATCTAGATGACCTAGGGTTTGGTCTTGACTTTTTAAGATACAACACCAAAGCACCTATACCCTATACCTATATAGGTAGGTATAATCTATACCCTGGGGTGCATTTAAATTAAAAACTTATGCTTACAAAATAAATTGTCAAGATAATAGAAGACAGCCACAGACTGGGAGAAAATATTTTCAAAAGATATACCTGATAAAGCACTTTTATCCAAAATACATGAAAGACGCTTAAAACTCAACAATGCCCCCCAGAAAATAAAACAATCCAATTCAAAAGTTGGCAGCTCTGAAGAGACCTCTCACCAAAGAAGACACACAGATGGCAAATGGGCATTTGAAAAGATGCTCCATACATCTTTAGGGAATTGCAAATCAAAACAATGAGATAGCACTACACACCTATTAGTATGGCCAAAATCCAGACCACCAACTTATGCTTGGAAGCGTAAGAGATGTCCTTCAGCAGGTGAATGGATAAACTGTAGTATATCCAGACAACAGAATAGTCTTCAGCACTAACAAGAAATAAGCTATCAAGCCACAAACAGAGACGGAAGAAGCTTAAGTGCGTATTCCTAAGTTAAAGAAGCCAACCTGAAAAAGCTGCATACTGTATTTTTCCAATGACAGGACATTCTCAAAAAGGTAAAACTGTGGAGAGAGTTAAAAAGATCAGTGGTTGGGAGGACAGGGAAATGAATAGTGGAGCATGGAGGATTTTTAAGGCAGTGTAACTATTCTCTATGATACTACAATGATGGAAACAGGTCATTAAACATTTGCCAAAACCGAGCAAATGTAACACCAAGAGTGACCACCTAATGTAAACTCTGGACTTGGGGTGACAGAAGCATGTGATTATAGGTTCATTCATTATAAACAAATGTTCTACTCTGGTGTGGGTTGTTGGTAGTGGGGGGAGGCTCTGCATATGTGGGGACAGAAGCCATATGGGAATCTGTACCTTCCACTCAACGTTGCTGTAAACCTAGAACTGCTCTGGGGGCGGGGTGGGGGGGTGCGGAAATCAACAGTCCCATGAAAGTCCAGAGAGAATTGGTGGCTCCTTTCTTTCCCCGAAGGTAGCTTTACAACTGTTGCCAGCATGACTCTAGTTCTAGAATTTGTTGTGGAAGACATCAACAGAGACCCTTATATTTTGCCCAATATTTATGAGAGTCCGTATTTTATGAGGTCTACCACCGTGCTGGCAGGACCTCGGAGAGCTCCCTAGGTGGCTTCCTTGGGGAATCCAACCATCCCCAATTACAGCTGCCAAAGGCAGGCCAAACTGGCAGCAGTCATGGGAGGGGACACGTTGCCCTTATTGTCCAGATGGGGGCACTATTTAAGCTCTACAAGTTCCCACAGGTAATAACAGTTTAGAGTCTCCAACCTGTGAAAGAAAGAAATCGAATTGGTACATTCCCCATTCAATGGCACAGTTAAGACATGACTATAATCATAAGTCTCTTTGATGAAGAGTGTGGAGGAGATTAAAAGTAAAAATATAAGGAGGAAACCAAGATATTAAGTTGACCTGAGCAAATACTAGTAACATCAGGGCATTCTGTCAGCACTTGAGTTCCATAAAGAATCTTATAAGATTCTTTAAGTTCACTGGTCATAATGAACTTCATGTTTTGACATCCATTATAAAATATATGACTTTTGTGTGACACACACACACACAAAATATCTTGGGGCACCTGGGTGGCTCAGTCAGTTAAGTGTCTGCTTTCAGCTCAGTTCATGATCTCCAGGTCCTGGGGTCCAGCCCCATACTGGGCTGCCTGCTCAGTGGGGAGTCTGCTTCTCCCTCTCCCTCTGCCCCTCCTCCCTGCTTGTACTCGCTATCTCAATATCTTTTTTAAAAAATCTGTGATAAGGGTCTCACTCATGTCTTTTTTCAAGCCCAGCAAGTATCCTTATGATCGTTGTTTTAAGTTCTCCATCAAGCATGTTTCCTATATCTTGTTTGCTTAGATCTCCAGTCATGGCTTTATCTTGTTCTTTCATTTGAGATGAATTCCTCCATCTTGGCTTTTTGTCTACATCCCTGCCTCCTTCAAGGTGGCGTCTTTTCTCCCTTTAGTTATGGAGTTTGTTCTGTCAGTATTCAGGCCAGTTTCAGGCCAAATGGGGGTATTTGGGAGGATCTGATAGTTATCTTGTTGTGTTCATGGGACAAGACCAGCCTAGGGTCCTCCTAACTTCACCACCAACTTCCTCTCCTGAAAAAAAAAAAAATCCCTAATATTCTAAGACAAGGAGGCAGGTTTGTATCTTGCAGCCCAGCACCTGCTGGAGCTCTACCCTCCCAGAGTGATCATGACATAGGGGTTTCACCTTCCTTGATTACAATTAAAGAGATGTTCTGTGTGAATAATTTATAAAATTTCTCAATGGAGTATTTGAAATTAGACACCGTGTGAAAAGAAATTTCACGAAAATGGTTCCCAGGCACTAGATAAAGACCTATCTACGAAAAGCTGACAGAAAGGTTATTTAGCTTTTAAAAAGATTATATACCAATGGGCAGAGAAACAATTTGAAGATACAAAGATGCTCTGAAAGAAAAAGGAGAGGTAATGTCTTTTCCTTTTAACACCAGAAAAAAATTAATTTTTCAATCTGCACTAACCCTTACTCCTGACGATGATTCAATGACCCCCTCTGCCAGTTCCTCTTCAATATTACCCCCCACACACCCAATTCAGCCACGCTTTCCTCCTCTGTGGAAGTCTGCTCTAGGACTCCCAGCTGACTTCCCCTCCTTGTATTCTCATCTCAGTTTCCTTACTTCAGGGGGACCCCCACTCTCTGCCTGGGTCCCCACCTCACTGAATCCTGGAAGCTCTGCAGACTGAGCCGGGCAGTTGCGGGGACCCCAGCCTGCTTCCTGCCTCCAGACACTGTCCGTCCTCCTTTTGCCCAGTGTCTGAGACATTCAGATGATGTCATTCATCTGGCTTTTTACTTGATGCTGGAGGGAGTCTGGATCTTGTTATTCCATCATAGGCAGAGGGGGAAGCTCAGAAAGAATTTTTAGGTCAAGTCTTGATTCCTAACTTGACTTAGATTCTTTACTACTTTAAAATGACACATTTCTCACTTAGTTCTTAGCATCCATAAGGTAGATTATTCTCAGTACTATATTTTAACAGATTCATAGGCAAGGCATTACAGGGTATTTTGTGCAAAATTATGTTTAAGTTAGAATTTTTATATTTCTGTCAAGAGTCACCTAACACAGAAGGGAAGGAAAAAAAAAACCAACAAGGCGATCCTTCTGGTTACAACAAACTAACAGCTACTTTTGGTTTTCTCAGTATTTCTGGCCCCAGCCTCAGGGCCTTCAGCAGCCCCAAGTTCCCCTCCCAGCCCACAGGGAAGCTCTGAGGATGACAATTCTGTGACTTTGTGGGCAGAGTCAGAGCTCCAGGTACACAAAGTCCTGGTGACCTAAAGGTGAACAAGGCCCCTCATAAGGACTGTTAATATTCTCTGAGACCAAGGAAGATCCCTTCCTGACCAGTCATCAGTTAAAATCCTTTAAACTTTTCTGAAGGTTTTCAGATTCTATTCATTCATTATTGAACAAACAACATCGAGGCACAGAGATGCTTTCCAATATGCCTGTGAGTAGAGACATTGGATGTTACTTCTAGTGATGCTGGTTCCTGATCTTCCCTTTTAAGTATTTCTCATCTTCCACCAGCAGACATAAAGGCATGTGTGGGCCTTATCAGTGTAGGAGTCTCTGAAAACCACTCACATATACAGAGTGAGTCATGCCAGGGTGTGTCCACATTTCTCTGACCTTTCCAGGCCAGTCCTTGGGAGAGACTAGGAGTTTCCTACAAGACTAGGGAATGCTTGGAAATGAGTTTCATCTTGACGAAGATCACATCCTGACAAGGACAGTTGCTCTCCCAATCCCAGGGCCATAAAGAGCTGGGAACAATGTCCCTAGATGCTGATGACTTTACAGAACTTACTCCGGACAATACGCACAGCCAACAGTAAACCCTAGCCCATCCCTATGGAGAAGCCCTGCAGCAGACACTGGGCCTCAGGTAGGTCTCTTCTATATTCAACTTCGAGTGACCAACAAGGGCTGTCCCAGCCACCACACTGTGCCCTAAGCAGGGTGGAGAATTATGAGACCAGCATCAGGGCTGGGGAGCTGTTCTACAGCTGGTTTCACTTACGCATACGATCAATCTCACAGAGCTTGGAAACCAGTGGGAGAGGTGGACTTGACCAAAGGGCTAACACTGGAATTTACTAAGAGTTAGCTGAGGTCAAAGACTAAGGGCACAGTGCCTAAGAGGATGTCTCATCTGAGAGAATCTCTGTGCACAGGGAGCCATGACCTGAGCCAGGAGGAGTAGCCAGCTCAATGACTGGCATTGGGGAGTGATGAACAACATAGAAGAAACAAAATTTCTGAGGAAATGCCTTCCCAAGTACATTGAGCACACTTTTGCCTCAGAAATATTTGCAGTTGGCCCATGGGGCCCAGTGATGTGCTATCACTGCCTTCATTGTGGCCATGCATACTCTCTCTCCCAGTTACCCAATGAGATGCTAGTTTATGGGCTCCTGTAAGTGATTTGGGAGATGTAACCCAAGCCCCAAATCCTTAAATTAACCACAGGATTCATGGATTGGCCTGACTCAATCAGGTGGATGAGACAGAAGTTCTCCTTCACAGTGCAAGATGCCAGGACTCAGAAAAACAGAAGACGGGCCCAGATCAGGGCACAAGGGAATGCTGTGACTTATCGCAGACCTTCTCACTGGAACAGAGGTATTGATGCCCAGGGCTCACTCCCTGGCCAGGACACAAGCTCTGAAGGGAACTGTCCTACTGTGGGCTGACCAGCTACTCTGCCTGCATGTGGGATGCATTAAGCTCAATCACATCCACACCCTTTGCTACTGGTTGGGACACCCCCTACAACAGGGACAGCCAGACGTTGAGGACAACACATTTCCACACTTGGGAATTCTTGTCTACCCAAATTCCAGAAAAAAATCAGAGGAAGTGCTAGCTGCAAGGGCCCTAAATGCAGCCCTGTTACTGCTGGAGATGCATCACAGGGAAAACTCAAATAAAAACGGAAGTCAGGGGGCGCCTGGGTGGCTCAGTGGTTTAAGCCGCTGCCTTCAGCTCAGGTCATGATCTCAGGGTCCTGGGATCGAGTCCCGCATCGGGCTCTCTGCTTGGCTATGGAGCCTGCTTCCCTCTCTCACTCTCTCTGCCTGCCTCTCTGCCTACTTGTGATCTCTCTCTCTCTGTCAAATAAAATAAATAAAATTAAAATAAAAAATGGGACGCCTGGGTGGCTCAGTTGGTTAAGCGGCTGCCTTCGGCTCAGGTCATAATCCCAGCGTCCTGGGATCGAGTCCCACATCGGGCTCCTTGCTCGGCGGGGAGCCTGCTTCTCCCTCTGCCTCTGCCTACCACTCTGTCTGCCTGTGCTCGCTCTCTCTCTCTAACAAATAAATAAATTAAAAAAAATTTTTTATAAAAAAAAAAAAAACGGAAGTCAGTCCAGAGAGGCAGTGTTCTTTGAGTTTATGGGAAGATAGCTGGATTGTCTCACTTCATCATGCAAGCATTTTTATATTGAAGAACTGTGCTATGCACAGTTATGTATTTTACAAGTGTGGAAATTTTCAATCCTCAAGGCATGTCTGGTGGGTGGTGCTATTACTACCCTCCTTGGCAGAGCAGGGTGGTGGCCTCCTTGATCCAACTGCTCTTCTCAGCTGGGAATAGACTCAGCACTCAGGTCCAGTGCGCGGGGCTGCTACATGCTCCTCCAGAAAGCCTTCCTGGGCTGTTCTGGCAACATTCCTGATGTTAAGGAGACTGTGTGTCTGCTCTGATCTGTGAGCTCCCTCATTCTATTGTGCATCTCCAATGTTGACTTTAGGTCCTAATTATGGTTCTTATCTTATGTCCTGTGCTCAGACTTTCCCTAAATGCTTCACCACAGTAGTCGGTTTATCAGAGATGCTCTCAAATTCTTCTGATTTCCCCCTCTTGTCATTTCCTATTGTCTGCTTGTAGTGGGTTTTGTGCCTGCTGATTTTAGGTATGTCAGCATCAGACATTTTCCTTATTGGAACTTGGATAATTTGGTGTCCTTATATACTGGTTTCGTTCTGTGGTGAAGGCGAAGACTGTGAATGAGACTGATTTCGCATTTTTTTAAAAATATTGTATTTTGCTTTGCTTCAGATGGTCTGAGCTAGGATCTCCAGTGAAAGAGCTGGAAGAACTGATGGAAAATCCACAGAAGCAAATGCAGAAAGATGAGGATCTTGAATAGAAGGTGGAATTTAAGTTTAAAGCTCCCCAGTGTTTACCATATACTCTTTAGGAGCCACACTCAAGACAGGAATGAGCTGGTCCCACAGGGCCACAGCAAGGCAGACTGACCCACTATGGAGGCCCAGTCCACACAGAACACAGGGCACACTGATCAGCAAGCTCACAGAGATCCCTTACTACCTGAGACAGGATCCTAGGACCAAGCGAGGGAAAAAAAAAATAATCAAGAGTAAAGAAGAGCTGGAAAAGAAAACTCTAGAAGCTGACAGATTTTCAAAGTCATTGAAAATGATGTGCCCTCTGTGATCAACAGGCCTTGGGACTGGAGTGGAACAGAGCAGAGGAAAGGGAGCTAGACCTAGACCCAGAACTGGACCAAGAAAGAAAAGAGGAAATTGGTGGTATAGCTCCTTCAGGAAGCATGAAATGGACAAGAGTCCATGGTCTGCCAGGGAGTTGAACAATTCCATCCAAAAAAAGTTGGCTGGGCCTCTTGAGTGGGAATGAGATGGAGAAGATAATCTAGAGAGGTGGCCCCCTGCTGACCCTCCACCAGCACCCAGGCCGTTAGATCCTCCTCACTTCCTCCCCTGTCCTTCGAATGTATACTCTGCCTAGTGTCCCCACTGTGGGGGCTGCTCTAAGGACATATTTTTGGGAGTATAAAGTGTCAAGAACACTTAAATGGCACGTGTGTCTGAGCCAAGTTAAGACCAGTCCATAAACTTCTAGGACTCATCAGTGGGTATGGAGACCCGTTTATCTTGTGGCCACCTAAAGATTATATATTATATATATATTATATATGAAGCTTGTCTTATTAAACCAGCCACCTACTTTCTGGAGTGGTCTGCCTCCTCCTCAATCTCTCTCTGCCCTCCGAATATGAGAACTGCTTCAGATTACCCCCGCAAAATTCCAAGTAGGTTGGGACCAACAGAAGGCACTAATTATCTGATGAAGCCGGAAGATGAGAAGCAGCTGGGAGATTTCTTTGGCCTGCCCAACAGCTGAGCAGCATGCTGCCAGACACCATGGAGAACATGGCTATGGAGAGTGACAAGGAGGAGGATTATAGTAGAGTGAATCAGAAGCACAGGAAGCACCCCATTGGCTGCTGAATTGGATACCCATGGTGAGTACAGCCTGTATATGAACAACCAAGGGAATTTGCCCAAGGCTGCATTGCCAGTATGACATCCAGATGTCTGGAGGGCTGAGAACCAGGCACTTCAAGGAAAAGGCCATGATGGATCCCTGGTGGAAGGCTACTAAAGCAAGTTGAGACCAAGGAACCTGATGGAATTGAAGTCAAAAGCCCAAATAGCTTGTTTTGAGTTCCAAGTCCAAAAACAGTTTACACAAGAAAATGTTCCCACTACTTTCTCTGCAATTCCTAAAAGGTTGCTAGGGTTGTTTTGTAAACGTGCATAAATATTTTATTTTACTATATTTTAGTTCCATTAAAATGGGTTAAGCAGTCCATTAAGCATTAGCCTTGAAGGACTTTCCCCCTGGACTTGTTCAGAGTGGATACAGCCCTGGGCTTCAGGCAAAGATTCAGCAAGAAGATATGTGAGGTCTTCATGAGGTTTCCCTAGGCCTCTCTCTCTTCTCTGGTCCTCCCATGCAGATGCCACCAACCAAAACCTCACAAAATCTCACTAATTCTTAGGAAAAGCCTGGTTCTGGAGCCCTGCGTGGTTCTCACTGTGCCTGTGTCCTGCCTTTCTCCCAGTAGCTGCCAAGGTCCAGCAGCATGGTCCACCTCCCCTGTCCATCATCCAGATCCTGGACTTAAAATTAGAACCAAGATCCCAATTCCATTTACAAGATTTCCATGAAGACGTTCTTCCTCAAAACAGTAAAATGACAGAAAATGAAATGTCACTAGATTATCCTTTAGTTCTGTGGTAGCAGGGGCTTAGTTTGGATTCAAAAAATAAAGACAAGAAACACGGAGGGACCTTGGTTTCCTAGGGAACTTGGCACTATCACCTTGTCATTATCTGTCCATATGCTTCCTGCACAGAGCCTCCTTTACAATCATCAGCAATCTTCACCACCCAGAACCTGATCAAGCATTTATCGCTGGAAACGGGACTTTGATTCAGCTTGAGAGAGAAACGAATATCAGAGTTATGAACTCACCACTCCTCCCCCAAACTCAGTGCAGGGAAAACAAGATTTGAACTTGAATGACCTTCCTCTCTACTTGGACCCTAAGGTTCAAGGAATCCCTGAAAAGACAAAGGTCAAGGTACAACTTGGAACTCAGGCTCTGGCAGACTTGGGGGTCATACTTCTCACATTCCTGTCCCCATCCTTCTTGCTCCTTGAAAGGTAAGTTACCAAAGAGAACCACATAGATAAGGTGACCTACTTGTTAGCTACAGGCAGGAATGTGCTCAGCATCTTTCACCTTAATTGGTGAGACCAGACCTAGACTTAGCGGCTGCTTCCTGGGAAGTCAGGATCCAGGCTGGCTGGGGCACTGGGGGTTGAAGCAGATGCCCACAGACTCCAGGTACCCAAACATGAGCAGGTGTCTGCAGCTCTCCTGCAGAAGCTGTACAGAAGCAGCCCCAAGCACCACCGGGGGATCCGGGCACTGCCTTCCCGAGACTGTTCCCCTGTGCATGTTGGGGCATCCTGGGTGGCATTTAGGATCCAGAGATTCACTGAACCACTTTTTTCCTTCCACCTGCCACTGGACTCCAGGGACAATTATGTACCATGGAACATGGAACATGCCCACAGTATCATAGGTTCACCATGGTGCTGTGTTCCATGATGAGTCAGAGTCAATGACACACTCTCTCCCCACCTTCTTCTGGAAACCAGCCAGGATGTATGTGATATCCCAGGGCAGTGGACCTGGCAAATGAGCCCTCACTGGGGCTGAGCTGATGCCAACTGGGCTCTTCGAAACCATATGCACAGAGTGGTACCCTACTTCCCCAATCAGGGGGTGTCCTACTGAACAAACACTAGAGGACCTTCTGGAAGGGGCAACCCCCAAGAAGGTCAGGAAGCCCACAGGACCGGTCTTTAAAAACAACCACAGATATCTCACTGGGATCACCCATGCTAGACCAATCATGAGTGAGCTTTCTATCCTATTAGAGAAAATAGGATGCTCCTTTGGCCAAAGAAGAGGCTATAAACAAGCTTTGAAAACACTTTCCAAAAGTGTGCTTATTTCATCCAATATATAGACATGGAATTTCAAGCAAGATTATGAATGATTTAATTGAAAGTTATTTGAACATGTGAATCTGGACTCCCCCATCTTCCTCTTGGGCCACAGCACATGCACTCCCAGTATTCCAGTCAAAGCCTCTTTCAGATACAGGTAGGCAAGAACTTGCAGAGAACAACGGTCCACATCCTGGAGTGAATCAAGAGGGAGAGTGGCCTGGCTGGGCTGGACTCAATCTACAGGCAACCATGGAAACCTACCAGGACACATCCCTGAGGTCCAGAGATAGCTCTCAGCAGAGGGGAAGGGAGGCTGAAAGCCATGGCTGCATTCCAGAACCTTTGAGCTCAGCTTCAAGCAAGCAGCCTCCCTTTGGAAAGTGAGTAGCAGCCTGGAAACTACCAACCTCCCCCCACATGGTTGGGAGCTGATGAGCTGACACTGGGTGACTTGAGGCTGAAGAAGCAAGGGGATCCAGAACCTCAGTAAGGTTAAGAGGCAAGTGGAAGCTCTCTGGCCCATGTTCAAGGTCCATCATCAGAAATCCCAGCACATCCCAGAGTTCTGTCACACCCAGAAGGCCATTAGCAGACAACTCCATGAACACTGCCCGGAAACATGTTGGGCAGGTAACACCTGATTGCCAAATGGAAAAAACAGAAGATTATTAGCATGTCACCTGCGGTGTATTCAGATTCCAGACTTCAACTTTGAAACCAGCTGTCTTTTCCAAGTTCCCCCAAGTGAGTGGGGTGGGTCCCATTCCTGGACTGCAGGCCCTGTGGCTGCCGGGGCTGCTCTGGCTGAGGGCACTCTGGCCCTGGCTCGTACTTTGCTCTGGGCTATGAACTTCAGACATAACTAGGGCCCTTCAGGGGCTCACGGGGACCCGGCAATTGATGTGTGGTGAGAACCTCCAGGATCCAGCCAGGCACCCAGGGCCTGAGTCTTCCCCGGGTCCATCTCCCAAGTTTGCCCGCAAGAGAGGCTCCCAGCTCTCAGGAGCAGGAGCCAAATTCTCCTGACTGTGAACCAGATCTAGAGGCTTTGAGAATCTTAGAATACTGACCCTCATTCCACTAGAGAGACAAGGCCTTAGCGTAGTCCATTGTCATCACAAATCATTCCTTCCCCAAGCCAGTGTCATAAGATAGTCTGGAATGGAAGCAGACTACTTTCATTTCTGAAGCGTCCGTGAACAAAAGGACGAGACTGATACAAAGCGAAGGTAAAGCAAAGCTTTATTTCTCGCCAAGCATCGAGAACCAAACCGACTGGCAGGGGCCACCTCTTACAGAGAAGGCGACCCCTCCCAGCCTCACAGACTAACTTTTATAGAGCAAAGGCCATGTGGTTGAGCCTGGCCACACACAGGTGGCCAATGAGATTGCAACACACAGAGAAAGTTACACAGTCATGCTAGGTCACACACAGGTGGCCAATTGAATTACAATTCACCCCATAGTAGCTATTTGAACTAGCCTATCACCTTGGTCAGAATTGGCGCCCAAAAGGTGGGGCCCACCTTTTGGTCAGCCCTCCCTGACTTCTGTGGTAGTCAGGGAGATAGTATGTGCCCTTTACTGATTGGATGTCTCCACCTGGCCTGACTCGTCCTTGCCGTCTGGGCTCTGTTATCTCTCCCTGACCTGACACGTCCTGGTATATGGGCTCTTTTATCAGGGGCTGGCGGCCATATTTTACCGGTTTCCCAGACCCGTTTCTAAGTGAGTTCCTCTTGGGGGCAGGGTCAATCGAAGTTCACTGCATAAACAACAAAATGGCTGTTCTACCGAGGTGGGGCTGCTCTGGCTAAGTAGGCCCTTACATTTCCACCTTGGTGGCCACGATTGGAGGAGAGGGACAGGGAAACCAAGGACCTGGGAGGGGCCTCAACTTCCTGGGGCCTTGAGATTAGCCCACTTCTCCCCTGCTTTCTCTTTCATTCTTAGCACTCAGAGGCTCACTGACCTTCAAGGAACAACTTGCACGTCAGAGGGGACAGCTCTTCTATCCTGCCTTTGGCATTTCCCAGCCAGCCAGCATCATAAATTCATTTACTAGTATTACACTTTCCTGGCTCATTAGCATTGAGCTGAAGTTTCATAAATAATCTTATTAGAACATTTCTGTGTCATGTATGTATACCTGTAATTTAGATAGGTCGGGGTCATGCTGCGTCTTGCATCAGTTTCTCCAATTTCTGGCAAGAAGTGAATGAGCTTTTTTCCCATTTTAGATCCTGACTTGCCCCGATCTTGAAAAGCTGCCCTTGTTATTAAGGAGCTTAGTCAAAGTTATCAGGATTCAGCCTTTTGACAAGCATTGCCTTCCTGCCAAGAATAGAAGCTTCATGAGAACGGAACTGACTCTGCGGTTGCTATAGGGCACCTCTGAATGGCCAGGATCCATAAATGAACATCCTCAAGGACTTGGCCCCTCAGTCTTGTGTGTCAAAGCCAGAGAGGGGCTCTGCTAGGACCCAGAGTGGGCAGCCCACCCACAGATCAGTTAGCAATCAGCACAGGCTCAGACACATGGAACCATCTCTACATAGGGGGAGGCATTGGTGGCTTAACCCGACTAGTCCTGAGCGCCAAGTTTTTGCCCTGCCAAGCTGTTCAAAGACTTTCCTCCATGGCACTGAAAAGAACCATCAGCCCCAGGTACACTAGGACCAAGATTCCTCTATCTTAGCTGATAGGTGAGTCTTGTACCTACAGTGGCTCTAGGCGGATACCCGTCCCCAACCCACCACCCACCCAGAAGCTTCCAGGGACAACTGGCTGCCCTTAGATTTTGGGAGGCATCCGAGGAGTCAAGACTGAACATGCTGCGGCTCTGACCCAAGTTCACAGCTGGATGACCCAGATGTCAGACTGCTCTTCCTCACCCTTCTCCCAGAGACCTGTTCGAAGTACCAGCCACCACCAGGGGGCAGTAGAGACATCGCCGGGCTGGAGGGCCAATACTGGAGGAGGCAGAGCTGTCTCTAGTGGAAGATCAGGATGGGACTCCCCCTGAACCCAGTGTGGTCACTGTGGCTGAGCCCCCCGTCCCCAGCCCCATCTCACCTACATTCAGGCTCTCATCACACTCTGAGACACTGTTTGAGGCCATTTTAGCCTGCACCAGTTTCATTCTCTCGGCTCTCATCACATTTCCCCTAAACTGTAGCCTCTGTTGAAATACAGTTTTCCTTATGCCACCCAGGAATCTGAGGTGACCACCTCTCCAAACACTTCCAGTCACTTCCAGGGACTTCAGAAACTGTCCTGGGCTCACCCAGGCACCTAGAGTTCTCACCCACAAAGACCCTCTTTCAAGAAAACCTAGTATGTTCAATCACTGCAAGTACTTTGCCTATAAGACACCACCAGCGTTCCCTGTATTCAAGCATTCAGTCAAGAGCTTAGATGTATTTACACAGAAGTATTTTATTTCTACTGAAAATGTTTTACATTGCAGAGACAGTTTCCCTTACAGTGAGGAAGCGCCATAAGCTTTAAAAGGCGAACACAAGGATTTCCTCACATGTCTTCAAGCAGACAGACAGCCTTAGAGACATCTGAAATGTCACTTCATCAAATGCAACATCCCTCCAGAGTCCATCTCAGGAAGATTCTAGAACATACCCTTGTCCTTTTCCCTGAGCTGCTCTGGTATTTTATAAAGAGCTCTTCAGTCTCTCAAGGGGAAAATAGAAAAATCTGGCTCTTTGGACCCTCTTCTCCACCCAGAGTGCACATGACAGCCACCCAGTACCTTCAGGTCCTGCTGCTATTTAGGCCCCACCTGGACCAGGTCATCAGACTCACTGAAGAAGGATTTCCCAATGCACAGGAGGTTCCCTCTCCAAATAGCTCTAATCTACAACATCAGTGTGAAAATCCCAGCCCCCTGGAGCAAGGTGAGGTGGGGAAGGACCAACAAGGCCCCTGCTCTCAGGTGCACCTCATGACAGGATCACAATGTTTCTAGGGAGCAAATCTCTACCCAGGCTACATGTAGAAATCACCCAGAGACTTTTCAATAATACAAATCCCTGGACCTCCATCCAATATTCTTATGTTTGAAGCACTGGGACAGACCTTGGAAAAGCGGAGTCCACTGTAGCATCAGGGCTAGGAAGTAATTCTGCCAAGTGAATTCACTTGCGTTCATGATCCATGAGCTCATGGAGCTTAGACAGCAGTGGGACGGGGGCTTGATCAAGGACTTACACTGGGGTTTACTAAATGTTGGTTGAGGTCAAGGACAGACTAAGGGGGCAACACCTACAAGTGGCACCATCTCGAAGCCCTTCCTATGCAAGGTGACTGGCACCTCTGCCAGGGGTGGGAGCCAACTGGATTAACAGAACTGGAGGGTGACATGCAACTAACAGATGGAGGAGAGCAGGAAGGTGCTTGGCATACTCACAACGGTGTAGGACATCAGTAAGGCTGGACATGTAATGCATAAAGTAATGCACAAAGACCAGCATGATTGGTCAAGTGGATGTGGGAGAAACCACTGAAGAGTTAAACAAGAAGGTGTGGTCCACATACCAGCAACCACATAAGCAGGGTCCCCATTAGAATGCTATGGCAGGGGTAGGAGAAAGATGGCAGAGGAGAAGGGACCTAAATAGTGGGTCACAGGAGTTCAGCTAGATAGTTATCAAACCATTCTGAACACCTACGAACTGAACAAGAGATTGAAGATAGGAGCAGCAATTCTAGGAACAGAAAAGCGACCACTTTCTGGAAGGTAGGACGTGCAGAGAAGTGACCACGGGGGGAGGGGCCGGCTCCTTGCAAGCAGTGGAGCAGCAGAGCACAAAATTGGAACTTTTAGAAGTCTGCTCCACCGAGGGACATTACTCCAGAGGCTAAGCGGGGGGTGGAGCCCTTGCAGGGACAGTGTGGTCTCAGGACCCGTGGAGTCACAGAAAGACGGGAGGTGTCTGAGTGCAGCAGAGCTCCCAGGTATCAGAGCAGGGAAGCCGGCTACAGAGACAGAGCCAAGGAGGGGGCTCTCAGCTCAGGGTAACCTTAAACCGTGATCGGAGGCATAGTCGGGCCATTGCTCTTCGAGCAGGGACCCCACAAGCAGCAGATCCAGGAGACTCACCTTCCTCCTAGGAGGAGCGGCAGGAGCATGCAGCAGGAATCTGCTGGGTTTGGAGACTCCAGACGGGGCCATGTGCCAGAGGCAGAAACACTCGGTCACAGGCTGGGTGAGCTCGGAGCACGGCCGGAGACCAGAGAGATGGGAAGGATTGAGCGCTTTTCTCTAAGGGCACACTGAGGAGCGGGGGCCGGAGCTCTTGGCTCTTCTAGGCTGGAGATTGGGAGGCCGCCATTTTCATTCCCGTCCTCCGGAACTCTACAGAAAGCGATCAGGGAACAAAAGCTCCAAGAGCGAACCTGAGCGGATTACTTAGCCCAGCCCCTGGCAAGGGTGGTGCAATTCTGACCCCGGCAAACACATTTGAGAAACCCGGCATCAGGCCCCTCACCCAGAAGATCAGCAAAAACAACCAGTCAAGACCAAGCTGACTGATCAAAGTACTGCAGAACTCCAGAGACAGGGGAATGTAGCACATAGAATTCATGGCTTTTTTCCCCAAGATTCTTTAGTCTTTCAAAGTAAAATTTTTAAATTTTTTCTCATTTATTTTTTTCATTTTTCCTCTTTCGTTTTTCAATCAACATCTTATCAATTACTTTTAAAAATATTTTAATTTTTATCTTTACATTCATATTCCATCCCTTCATTGTATTTACCCTTATTTTTGTGTATGTGTACATATATTTTTTTTCCTTTCTTTCTTTAAAATTTTGGGAGGCAGTTTCTTCTAACAGAATAACCTGTTGTTATTTGGGTGTACTTTTAACAAAATACACCCAAAGTCTAGTGTGTGACTTTGTTCTATTCACCAGCCTGATCATATTCTTTTTTTTTTTTTTTTCCTTTCTTTTCCCCCTGGTTTCGGGGCTCTTCTGATTTGCTTACTGTATATTTTTCTGGTCTCATTGTTACCCTTTTAGCATTATGTTCTCTCATTCATCTATTCTTCTCTGGACAGAATGACAAAACAGAAACTCATGTCAAAAAAAAAAAAAGAAAGAAAGAAAGAAAAAGAACAAGAGGCAGTACGGACTGCCAGGGACCCAATCAACATGGACATTAGTAAGAGGTTGGAACTAGAGTTCAGAATGACGATTATGAAGATAATAACTGTGGGGTGCCTGGGTGGCTCAGTCATTAAGCGTCTGCCTTTGGCTCAGTTCATGATCTCCGGGTCCTGGATTCAGGCCCTGCATCAGGCTCCCTGCTCAGTGGGAAGCCTGCTTCTCCCTCTCCCGCTCTCCCTGCTTGTGCTCCCTCTCTCACTGTATCTGTCAAATAAATAAAATCTTAGAAAAAAAATACTACCTGGGCTTGAAAAAAGCGTAGAAGATACTAGAGAATCCCTTTCTGGAGAAATAAAAGAACTAAAATCTAACCAAGTCTAAATCAGAAAGGCTATTAGTAAGGTGAAATCAAATATGGAGGATCTTACTGCTAGGATAAATGAGGCAGAAGAGAGAATTAGTGATATAGAAGACCAAATGATGGAGAATAAAGAGGTTGAGAAAAAGAAACAACTACCGGATCACGAGGGGAGAAGGAGAGATAAATGATACCATAAGATGAAATATTAGAATAACTGGGATCCCAGAAGGAGAAAGAGGGGCAGAAGGTACAATGCAGCAAATTATGGAGGAGAACTTCCTTAATTTGGGGAAGGAAACAGGTTTCAAAATCCAGGAGGCACAGATAACACCCCTCAAAAATCAATAAAAATAGGTTAACACCCCATCATCTAATAGTGAAACTTAGAAGTCTCAGAGACAAAGAGAAAATCCTGAAAGCAGCCCAGGACAAGAGGCCCCCATTCTCAGATGCAGCTTATGACAGTGCATGCTATTACTCTATGGGAGTAGACCTCTACCCAGGCTGAATACTGAAATCACCCAGAGACATCAAAAATATAAAACCCCAGGGGCACCTGGGTGGCTCAGTTGTTAAGCCTCTGCTTTGGCTCAGGTTATGCACCCAGGGTCCTGGGATCGAGCCCTGCATCGGGCCCCTGCTCAGTGGGGAGCCTGCTTCTCCCTCTCCCTCTGCCCCTGCTTGTGTTCCCCCTCTCGCCTTCTGTGTGTGTGTGTGTGTGTGTGTGTGTGTGTGTGTGTGTGTGAAATAAATAAATCTTAAAAAAAAATAAGTAAATAAAACCCTGGACCTCTGTCCAAATGTTCTGAGAGCTCAAACACTGGGACTGACCTTTGAGAGAAGCGTAGTTTAGCATCAGGGCTAGGAAACTGTTCTGCCAACTGAATTCACTTGCACACATGATCCATGAGCTGGCTGAGTTCACTGGAGCTTGAAGAGGGGTCTTGACCAAGGACTTACACTGGGCTTTATCATGTGTTGCCTGAGGGCAAAGACAGACCAAGGGGACAGCACCTATAAGGGGCACGGTCTGGAAGGGCTTCACGCACAAAGTGACTAACACCTCGGTCAGCGGTAGGAGCCAGCTAATGAGTAGGAGCCAGCTGGATGAGTAGCACTGGAGGGAAATGTGCAATGATCACAGAAGGATCAGCCTCCTAAGAAAATCATGCTCCATTACTCAGGATGGTGAAGAGAAATGTGGCTGGAGCATGAAATGGGCAGGGTGGGTAAAGCATCAGCCTGATCTGATCTACTAAATAGACATAGAAGAAACCTCTGTTCTGACCAAATAGGTTTGGTCTGCACATCAAGGACAATGTAAATAGATTCCCCACCAGAATGCTACAGTGGTTTTCCATGGGAGTGACCTTTCATGCTCGGACTTTTTGTTCTAGTGTGAAAACATCCCACTCGTTCCATGTATTTATAATCCAGGATTAAGATTTCTGCTTAAGCTGAAACTGTGTTAGGGATAAAGGGAATTCAGGAATTGTTCCCTAGGAGGAGATGCTGTGGGCCCCAGAAATGTGATCCACATGGAACATCCTATGGTCTCCAATAGGATCCTTGCACCCCCAGCCCTCCATGGTACTTCCACACCCATTTCCTATATCTTCCCCAGATGTAACTCAAGTGCCCAGTCCTTAAATTAACCACATGATTGATGGATTGCCCTATCAAGGGGTTGAGACGGAAGTGTTCTTCCTTTGCAGTGCAAGATGCCAGGACTCAGGAGAACATAAAGGAGGGCCCAGGTCAGGGCAAGTGGGAGTGCTGAGACTCATCACAGACCCTCTCACTGGAATGGAGGTCTTGATGCCCAGGACAAGACACTGGTTCTGGAGAGAATTGTCCTCCTGTGAGCTGATTGGCCACTCTGTGTGGGACAAGTCTAAATCACACCCAAGCCCTTCAGTAGTGGCAAGATGTCCATTTGCATCAGAAACAGCCAGACACAGAAGACCATAAACTCATTTCTATACTTGGGACCTTCTGACTCCCAAACTTCCAGCAAAACAGAGAACTGCCACCTCTGATTCCCGGATGCAGCCTAGTTGCTGCCAAGAGATGTATTAAAAGGCAGACTCAGGAACGAAAAAGGAGGCCAGTCCAGGAGGCAGCTTCTTGAACGTCGATGGAAAGTAGACAGTCTTTCATTTCATTACACGAGCATTTTCCCAGCTGAGAAATACATGCCATAGAGTTTTCTATTTTACATATAGGGAAGTATTGGATCCTTGAGACAGGCCTGCTAGATAGTATTGGCAGAGCAGAGTGGTGGCCTCCTTGATCCAGCTACTCTTCTGAGCTGGGAATAGACTCAGCACTCAGGCTCCAGTGCAGGGGGCTGCTACATGATGCTCCTGAAAGCCTTCCTGGCAACATTCCTGATGCTAAGAGGACTGTGTGTCTGCTCTGATCTGTGAGCTCCCTCATTCTGTTGTGCATCTCCAATGTTGACTTTAGGTCCTGATTATGGTTCTTTTTTTTTTTTTAATTTTTTTTATTTTAATAAACATATAATGTATTTTTATCCCCAGGGGTACAGGTCTGTGAATCATCAGGTTTACACATTTCACAGCACTCATCATAGCCCATACCCTCCCCAATGTCCATTTCCCCACCACCCTCTCCCGTCCCCCTTCCCCCCCGCAACCCTCAGTCTGTTTCTTGAGATTGAGTCTTTTATGGTTTGTCTCCCTCCCAATCCCATCTTTTCATTTTTTCTTTTCCTACCTCCCCCCAACCCCCCCCGCCTTGCACCTCCACTTCCTCATATTAAAGAGATCATATGATAGTTGTCTTTCTCCGATTGACTTATTTCGCTAAGCATGATACCCTCTAGTTCCATCCACGTCGTCGCAAATGGCAAGATTTCATGTCTTTTGATGGCTGCATAGTATTCCATTGTGTATATATACCACATCTTCTTTATCCATTCATCTGTTGATGGACATCTAGGCTCTTTCCACAGTTTGGCTATTGTGGACATTGCTGCTATAAACATTCGGGTGCACGTGCCCCTTCGGAGCACCACGTTTGTATCTTTAGGATATATACCCAGGAGTGCAATTGCTGGGTCTTAGGGTAGCTCTATTTTCAGTTTTTTGAGGAACCTCCACACTGTTTTCCAGAGTGGTTGCACCAGCTTGCATTCCCACCAGCAGTGTAGGAGGGTTCCCCTCTCTCCGCATCCTCGCCAGCATCTGTCATTTCTTGACTTGTTAATTTTAGCCATTCTGACTGGTGTGAGGTGGTATCTCATTGTGGTTTTGATTCGTATTTCCCTGATGCCGAGTGATGTGGAGCATTTTCTCATGTGTCTGTTGGCCATCTGGATGTCTTCTTTGCAGAAATGTCTGTTCATGTCCTCTGCCCATTTCTTGACGGATTATTTGTTCTTTGGGTATTGAGTTTGATAAGCTCTTTATAGATTTTGGATACTAGCCCTTTATCTGATATGTCGTTTGCAAATATCTTCTCCCATTCTGTCAGTTGTCTTTTGGTTTTGTTCACTGTTTCCTTTGCTGTGCAAAAGCTTTTGATCTTGATGAAATCCCAATAGTTCATTTTTGCCCTTGCTTCTGTTGCCTTTGGCGATGTTCCTAGGAAGAAGTTGCTGCGGTTGAGGTCAAAGAGGTTGCTGCCTGCATTGTCCCCAAGGATTTTGATAGATTCCTTTCGCACATTGAGGTCCTTCATCCATTTTGAGTCTATTTTCGTGTGTGGTGTAAGGAAATAGTCCAATTTCATTTTTCTGCATGTGGCTGTCCAATTTTCCCAGCACCATTTGTTGAAGAGGCTGTCTTTTTTCCATTGGATATTCTTTCCTGCTTTGTCGAAGATTAGTTGACCATAGAGTTGAGGGTCTATTTCTGGGCTCTCTATTCTGTTCCATTGGTCTATATGTCTGTTTTTGTGCCAGTACCATACTGTCTTGATGATGACAGCTTTGTAATAGAGCTTGAAGTCTGGAATTGTGATGCCACCGACTTTGGCTTTCTTTTTCAATATTCCTTTGGCTATTCGAGGTCTTTTCTGGTTCCATATAAATTTTAGGATTATTTGTTCTATTTCTTTAAAAAAAATGGATGGGATTTTGATAGGGATTGCATTAAATGTGTAGATTGCTTTAGGTAGAATAGACATTTTCACAATATTTGTTCTTCCAATCCATGAGCATGGAATATTTTTCCATTTCTTTGTGTCTTCCTCAATTTCTTTCATGAGTACTTTATAGTTTTCTGAGTATAGATTCTTTGCCTCTTTGGTTAGATTTATTCCTAGATATCTAATGGTTTTGGGTACGATTGTAAATGGGACTGACTCCTCAATTTCTCTTTCTTCTGTCTTGTTGTTAGTGTAAAGAAATGCGACTGATTTCTGTGCATTGACTTTATATCCTGACACTTTACTGAATTCCTGTATAAGTTCTAGCAGTTTTGGAGTGGAGCCTTTTGGGTTTTCCACATATAGTATCATATCATCTGCAAAGAGTGATAGTTTGACTTCTTCTTTGCCAATTTAGATGCCTTTAATTTCTTTTTGTTGTCTGATTGCTGAGGCTAGGACTTCTAGTACTATATTGAACAGCAGTGGTGATAACGGACATCCCTGCCGTGTCCCTGACCTTAGCGGAAAAGCTTTCAGTTTTTCTCCATTGAGAATGATATTTGCGGTGGGTTTTTCATAGATGGCTTTGATAATATTGAGGTATGTGCCTTCTATCCCTACACTTTGAAGAGTTTTAATCAGGAAGGGATGCTGCACTTTGTCAAATGCTTTTTCAGCATCTATTGAGAGTATCATATGGTTCTTACTCTTTCTTTTATTAATGTATTGTATCACATTGATGGATTTGCGGATGTTGAACCAACCTTGCAGCCCTGGAATAAATCCCACTTGGTCGTGGTGAATAATCCTTTTAATGTACTGTTGGATCCTATTGGCCAGTATTTTGGTGAGAATTTTCGCATCTGTGTTCATCAAGGATATTGGTCTGTAATTCTCTTTTTTGGTGGGATCCTTGTCTGGTTTTGGGATCAAGGTGATGCTGGCCTCATAGAATGAGTTTGGAAGTTTTCCTTCCATTTCTATTTTTTGGAACAGTTTCAGGAGAATAGGAATTAATTCTTCTTTAAATGTTTGGTAGAATTCCCCTGGGAAGCCGTCTGGTCCTGGACTTTTGTTTGTTTGGAGATTTTTGATGACTGTTTCAATCTCCTTACTGGTTATGGGTCTGTTCAGGTTATCTATTTCTTCCTGGTTCAGTTGTGGTAGTTTATACATCTCTAGAAATGTATCCATTTCTTCCAGATTGTCAAATTTGTTGCCGTAGAGTTGCTCGTAGTATGTTCTTATAATTGTTTGTATTTCTTTGGTGTTGGTTGTGATCTCTCCTCTTTCATTCATGATTTTATTTATTTGCGTCCTTTCTCTTTTCTTTTTGATAAGTCTGGCCAGGGGCTTATCAATCTTATTAATTCTTTCAAAGAACCAGCTCCTAGTTTTGTTGATTTGTTCTATTGTTTTTTTAGTTTCTATTTCATTGATTTCTGCTCTGATCTTTATGATTTCTCTTCTCCTGCTGGGTTTAGGCTTTCTTTGTTGTTCTTTCTCCAGCTCCTTTAGGTGTAGGGTTAGGTTGTGTATTTGAGACCTTTCTTGTTTCTTGAGAAAGGCTTGCACCGCTATATATTTTCCTCTCAGGACTGCCTTTGTTGTGTCCCACAGATTTTGAACCGTTGTGTTTTCATTATCATTTGTTTCCATGAATTTTTTCAATTCTTCTTTAATTTCCTGGTTGACGTATTCATTCTTTAGAAGGATGCTGTTTAGTCTCCATGTATTTGTGTTCTTTCCAAATTTCCCTCCTGTGATTGAGTTCTAGCTTCAGAGCATTGTGGTCTGAAAATATGCAGGGAATGATCCCAATCTTTTGATACCAGTTGAGACCTGATTTATGACCCAGGATGTGGTCTATTCTGGAGAATGTTCCATGTGCACTAGAGAAGAATGTATATTCTGTTGCTTTGGGATGGAATGTTCTGAATAGATCTGTGATGTCCATCTGGTCCAGTGTGTCATTTAAGGCCTTTATTTCCTTGTTGATCTTTTGCTTAGATGATCTGTCCATTTCAGTGAGGGGAGTGTTAAAGTCCCCTGCTATTATTGTATTACTGTCGATGTATTTCTTTGATTTTGTTATTAATTGGTTTATATAGTTGGCTGCTCCATGTTAGGGGCATAGATATTTAAGATTGTTAGATCTTCTTGTTGGACAGACCCTTTGAGTATGATATAGTGTCCTTCCTCATCTCTTATTATAGTCTTTGGCTTAAAATCTAATTGATCTGATATAAGGATTGCCACCCCAGCTTTCTTCTGATGTCCATTAGCATGGTACATTGTTTTCCACCCCCTCACTTTAAATCTGGAGGTGTCTTCGGGTCTAAAATGAGTTTCTTGTAGGCAGCATATGGATGGGTTTTGTTTTTTTATCCATTCTGATACCCTGTGTCTTTTGATTGGGGCATTTAGCCCATTAACATTCAGGGTAACTATTGAGAGATATGAATTTAGTGCCATTGTATTGCCTGTAAGGTGACTGTTACTGTATATTGTCTCTGTTTCTTTCTGATCTACTACTTTTAGGGTCTCTCTTTGCTTAGAGGACCCCTTTCAATATTTCCTGTAGAGCTGGTTTGGTGTTTGCAAATTCTTTCAGCTTTTGTTTGTCCTGGAAGCTCTTTATCTCTCCTTCTATTTTCAATGATAGCCTAGCCGGATATAGTATTCTTGGCTGCATGTTTTTCTCGTTTAGTGCTCTGAATATATCATGCCAGTTCTTTCTGGCCTGCCAGGTCTCTGTGGATAGGTCCACTGCCAATCTAATGTTTTTACCCTTGTATGTTACAGACTTCTTTTCCCGGGCTGCTTTCAGGATTTTCTCTTTGTCGCTAAGACTTGTAAATTTTACTATCAGGTGACGAGGTGTGGACCTATTTTTATTGATTTTGAGGGGCGTTCTTAGCATTTCCTGGATTTTGATATTTGTTCCCTTTGCCATATTAGGGAAATTCTCTCCAATAATTGTCTCCAATATACCTTCTGCTCCCCTCTCTCTTTCTTCTTCTTCTGGAATCCCAATTATTCTAATGTTGTGTCGTCTTATGGTGTCGCTTATCTCTCGAATTCTCTCCTCGTGGTCCAGTATTTGTTTGTCTCTCTTTTGCTCAGCTTCTTTATTCTCTATCATTTGGTCTTCTATGTCACTAATTCTTTCTTCTGCCTCATTTATCCTGGCAGTGAGAGCTTCCATTTTTGATTGCACCTCATGAATAGCTTTTTTGATTTCAACTTGGTTAGATTTTAGTTCTTTTATTTCTCCAGAAAGGGCTTTTATCTCTCCGGAGAGGGTTTCTCTAATATCTTCTATGCCTTTTTTGAGCCCGGCTAGAACCTTGAGAATTGTCATTCTAAACTCTAGATCTGTCATGTTACCAATGTCCGTATTGATTAGGTCTCCAGCCTTCGGTACGGCCTCTTGTTCTTTTTTTTGAGGTGAGTTTTTCCACCTTGTCATTTTGTCCAGATAAGATTTGCTTTCTCCTGCTGTGGAATTCCGCTGTTCTTGGTGAGCGAAGTTGGTTTTGGATGGGTTTCTTGTTGATCTTCTGGGAGAGGGGCCTGTTGTAGTGATTCTCAAGTGTCTTTGCCGCAGGCGGAATTGCACCGCCCTTGCCAGGGGCCGGGCTAAGGAATCCGCTCGGGTTTGCTTTCGGGAGCTTTTGTTCCCTGAGCGCTTTCCGTAGAGTTCCGGAGGACGGGAATGAAGATGGCGGCCTCCCAGTCTCCGGCCCGGAGGAGCCGAGAGCTTGGGGTTCCGCTCCTCAGTGCGCTCTCAGAGCAAAGCGCCCAACAGCCCCGCCTCCCTGGCTTGCGGTTGCGCCTCGAGGAAAGCAGTCAATTGCTGGAGCTGGAGAAAAGCGCCGGGTCGCTTTTGTCTCCGTGGCCTCCGGCCGCGCTCCGAGCCCACCCAGCCTGCGACCGGCACAAGGTAACCCCGGGCTTAGAGCTCACTCCTCGGCTTTGTCGCTATAGCCGGCTTCCCCGCTCTAATACCTGCGAGCTCTGCGGCACTCAGACACCCCCAGTCCTTCTGTGACCCCGCGGGACCTGGGGTTATGCTGACCCCGCCTGGGTTTCCCCCCGGTTTAGCCTCTGGAGCGATGTCTCCCAGTGGAGCCGACTTTTAAAAGTCCCGGTTTTGTGCTCCGTCGCTCCGCCGCTTGCCGGGAGCCGGCCCCTCCCCCAGGGGTCTATCTTCCCGTCGCTTTGGATTCACTTCTCCGCAGGTCCTACCTTTCAGAAAGTGATCGATTTTCTGTTTCTGGAATTGTTGCTCTTCTTCTCTTCAATTTCCCGTTGGATTTGTAGGTGTTCACAATGGTTAGATAAGCTATCTAGCTGATCTCCTGCTACCCGATGTCGTCTCAGCCTGCTACTTCTCCGCCTTCTTGACTCCTCCCCTCTCCCTGATTATGGTTCTTATCTTATGTCCTGTGCTCAGACTCTCCCTAAATGCTCCACCACAGCAGTCTGTTTATAGTCTGTTTATCAGATGCTTTCAAGTCCTTCTTGGATTTCCTCCTCTGTCATTTCCCATTGTCTGCTTGTAGTGGGTTGTGTGCCTGCTGATTTAGATACAATCACCATCCATCCTTTTGCTTCTTGGGACTTGGACACTGTAGTCTCTTTAACACTGGCTTTCTTCTGTAGTGAAGTTAAGGACTGTGAATGAGACCCATTTCACAATTAATTTAAAATATTCTATTTTGCTTTGCTTCCAATGGTCTAAGGTAGGATTTCCAGGAAAGTGAATGCGGCGGGGGTGGGGAAAACTGATGGAAAATCCACAGAAGCAAATGCAGTAAGATACAGCTCCTGGACAGAAGGTGGAATTTAAAACATTTCTGGGCCCCAGAGTTTACTCTTCAGGAGCCACACTGGGGACAGGAATAAGCTGGTCCTGCTGGGCCATATGGTGGACCAGGAGGAGGAGACTGCTTCCTCAGCCATCCCCAGTGCCCCTATCTACAGCAAGGCTAATTGCCCCAAGACAGAGGCCTAGTCCACACTAAACACAGGTGACACCATCATCAGCCAGCTCACCCACATTCCTTATTTCATTGAGGCAGGATCCCAGCTCCATGAAAGTCAACATGGAGGATAACAAGGATCTGGCAAAGAAACCTCCAGAAGCAGATTGTTCTAGAAGTCATTAAAGATGGTGTGCCATCCACAACTAGTATACCACAGGACAAGGAACATGACATGTCAGGAAAGGGAGCTAGACCTGGATTTAGTGCTGGACCGAGAAGTAAGACACTGGTGCGCAGCTCCTTTCAGAAGCACAAGTAGACAAGGAGTCCATGGAGGGGATAAAGAGTTTCTTCATCCAATAGGGAGTTCCCTGGGTCCACAGGCTGGGAAAGGGTTTGAGAAGTTAAGAAGAGGGTCCCTCAGAACAATGTACTTCTTAAAATATAACTCATGAGAAATTGTACTAGTCAGGCAAGCATGCTTAAATACAGCCTTAAGAAAAACATACTAGCAACAGGCCTCTAGGGGAGAGGATGATAGACGTCAGGGAATGCCCGGCCAGCTCAGGGCAGAACGCTGCCTGCTTCATTTTTCTGTTATCTGCCCTTCCCCAGAAATCACCTGCAGTTAATCAGATAATCCCTTTGAATGTACTTCCTCAACTGTAAGCTATGCACTATGTGACAAGGCATATTCTGCCTTTCTTACCTATCTATAAGACTTATGGTTAATCTATATTCCCCCTTTCTTCTTATCTACAAGACTTATGGTTAGTGTACAACCTACTTTGGCTTCTTTGTTAATTGTTATCTACTTTCCAATAAATAGGAGACTGAGGAATTGTTCCTGGAGACAGTCTTCTCAACGGTCCACCCCTGCTCCCTTTCTCTTGCTGCTGACTTGTTTGTGCCTCCTTCTCCCATGCGCTGTCAGGAAGCGGCAAGTGGCACCTGAACAGGGACCTGAATCATAACTGGAGAAGAAGCCCCGACGCGAGTTTTTGCGCAGCCATGTCTTACTCCTGCTGTTGAGTTGTGGGTACTTTCCGCGGGGTATGGGAAATCTAGAGAGCACAGACCAATATTGCCCTTACATATGCTTATTGAGACAGCTCCTAAAGGCAGGAGGAGCAAAAGTCAGCGAGGGCCAACTTTTGGAGCTTTTAAAGGTAATCAAAGAGCACTGCTCCTGGTTCCCTACATTAGGGACTTTGGACTTACAAACATGGGAAAAAGCAGGTCATGAATTGAAACTTTTACATGGTAAAGGAAAACCAATGCCAATTACTATATGGTCCACTTGGACCCTTATTCACTCCATTCTGGAGCCCTTACCAACCCTTGATTCAGACAGTGATAATGAATGTTCGGGAGGAACTAAGAAGGAAGAAACTGAGTATGCCATTCCGGAGGGAAGAGAGATTACTAAGGTTATTGTAAAGGAAGTTATAGAAGAGGAATTCCCTCCTCTACCTCCTCCAATAATAGAGCAAAAGGAGGGAGCAATTGTTACTGTACCACGGCCATCCACTCCACCATCTTGTTAGAGGGCGCCATGTAATAAAAAGAGGGAGAAATCCATGTTGTCTGCCATTCAAAAAGGCCTCGTTAGGGCAAAACAGGCAGGAGATCTAGATCCCTTACATTTTAATTTCCCAGTTACTATTAGGGAACATATAGCTCCAGGACGTGATCCAAACAGTCCCAATGGTGTTTATGAAGCCATACATGAGCCATTTCCCTTTAAATTACTGAAAGTGTGGAGGCCGAGAAAAATTAAGGCCATCCCACCTCAGGTTTAGCCTCAGCATAAGTACAGCCTTCTTAGCTCCGGCAGCCATCTCAGACCCCTGTGCCCAAGGGCTGAACTTTCCCCCACCCTGCTTTGGTTCCAGAAACCCCCACCCTGCTTTGGTTCCAGGAAGCCCCATGCTGCTTTGGTTCCAGAGACCCCCACCCTGCTTTAGTAACAGGAACCCATAAGTACCCCTGCCTTAACTAAGCTCGGGGTCCAAGTCCCTACTCCACTGTGTCGAGTATACTTGGGCCCAAGCTTAAGCTTGTCAAATAAACCCTCGTGTGAGTCCATCAGTGCTTGGCTCCTTGGTGGTCCCTCAGATGCGAAAACTCAGGCATAACATTGACCAAGGACCAACACTGGGATTTGCTAGATGTTAGCTGAGGTCCAGGACAGACTAAGGGGAGAGAACCTACCGCAGGGTCACTCTCTGGCAGGCCTTTATGCACAAGGCAACAGACACCTCAAGCAGGAGCAGGAGCCAGCCGGTGAAGAGCATTTGAAGGCCACATGCACCCAACATGGCAGGAGCAGAGCTCCAGAGACCAATCATGCTTGATGGACACAGCATGGTGCACAAGATCAGTGTTGCTGCAACCCAGACAATGGAGGAAATTCAGCCTGATCAGTGAAGTAGACACAGAGAAAGTTGCTGTCCTGAATAGCCAAACAAGGAGACTTAATCTGCACACCAAGGGCAGTGAGAGTCAGATCCCCATCAGAATACTGCAGCTGTTAACCATGGGAGGGACCTTCCCTGCCTGGACTTTTGACATCTAGTGTGTAAAGAACATCTAGTTCATGCCCCACATGTATGATGTAGGATTTCAAGATTCCTGCTCAAGTTGAAGCTGTGAGTGAAGGTTAAAGGGAATTCAGGAAATGTTCCCTAGGAAGAGACACTGTCCATTTGATGAAGTTCTAGAATCTAGGTGAGGTTTGGTGGGGTGAGGTCCGGAGCCGATGACCAGAAAGAATTCTTGAGACATCTTTGGTGCAAAATGGTTTATTAAAGCACAGGGACAGGACCGGTGGGCAGGGAGAGCTGCTGCCCCAAGGTTGTGAGGGATGGCAGGTTATGTACCCTGCAGTTGGGGGGAAGGTGAGGGAAAGGGAGGGTTCAATGGAGCTTTCATATGCTAAAGAGGGCCTACAAGGTGCAGGGATACCAAAGGTCTTGTGGCTTGATCAATGTTGTCTCTTCCCTTTTGGCAAGCCATTAACATCAAGATAGTTGGGAGATTCCTAAAGAATGTCACACTTGTCCCACCCAGGAGTGGTGGGGGTGAGGGGGAGATTCTGAGGTGTCAGCCTTTTGCTTTGTCCTCAGCCAGCCTTCTGCTCCCTCATCACATTCACCCCCCCCTTGTGATCTACATGAACATCCTCAAGTTCCCAATGGGACCCCAACACCCCAGCCCTCCATACTTCCTGTATGGGGGAAGTATGCTTCCTGTCTCTTCCCCAGAGACCCAACCCCAGAGGCAATGAGCCACCTTTGCTGGCTAGGCTGAGACCTGAACTTTAAGGCATTTGGAATGTGGCTGCCTACTGCACCTGACCCAAGAGGTCATGGCTCCTTCTTGTCCTCAAACCCAACAGGATAAAAATAAGCTGTGTAATTGAATGACAGCACATCTAGTTCTTTTTAGTGCCTGAGACCCAGGCAGAGACCAAGAGACAGGGAGAAAACTCAGCTTCCTGGTGTCTTAGGACCCTTTATTCTCCCCTCTCTCCTCATCAATCTTCCTGCACAGAGACCCCACACCCAACATGGTGGCTTTCACATCCAAGAAGAGGGAGATGGAATCCTGCCTTCAGCCTTTCCTGCCTGCAGGATCAGATGGCTCTTCTGTCCTGTTTCTGGACCTAATTCCTTCCATTTCCTGTGCAGCTGCTGCTTCTCACTTCAGTAGGCAATTCTTGCATTACAGTACCAGTCCATAGCAGTTTCATAATGTTTTTATATTTTAGGCCTCTTTCTCCTTTAACAAGTTGACCAAAGTTACCCTACTCAAGGGGATATACATTCTAGGCTTGTCTTTGACAATTTGTCAGGTACAACCATTTAAGCACACACCTTTTCTCTCTTTCCTAAAAATATCTAAAATAAAACAAATGGGATGAGTGTATCTGCAAGAAATTCCTTCCCTGTGGAGAAGAGAAGCTTGGTGAGGACTCAGTTGCCTGATGGGCCAAAGGAGGCATCGATCTGCTCACCCCTAGGGCAGGAAGGAACATCTGCACCTGGGGAAAGGTTTTGGCTGTGAACCTCTGACCTGCATGTTAAATCCTAGGCTGAGGGTCACACTGGGATCTGCTGCCCTGGGCAACACACCACACATCAGTCATCGACAGCCTTGGGTACAGGCACATGTGCCATGAGCTAGAGCACCACCACCCTGATCAGAGGCCCTCCCTCCAGAGACAAGCTCCTGTGACCAGTTACCCACTGAGGGAGCATTGGTCTCAACACCAAGGACAAGACGCACAGCATTGCCATTGAGGACGCTACTGCCAGTGTCCATGGGAAAAGCCCCTCGTGCCAGAACTAATTCCAGAGTGAAGAACCACCACCTAATCTCACAGTTCTATACACACCGGTGTTTCTGCATTTCCCACTTGCCTGGAAACCCTCAGCAAGGAAAGGATTCTGAAATCAGGTGTGTCTATCTGTGACAATGCCCCATCCTTTCATTCTACAGTGGGGTGCATGGAGTCCAAAGATGAACTAGTCCCTGCCCACCGTGTGATCAGGCACACCTTCTCTTGGGGACCAAGTGAAACCCTCATTTAGGGGCACCTGTGATTAAAGACATGTACCCCCAAATCCTAAGTCCTTGAGTTAACCACAGCATCAGTGGATTGGGTTGACTCAATCAGGTGGGGCAGTTAGGAGTTCTCTGGTGGTTTTGAAAACCACAGAGATCTCACTGGGCTTACACATCTCGACCAATCATGGGTGAGGTTTCTATGCCCATTAGAGACAATTCTGGCCAAAGGAAGAAGCTTGAAACAAACTAAGAACACTTGTAGATTATGTGCTTGGTTCCTCACATATACAGACATGGAATTTCAACTTGGTTTGTGAATTGTTTCATTGAAAGGTGTTTGAACCCCTGACTCTGGAAACTTCCATCTTCCCTCTAGACCAGAGCATGCCCACTCCCCTCCCAGGATTCCACTCAGAGCCCAGCTCCGGTGCAGGTACGGGAGGATACCAGAAGAGAATGAAGGCCCAAAATCTGGAATGAGCCAAGTGGGACGGTGGCCTTGTTGGGCCTGACTCAGTCCACAGATAGCCCTGGAATCTGCCCACCAAAACACTTCCAGAATCTCCAGAAACAGCTATGAGCTGAGGGGCAAGGGAGCTGCATCATACCTACGTGCCAGGACCTTGGAGCTCAGTCCCACATAAGCAGCCTCCCTGTGGGCAGTGAGGAGCAGCCTGGACACTCCCCCTCCCACACCATGGCTGGGGCTGAGCGGCACTGGGAGACTTGGGTGTGAAGAGTTGGCAAGTGGATCCAGAACCTCACTAAGGCAAAAGGCAAATAGAAGCTCTCTGGCCCATATGCAAGGTCCATCATCAGAAATCTCACTACATCCCAGAGTTCTGTCACAACCAGAAGGCTGTCGGCACACAACCAAAGGGGCACGAAAACAAGGTCATGGAAGATCTGAAGCCTGTCACTTATTCGGGCTGTGTTTCCATTTTTGGAACCAGTTGCTTTGCCAAGTACCTGAAGCCTGTGGGGTGGGTCACATTCATGGACTGCCAGCTCTAGTGGATTCAGGGGCTGCTCTGACTGAGACCACTCTGACACAGACACTGCTCAGGGGTGTCAACTTCAACCATGACCAGGGCCATCAGAAGTGCAGGAGGCCAAGTAAGTGACGTGTGATGAGAACCTCCAGGCACCCAGAGCCTGAGTCTTCCTCAGTCACCTTCCAGCCCGTCTCCTGAACGATCACCGAGAAGAAGCTACCAGCTCTCTTCAGAAGCAAGACACAAATTCTCCTCACTCTGAACCTCATCTGGAGGCTGAGATTCTTGGGAACGTGGATCCTGACTCCAGTGGGGAGACAAGGAATTAGTACAGCCCCCTGTACCCATGACCCCTTCCCTGCCCAAGGCCAAGGTCATGAATAAACTTTGGAGTGACAAGGCAACATTCATCCCTTTCTCTCTGTGGCCAGGATTAGAGGAGAGACACAAGGAATCCAAGGAGCTGGGAGCAGGTAAGTTTCCTAGGACCTTGAGACCAACCGCCTTTCTCCCTCTGCTTTCCTGTTCATTCTTGGTGCCCAGAGGCTCATTGACCTTCAAGGAACTACTTGAAAATCCGAGAGGACAGCCCTTCAATCCTGCCTTCAGCATTTTCCAGGAGGCCAGCATCGTCCTTTCATTTAGAAGTTCTGAGCCTCATCCTCCTACGATATTAATGCCGACTACCGAAGCAGCTGGTGCTCAGTATTTGTGTCGGATATACATGTATTTCGAGGCCACGTGGTCTTAACGTGTTTCTCCACATTTCTTGAAGAACTGTAAATGAACTTTCCTCCCGATATATATCCCAGCTTCTCTAGGCTTTCTCATGAAAACCATCATTACACTCAAAAACAATTCACGTTCCTATTATGAATAAGGTTAGTCAAGAACATTAGGATTCAGTCCTTTGACAAATAAACACTGTCTTCCTGCTCTGAACAGGATCTTTGTGAGAAGGGAGTGGATTTCATGGTCACCAGAGGGCGCTGGTGAGCGGCCACGGATCTAAGACTGAACCTTCCAGGGAATCCAGACCCCCGTCTCAGGCTGTCAGAGCCCAGGCAGAAGGACCCTACTAGTACTATGGGGGCAGTGCACCCACAGATCCATCAGACAGATGTGGCTGCAGGCACATCTGTTGGGTCTGAGTGCTGTCACCCCTTCAAGGAGACCCTCCCCGGGGCATCTCGGTGGAGGTAGACACTGGTGCCTTAAATAAGCCTCCTTACACCTGGATTCTATGTGCTCACAGAGGAGGCCTTTCAAAGACTCTGCCCTTCAGGACACAGAGCCAGTGGAGGGGGTTGAGGTGGTGGGGAGGTGGAGTGGAGCAGCTGCCCCAGGCCCATCAGATCAAGTTCCCCCGTCTTGACTCAGGGAGTGGGGAGGTTAGGGTTCTTGCACTGACTGCAGGCTGGATACCCCCATCTCTCTACCCATCTCCCCTAGGCTTCCGAAACAACTCGCTGCCCTGAGATTTCTGGTTGCACCCAAGGAGTCAAGACTCAACACGTTGCTCAATCCAGGGAGGACCTGGATAACGCAAAAGTCAAACCACTTGGTCCCCATCCTTTCCTGAGTCCTGTGGGAGGTGCCAGCCACCACCAAGGAGCAGCCAAGACACCACAGGGCTGGAGGGCTGATAGTGGGGGAGGCAGGGCTGCTGCTGGTGGGAGGATCAGGGTGGGCCTCACCCTGAGCCAGATGTTGACACTGTATATGTGTGTCTGATCCCCTGTCCCCAGCCTCGGGCAGACTTATCACACCCAAGAGCTTAAAATGACCTCAAGCATTACCTCAGTTTTCCCCCCCTCTCTGCTCCTTTCTACATTCCCAACAGTCTAAGAATTAAACTTCCCTTCTATCATTCAGGAACCTGTAATGACTGTCTCTGTAAATACTTTTTTTTTTTTTTTAAGATTTTATTGGTTGGAGAGAGTGAGTGAGCATACAAGCAGGGGGTGGGGGAGCAGCAAGCTCCCCAGTGAGCAAGGAACTCGACGTGGGACTCCATCCCAGGACCCTGGGATCACGACCTGAGCCAAAGGCAGACGCTTAACCGACTGAGCCACCCAAGCATCCCTGTAAATACTTTTGACTAACTTCCATGGCACATCAGAACCTGTGTCCTGGACTCACTCGGCTCACTCAAGCACTCATTAGTTCGACATTTAAACACCTTCCAGGAAGACCTAGTAGGTTCATCCACTTACAGTTAGTACCTTTCCTATAAGGTACTAACACCGTGTCCCTTGTATTCAAATATTCAGCCAAGAACTTCAAGATATTTACACACCGTTTGTGTTAAAGCATGTGAACAGGGCAGGGGAAGAGGGGGAGAGAGAGAATCTCAAGCAGACCCCCTTGCTGAGCAGGGAGTCCACCTCGGGCCTCAATCCCAGGACCCCGAGATCTCGACCTGAGCCAAAAACCAAGAATGGACGCTTAACTGACTGAGCCCCGCAGGTGCCCCTACACAGGAAGCATTTTTAACTGAGGTACTTTCACTGAAAAACAGTGTTTTACACTCAAAGAAACAATTTCGTCTTACAGCACTGGATTTTCCCAAGCTTTAAAGCTGAGTACAGCATTTCCTCATAGAACCTCAAGAAGACGACTAGCTCTAAAAATACGTGACAAACCCGTGATCGGATCTGCAGCCCCCTCCAGAGGCAAAGTCAGGAAGAGCTTCGAGGTCAGGCTGGAGTCCTCTGCCTCAAGCTGCAAGGTCCTCATTAAGCTAATTTCTCAAGGGCTAAAAAGCAAGAAAAACCAGGAAAAACCTGGCCATTTGGACCTTCTTGAAGTGGAGCTTCTCCACCCTGATGGTGTTAGAACGACCTAAGACCCTCAGAACTGGAGACGCTCTGGACCCCACCTAGATCGTCACCGGAGAGTCACTGAAGGGTGTCCCCGCAGCACTGTGAAACCTTGGAGTTCTAACCCACAGCCTGGGAGTGACTCCGTTACTCAAGTCCCCACCTCCCTGGAGCACAGTGAGGTGGGGAAGGTCAAGGAGGCCCCTGCTATCAGGTGCAGCTCATGGCCAAATGCAAGATATTGCTCTAGGGGAACAGCTGTACCCAGGCTGCTTGTTGGCATCAACAGAGGAACTTTCCACGAAGTTGCGGACCTCAGCCCAGAATAATTAACTCCGAATCCCTGGCACTGGTCTCTGATCAAGGCCTCCCACTGATCCCACTGTAGCATCTGTCCTTGGAAGCTGCTCTACAGCCCACTTTGCTTCCAGACACGATCCACGATTTCACAGAGCTTAGAGACCAGTGGGAGGGCTAGACTTGGCCAAGAAGTTAACATGAAGTCCATGAAGTAGGAGGCCATTTTCAGGCCTGAAGGACAGGCAGCACCTCTGGAGAGTGTCCCCACCCTCTCAGGCCTCTGTGCACAGGTGAGAACAGACCTGAGTGGGAAGCAGGAACCACCCTGATGAATGGCCCTGGAGAGGTTGGGTGCAACTGCCCCTCAGAACAATGTATTACTTAAAATATAACCCATGGGAAATTTTACTAATTACCAAGCACATTTAGATACAGTCTTAAGAAAAACACATACTGGCGACAGTCTTTTTGACTGTCGTCCCCTGCTCCCTTTCTCTTGCAGGTGACTTGTTTGCGCCTCGTTCTTCTCCCCTTCGCCGCCTGGAAGTGGCAAGTGGCGCCCAAACAGGGACCAGAAAGGAAACAGGAGAAGCTGGGTTTTGCACGGCCGTGCCTTTTTCCCGCTGGTGAGTTGTGGGTACTTATCGCAGGGTATGGGGAATCTAGAGAGCACAAACGATTATCGCCCTTACGTTTGCTTACTGAAACAGCTCCTAAAGGTGGGAGGAGCAGAAGTCAGCGAGGGCCAACTCATGGAGCTTTTAAAGGTAATTAAAGAACATTGCTCCTGGTTCCCTGTATTAGGGACTTTAGATTTACAAACATGGGGAAAAGTAGGTCACGAGTTAAAACTTTTGCATACTAAAGGAAAACCAATTCCAATTACTATATGGCCTCCTTGGACCGTCATTCGTTCTGTTTTGGGACCTTTACAAACCCCTGATTCGGAGAGCGATAATGTTCAGGAGAAACTAAAAAAGAGGAACCTGAACATGCCATCCAGGAGGAGAAAGAAATTACTAAGGCCATCGTAAAGGAATATATAAAGGAGGAATCTCCTCCTCCTCCTCCAATAACAGAACAAATGGTGCAAATGGCACGGCCGCCATCGGCTCCATCATTCTATAAGAAGGCACCATTTAGTGAAAAAGGTGAAAAATCCATGCTATCGGCCATTCAAAAAGGCCTCCTTGAAGCACAGTGAGCAGGAGATCTAGATGCCTCACATTTTAATTTCCCAGTTATTATTAAAGAACATGTCCCTCTGGGACATGATCCTAACAACCCTAGTGGTATCTATGAGGCCAAGCATGAGCCATTTCCCTTCAAATTATTGAAGGAACTAAAACAAACAGTACAAAACTATGGAGTTAATTCTCCATTTACAACGTGAATCATTCAAGGCTTCGCAGAAGACAATCGACTTATTCCAACTGATGGGTCATTGTTAACAAAAACAGTTCTATCTTCAAGTGAGTTCTTACAATTTAAAACATGGTGGCAAGATCATGCAGAAACAGCAGCTGCCCATAGCAGAGCTAGTAATGTTCCTATTTCCACAGAGCAGCTCATGGGTATTGGGCCATTGGCCCGGATACAAGACCGGGTACTAATGAATGACCAAGCTATTGAACAGCTCCAGTGTTGTTGTTTCAGAGCCTGATGGTGCTAGATTAGATATCTCCATTCCCAACGATTATCTTTTAATGCCTACCAAGCTTCCCGCTAAAATTCCAACTAGTATTTATGGCCCTTTACCAAAGGGGACCACTGGGTTACTTTGGGGGACATCTAGACTTACTTCAAAGGGAGTACTAGTTCACACTGGCATTATTGATTCAGATTATACTGGTGAAATTTCAGTGATGTTAACTACTGTGGCTCCATACCATTTTTCAAAAAGGAGACTGCATTGCCCAGTTCTTACTTTTACCCTATCTCCAGGGTCAATCTAAAAACAAAGAAACTCCAATGGGTTTGGAAGTACTGGAAAAACTGGAGCATATTTAACTGAGAAAATTTATCAAGATAGACCAGTTTGTCATCTTAAAATACAAGGAAAGGAATTTTCAGGTCTAATTGATACTGGAGCTGATGTCTCTATCATAAGCTCATTACGTTGGCCTAAAAAATAGCCATATAATTCCTCTTCTGTTACTATTACAGGATTAGGAGAGGCTGGCAATGTGCATCAAAGCTCCAGTATTCTTTTCTGTGAAGGACCAGAGGGTCAAAAGGGTTATCTACAGCCATATATTGTAGACTTACCCAATAACCTTTGGGGGTGAGATTTACTAAGCCAATGGGAAGCCTCTCTGGTTATACCTTCCCCTAAGGAGGATTCCCAGATTTTTCACTGAGGGCCACTGCTCCTGAACCCATTAAGTTAAATTGGAAGAATAACAAAACTATTTGGGTGGAGCAGTGGCCCTTAACACAAGAGAAATTACTTACTTTGCAAACCCTAGTAGAGGAACAGATTTTTAAAAAGGACATATTGAAGAATCTCACAGTCCTTGGAATTCACCAGTTTTTGTTATTAAGAAAAAATCAGGAAAATGGAGACTTTTAACAGACCTACATACGGTTAATTCTGCTATCTAACCCATGGGGTCTCTCCAACCTGGATTGCCTTCGCCTAATCTAGTCCCACGCGAATGGCCAATAATTATCATAGATTTACAGGATTGCTTTTATACTATACCACTTGCTAAGGAAGACTGTCCCCGTTTTGCTTTCACTCTTCCCAGTGTAAATGTAAAAGAACCAGCCGAACGATATCAATGGAAAGTTCTTCCACAAGGAATGTTAAATAGCCCTGCTATCTGTCAGGAGTATGTGGCAAAAGTTATACAGCCAGTTAGAAATCAATTTCCACAAATTTATCTTATCTATTATATGGATGATATATTATGTGCAGCCTCTGACAACGTACAATTGCAAGATGCATTCAGGATGCTTCAATTGCAATTTGAAAAATACAAACTAATTATAGCTCCAGAAAAAATACAAGTCACTACACCTTTCTCATATTTGGGGTTCATTATGGACAGGACCTCAGTTAAACCCCAAAAAGTTCAAATCCATAGAGATAAAATTACAACCTTGAATGATTTGCAAAAATTATTGGGAGACATTAATTGGATAAGACCTAAAGTTGGAATTCCCAATTATGCTTTACAGCATCTATCTGCCTCTTTAAAGGGAGATCCTAATTTAAACAGCCCTAGGACCCTATCAAAAGAGGCCTTAAAAGAATTACAATTTGTTGAAAGCCAGATTCATTCAATGCAAACGGATAGAGTCCAACCTGAGATACCATTAGATCTTCTTATTTTTCATACCCCACACACACCCACTGGGTTAATTATTCAGGAAAAATTAATTATAGAATGGATTTTTCTCCCAAATAATACTGTTAAAACACTCACTACCTATATAGCCCATATTGGCAGTATTATTCAATTAGGAAGAAAAAAAACCTTGCCAAATACAGGGGTATGATCCACAGGTTATTGTTCTGCCTTTAAATAAGATGAAAATTGAAATGATATTCCAAAATAATTTAAATTGGCAAATTGCCCTTAATGGCTTTACTGGAAACACTTCTTCTCATTATCCCCCTTTACCTGTTGTTTCCTTTTTAAAACATACTGCTTTTGTCCTTCCTAAAATTACTTCTAAATATCCAATAACAGATGCCCCCACTTACTTTTCTGATGGCTCTGTCAAAGGTAAAGCTTGTTATTATGGTCCTACTTTGAAGGTCATATCTACTACCGGTCTCTCAGCACAAAAATCAGAATTAATGGCGGTTATTGCATTGTTTCAAGACGTTTCTTCTGCATTTAATCTGTTACCTGATTCTTTATATACAGTGTATGTTTTACAGCATATCAAAACTACTACTGTTTCTACATCTGATGTAATATGATGACCCTCATCACGGTAACCGTAAGTCTTCCTGAATGTGATGCACAAATAAATTACTTTCTGGACTTACATACCCAATCCTCCTCTGCTCTGTCCAGTAGAGTGGGGAAAAAATATAATACCAATTTATTTAAATGCCTCAAAATGGATACCTGGAATTTTGGATCCTAGATTGCCTCTATTGCCCTTAGAGGAGAGCACAAATATTAATCTTACCTTAGGATATCAAAATAGACCAATATGTATTGGCAATCATTCCAGTTGTCTTATCCCTGATGATCAAAGACAGTTGGTGGACTTTCCTATTGATAATTAGCTGACTAAAGTTAAGTTACATTTACTCTCCACTAAAGGATTCCTAGCTAATGAATATCGGGGTCCTAGCCATAACACAGCAGCACCCCCATTCCCAAATGCAAACTAACACAGATGTGGTCTGATGAGGGAATTCACCCTCTGTGGGAGGATTGTCGAGCTTCTCACCCCAGAATTGTTATTAATGATTCCTATGGAATGGTATGGGACTGGTCCCCTAAGGGGATGGCAGTCACCCACTGCACTGGGAGACCCTGCTCCTCTCATCGAAATTTAAAATGGCAAGTTTCTGATGATCTCATTTCACCACAAACCTTAACCTCAGGAGCTGCACCTCTGGTCTGGCTTGGGCAAGGACTTTCAATGCCATCCCCTTTTGTTAATTATCATAAAAGACAAAAGAATTTGTGAAAGGTCACCACCGCTTTAAATCACATAAGAGTTTGGAACAGCTCTTACATTCATCAGTCTAATGACTCTGCGTTCTCTTTTTTCCTAATGGATGAAGAATGGGTAAGAGCTTGTATTAGAGATCCCTATGTTTTTGTTATTGGAAAAATGACTTTTAATCATAGCAATAGAGAAATGAATTGTCTCAAATGTAAAATGTTCACCTGTGTGGATGAGAATGTTTATACAGACTATTCTATCATTCTCATAGCTAGAAGAAGAATAGGCATTTGGTTTCCGGTGAAACACCACCGTGTTTGGGAAAGCTCTCCAGATATGCATGGACTTTGAACAGTTTGAAAGAACTGGGTCCAAAGAACAAAAAGATTTCTTGGGTTGCTTATAACAACTACTTTAGGAATTATAGCCACTACTGCTATAGCTACCACTGTAGGAATAGCCTTGCATCGAACTGTACAAACCACACAATTTGTACAAAAATGGCACGAGGATGCTAGCAAAGCTTGGAATCAACAAATGATCATAGATCAAAAATTAGATGAAAGTATTTGATTTAGAAGCAGCCGTGATATATATAGGAGATGATCTTCAAAATATAAAGCTTAGACTTCATATTTTATGGGACTGGAATGTTTCTTCTTCCTGTGTTACTCCCCATGCCTATAATGAATCAGAAATATGTTGGAGCAAAATTCACCAGCATATTACTAATCATTATGGTGATAATCTAACTTTAGGTATTAGACAACTTCAAGATACTATTCAAAGTATTACTCACTCATCATTACAATCAGTTCCAGAAGTGAGTTTTACTCAAAGAATTAACGATATTCTGTCTAACTTAAACCCTTTTACTTGGATCAAACAAACTGGTCTCGGTGTTACAGGTGGAATGATTATTCTTCTTAGTGCTATCATCTTTTTATGCTTAGTCCTCAGATGCACGTGAAAATCCCTCCAATGACTGAAGAATCAAGAAGCTGCAAAATCGACTTTTCTACTTCTTCACAAACAAAAAGAGGGAAATGCAACTGCCCCTCAGAACAATGTATTACTTAAAATATAACCCATGGGAAATTTTACTGGTTACCAAGCACATTTAGATACAGTCTTAAGAAAAACACATACTGGCAACAGTCTTTTCGACTGTCGTCCCCTGCTCCCTTTCTCTTGCAGCTGACTTGTTTGTGCCTCATTCTTCTCCCGTCCGCCGACTGGAAGTGGCAGTTGGGGATGATTGAAAGTGAGCACTTCACACAGAGGAACCGAGTCCCCAAGAAAGAATTGTACCCACTGTAGTCAGGCAATGAGAAAAGGTAGGTGTGGCTGAAGCCTGGATATCAAGAGAAAGTCCTCTTGATCTGAAGCAGTCAAGTAGACATTGGATGAAGGGTGTCTGCCCTGAACCTAGGAAGGGATTTGATCTGTACCATGGACAGGGACATCAGGGACCCCGTTATGGTACCCCGGCTGCTGTCCATGGAAGGGATCCCAAGTGCCTGGACTGTGTGAGATCCAGCGTGAAGAGAATTCCCTATAATCCATTTAGCTGTTAGGATTTCAAGAGGTCCTACTGCTGTGTCTGCTATCAGTAAGGAGGGGAGAGGATCCAGGAATGGCTACCATTGGTCTCCCCGACGTGTGGTCTACATGGAGCTTCCTCAAGACCTAGATGGGAGTCCTGAGCCTTCCATGGTGTCTCCATGCTCAATTCCTGCCTTTGTCCCAGCAGACCCTGCCCCGAGCAACACAGCCCACCTCGGACTTGGATCTAGATCCAGAACTGTAACTGGATTTCACTCCCACTTGAAAGACAAGGGACATCAAGACTCCTTTTCCCAAAACCCAGTGGAAGGACAGTAAAACGTAAAATGAACTGGAGGATCCCCTAGCTCTGGCTCGTGGCTAGGGCTTGACTGGAACTCAAAAATACGGAGAGCATCAAGGGGCAGGAACAGAGCAGAGCTTCCTAGTGACTTGGGATCAGTAACCACACACTCCCCCCCCCCACCAACAACCTTGCTGCCTGAGGATAATTAGCCCTCGAGGCAGTCTTGCAGATCGGAGTCAGTGGAGTGGTATCTTGCCATCAGCATTCCTGGCCGTGTGAGCAGAATCCTATTACTTGTGTCTGGGCCTCATGCCCTCCTTCCTTCAGAACTTCCTTTTGTGAGTAGGATCCAATGGCTTGGTCTCAAACCTGTTTCTCCACACTTCCTGGGTCAAGTTTATAAAACTGACTGCTCTATCATGTAGACCCAAATCTCACCCATCTTTCTCTTTAACAGTTCTTGCCACTTAACATAATGCAAACTTATTCTTCACTTCTCTGCTAAGGACTATAATAAAGCCAAATTCACTAGTTCAGCAGGCCCTAGCTTAATATTGTTTTCCCATGGAAAATATGAGCTTTAGGAGAACTCAGTCTATGAATGGGTCAACTAGCAAGCCCCATCATCTCATCCCTGGGCAGACTACAGGGGGCAGGATCTGTGCAGAGTCATTTTTTCTGTGTTAAGCCCTGGGCATGGGGGATACAGCTAGGACCCACTGACGTGGACAGCCCACCTCAGTCAGACCGTTGTGGACACATACAGACTTGCTAGGGACTGTAGCACCACCAGCCTAGCATCAGAGGCCCATTCCTCCTCCCACCCCAAGCTACCTTCTCTATCCAATTAAACCCTGTAAGGTTTGATTTGAACACCAAGGACAATCAAGACAGGGTCGCCCCCTGAGGATGCATTTTTGCTGTGGTCCATGGGAAAGGCCCTTAACGCCAGATTATTTTAATTCCAGAGTGAAGAAAACCCAGGTCATTCCATGGTTTCATGGTTTGACTGGAGCTCTCAGGGACGTTCAAGGAAACAGAATGATTCAGATGTCAGGGGTGGCCATTTGTGAAGAAACAATATAGTGCAGATAGGGGTCTAAGGCCCAGAATCCTTTCAAATCACTGCCCTAGTGGAGGCCAGACACACCTTCTCCCAGTTATCCAATCAGATACTAGTTCCGGTTAAGCCAAAAAGATCTGGCAGATGTAATCCATGTCCCAGTCCTAACATGAATCCCAAGGAGAATGCTGGATTAGCCTGCCTCAGCCACAGGTAAGATTTAAGCCCCTTTTACCTAGCCCACCCCCCCCCCATTTTTTTTAAAAAAGATTGATTTAGAAAAAGGCTGGGAGTGAGTTGGGGGAAGGAGAAGGATGGAGAATCTCCAACAGACTTCTCGCTGAGCGGGGAGCTCAACCCCACCACCTGAGCCCACGTCAAGAAAACAGTCAGATGCTTAACCGATTGATCCACCTGGAACACCGCCCCCCTCCTGCCCCATTTTCAATGGAAGACACCAGGACTCAATGCAGGATACGCCCAAGTTCGGAGCCAGTGGAAATGCTTGAACTTAGTATTTGCACAAAAAACCAGAGCTTGGTACCTAGAGCCACTTGCGGGTGGTGGCCAGTTTCTGCCCGAGGACCTGGGGTCCCCTTCTCCACCATGTCAAGGATCCCTCTGCCCTGTGCTCTCCTGTCTCACCTATTCCGTGGGCCTCTCCCCTCATGTTTTGGGTAACAGTGTCATAAATGCTCTCTCCTGGCCTGCCGTTCTCTGCTTCCAACACCTTGATGTCCTCCCTCAAGTATTTGTCTCAAGGAGACCCTTCCAGGACTCCCTGTTAGCTTCTGATGCCCGGCTCATTCCAGCCCAGAGCTCGGCAGAAACCCCCCGTGGATCCCACGCACACCCACGATTCCCTTTTTTTTCTCTCCAACTTCTTTTGGTTGGCAGCACTTTCCACCCAGGCACACTGCTGTCCCTCCATCCCCGCTGAAACCCCCATCACTTTTGCTCACGTTCCTCTCCCTTACTTCGGTTCCCTAGAGCTCCAAGATTTAGCTGAGTGTTCCTCAGCTGTACTTCATGTTAGTCTTGAGTTTTAAAATCAGTGACTTTCTATCCCTCAACAGCGTCTTCTCAGATCCTTGGGGAGGCCAGCAGGGCTAAGTCTTGGGGAAACCCACTTCCCTCTCCAGGACTCCTGTTGACTCTTTAAGGGGAGCATTAGGGCCAGGGCAGGAGGCTCGGCCCCATGTTTATGGGGAGGCCCCTACTGAACTTTTGTCTGTACCTGCAACCCCACTGACCTGAGAAGCATAGGTTGCCCCGCACAGTGAGAACCAGTTTCCTCCCCCCTCTCCTCCCACTTCTTTCGCCTGCTTCACCGTTCCAAGACACTGTTCAGCTAAGAATCGCCAGATTCTCCCACGTTTTTCTCAGCTGCCCGCTCTCCCTTCTCACAGGACACCGAAGCTCTCTTTGGTTTCCCATGTGGGAGCTTTTCCACCACTTCCCCTGTCACTCAAACCAGAGGAGGCTCCATTTTGTCCCTGAGGTGAAAATCCTTGGCAGTCTCTTCTTTGGTACATAATCTCCCGCTGCCCTGCTGGGCCGCCCCGGTCTCTGCCCTCCTTGGTGAAGGCCCTCCTCCACCCGCCGACACCCGCTACCATCTTCACCCTTCCATTACCCTCAGCTACTTTCCCTCCTGCCATTTCCCCTCATGGCCCTTCCCGCTTCAAAAATATACCCAGGGAGCTCGTAAGTCAATGTTTCATGATCAAGGAGACAGTTTTCCCTAAATTGGATTTTCCCTAAGGTGTAAGAGGTTTAGGATTCAACACTCAGGATTCCCTATCCTTAAAAGACAAGCAACCCTAAAGTTCTACAAAATCAATGCCTCAGAAGTCCAAAAGCACCCACCGCCCCCTCCAAGCGTGAAATCTCAGAAAACGTTTCCTAGACGAAGCGTGTCTCCTGCCCCAGAGAGCCTCTAACAGCTAGCCCCCTTTCCGACAAACAAACAGCAAGGCCCCGGCCACCCGACCCTTTTTAAGAAGAGTTTCCCTGCCCTCTAGTGCCTTAGTAGCACCTGAGACTTTAGGAGAGTCTCCGCCCCCCTGGAGCACCGGTAGGTGGGAAGGACCCAGGACTCAGGTGCGGCTCACCCGCAAAGGGCATGATGTTCCTCTAGGGGGCAGCAGATCGCAGCCCAGGCTGCAGGTGGGACTCCTCCAGGCAGCTCTCCCCAAACACCGAGGCCTGGGACCCAGCCCAGGATAATTAACTTTTAACCACAGAGGTGGACCTTTGAAATGCCTTCCAGTTGATTCCATTGCAGAATCGGGCCTGGGCCACTGTTTTGCAGGTGAATTCACTTGCCCACAAAGATCCATGTGTTTGCTGAATTTGTAGACGGGGGTCCCAACTAGGCTTGACCAGGAAGTTCTGCTAAACAGAGTGGTAGTCGTGGACAGAGTAACAGGGAAGTGGAGTGTGGCTGGAGCCTCGGTATTAGGACACACAGCCTGACCTGAAGCTGTCCGGTGCACAAGGAATGAAGGATGTTCTGAAAAGTCACAGAACGGTGGGCGGCCCACGGAGGCAAAGAGAAGCAGGATCCCCCGGAGATGTAATGCCTGCTGTTGTGGAAATCCTCTTGACGCCTGGACAGTTTTCATTCCCATGTCGGAAAACAAAACAGTTAACGGCACATAGAGTTAGAAGATGGGATGTCCGTCGTCCCTGCTTGAGAAGAGTGGTGAGTGTGGTGGTCCGAAGAATCCAGGAGTCGATTCTGCATTCCTGCTCTGGAAACAGCCCGGAAGGTCCCCATCGACCCAAAGGGAGGGGCCCTGAACAGGGGTTCTTTCGAGGGTGACGAGGGCGACGCCGGGGGAGGATACTCTGAGTGGGGTCCCGCTGAGCTTGGAGGCCAAGGGGACCCTGAAAGTTGGATTTCCTGCTGCATGACGGGCGCTAAGCTGGAGAGGGAACCTTGGTTGTTGGTAGCATCTGGGGAGGGGCTGGGGTAACACGGTCAGGGTTTAGTCTAACGTGGTCCCTTAGGCAGTCTGGGTTGGGTGGATAGGACGGGCCTGGAGTGGGAGCCTCAATGTCTCATTAGGGGATTCCCTGGGCATCTGGGCATCAGGAAAGGGTGACCTGGAATCTGTCTATGGAAATGAAGAGCTGTGATGCTTTCAGGATTCCTCTTGAGCTAGAAAACCCTGAGCCTGAGCTGGCTTAAGAAGTTGCCCCTCCTTATAAAGCCCCCTTCCCTACCTCAGATGCCATCCTGAGATCGATGCCAGAAATCTGAAGGACTAGGGACAACTGGGGTGGATGGTCTCCAAGACTCGACTTTTATTCTGAGTGGGGTCCAGAAACCTCCCAGGCAGCTGAGCTCCTGAAGTCAAAAGAAAATGCCAGGGTCATCCTGCTTGTGTTCCTGACCATCCTGTGTCTTCCCCGCCAGCCCCTGGGCATCTCTTCACTCCTTCACTCTCTCCCACCCTGTGTCCCTCATGCGGCATGTTCAAATCTCAAGTCGGTTCTCCTATTAAGAAAAAAGCTCTGGGGGCGTCTGGGTGGTCAGTGGGTTAAAGTCTCTGCCTTCAGCTCAGGTCATGATCCTAGGGTCCTGGGATCGAGCCCCGCATCGGGCTCTCTGTTCGGCGGGGAGCCTGCTTCCCCCTCTCTCTCCCTGCCTGCCTCTCTGCCTACTTGTGATCTCTGTCTGTCAAATAAATAAAATCTTTTAAAAAAAGGAAGAAAAAAGCTCTGACCCCCTTCTCTTTGCCTTCAGAAGCTCTTCAACTTAAGGTTGAAAGATCTGCAAAGGGGGTCCCACACCACCTCCACAATCAGTGCTCCCCCAAACAGCTGAAGCCTGCCTGACTCCCCAACCCTCCATTCAAACACCCTCCAAAGTCAAACCCAAGAGTCCTCTTGCCAAACCCAAAAGTCCTCGCTGACTCCTAACACTGACTCGTGGAGGGGAGGGTGGCTCATCTGTGGCAATGTCGCGGCTTCTCACTTTGCATTTGGGGTCGTGAGGGTCTACAGATCCTTCGAATCATGGCCCCCTTGATCTCTAGTTAAGCCCGGTCCCAGTTAATCAATCAATCTCCAGTATAGCATAAGCTGGGGGAGGACCAGAAGGGAGAAGGAAAAACAGGCTCCGTGCTGAGCCCAACATGGGGCTCGATCTCACGGCTGGGAGATCATGACCTGAGCTGAAACCAAGAATCGGATGCTCAACCAACCGAGCCACCCCAGAGCCCCCAGAGAAAACCTTCTATCCACCTCCTTCATCTTCCGCAGATGGCCCCAGATGGGGACACCTCCAGCGATGATGGAAGCATCTTGAGGTGGGAGGCCCCATTAGGGGTGGGAGGTGAACCCCACATGGGCAGAGCCCTCCCAAACAGTAAATGAACCATTGAAGCCCTGCCAATATTCTCTGACATATGATTTACGGAAGTGGAATAAACACCAGATTCTCAGAAACTCCCTGACCTGACTCTGGGATTGTGTGGCTTAGTCCTTCACATGCCGGCAGATGCTGAATCCCTGAACTTCTCACCTAAGGTTTTGTATCTCCCCCTAACTGAACAAAGTCCTGTTTGGGCTTGTCAGTATACAGGGAGGGTCTTTGGGAAACCCTCAAAAGTGCGTCCCCGCTGTGCCCAAGTGCCTCTATATTCCTCTCTCCTTGCCAGATCCTGGAGTCGACCATGAGATTCACTTTCCTGTAAGAATGGGGATTCCCGGGGTGCCTGGGTGGCTCAGCGGGTTAAGCCTCTGCCTTCGGCTCAGGTCATGATCTCAGGGTCCTGGGATCGAGCCCACATCAGGCTCTCTGCTCAGCAGGGAACCTGCTTCCCCTCTCTCTCTCTGCCTGCCTCTCTGCCTACTTGTAATCTCTCTCTCTCTCTCTCTCTCTCTCTCTCTCTCTGTGTCTGTCAAATAAATAAATAAAATCTTTAAAAAAAAAACGGGGATTCCCTTACTATGCAGCCCTCAAAAGAAATGAAATATTGCCATTTCCAATGATGTGGATAGAACTAGAGGGTATTATGCTGAGCAAAATAAGTCAATCAGAGAAAGATAATTATCATATGATCTCTCTGATATGAGGAATTTGAGAGGCAGGGCAGGGGGTTTGGGGGGTAGAGAAGGAAAAAAGTGAAACAAGATGGGATCAGGAGGGAGACAAACCATAAGAGACTCTTAATCTCATAAAACAAACAGGGTTGCTGGGGAGTGGGGAGTAGAGAGAGGGTGGGTTATGGTGGGTGGTTGGATTATGGACATTGGGGAGGATATGTGATATGGTGAGTGCTGTGAAGTGTGTAAGCCTGACGATTCACAGACCTATACCCCTGGGGCTAATAATACATTATATGTTAATAGAAATAATTAATTTTAAAAATCATTAAAAAAAAAAAAGAACAGGGATTCCTTGAATGCAAATAGTTGAGGAAGAATCACATTGCACGGATAGCAAGCACAGGGACCCAAAGAAAAGTTGGTGATGAGGTCTCCAGATGTTCCTAAGCATGAGGGATGTCCTACTGGATCGTTTGTGAGGCCAACCAGAGTCCACAGAGCTGATCTTTGTCCTGCTCTGATGGAGAGCCCCTTCACCGGATCCCAGGACACAGAAAGGAAGACAATGTCTTTCCAGGTTTGTCTCTTCTATATGCATCTTCACGGTCCTTTCATGAGTGGAATCAGCTGGCTCAGCGCTCACACTGTCCTGAGCAGGACAGAACAAGGAGACCAGCCCTGAGCATACGTGTTCCCTCTATACACAGGACAAAGAACTCGATGCTTGGAGCGTCCACCTGCTTCTCTCTCCTATTTGTTCCTCAACAATGTGCCTAAAGCTGTGGCCTGGGGGACTTTTCTCCTAGACTTGTTCGGAGTGGACATGGCTTCTGGACATGGCTAGGTCGGAGGCAAAGATTCAGGGAAACGGTGGGTGATGTCCTCATGAGTTCTCCATGTGCTTTTTTCTCTTCCTGGTCCTCCTCCCTGTGCTGATGTGGTTGACCTCCCACCTCCAAGTACCAGCCCAACACCTGTGCCATCCCAGATCCCTCTGAGAGGATGCTGTGTCCCTCCACCCCATACAAGGGATCCCTGTCAAGGACCCTCAGGTACCCAGATGGGAGCCCTGAAACATGACCCTTCATGGTCAAGTCCATGCCTGTTTCCTGCCTTTTTTCCTGAAGCCCCCAGCACCTGTGGCTGGCCTCCTTTGACATGGATTCAGATTCAAAATTAAAAATAATTGAACCTGGATCCCAATTTTATTGGAAAGACAATGGAATAGCGCAACTCTCTACATTCATGACTCCTTCCTTTCCCAGACCAATGTAACAAAAATAAAATGTCAAATTAAATGCATGACTGTGAACCTTGTCCCTTTCTGCCTTATGCTTGGGGCTTGGTTGGGACCCAGAATTACAGAAGCCAAGGGGCAGGGAGGGAGGTTGGCAGCCTAGTGACTTGGGACCCGTCATCCTCTCCCCATGCTCTCCATTGCACTCTCCACAGAACTTTCCTTTGCTTCTGAGCTTTAAGTTCCTCCCATTATAAATGGAGGCTGATGTTCCTTACTTCAGGGGATATTTTTAGGATATCACAAACACACACACACACACAGCATAATCACTGTGTATGTGCAATTTGTTTCCCCACATTTCTTGTGTTTCTTTTTTTTTTTTAAGGGAAGCTTTGAGATCATTATAGTTCCACATGTAGTTGTGACAAATACTACTACAGAGGGGTCCCAGAAAGACCCCTCATACCCTTATCCGGGTTTCCACAATGGAAGTATCTCAGAAAACCAAAGTACAATAGCATAACTGGGATGTTGACATGGTTACAAACAGGATCTGGAATCACCATTAGGATCCTTTGTTTTGTCCTTTTCTGGGCATATGCACGACCCTCTCACACACACTGCCTCCTTTACTCCTGGCAACCACTGAGATAGTCTCTATTTCTCTCTGTTTGTCATTTCAAAAACAGTATTATATATATATATATATATAAAATCATACAGAATGTAATTTCTGGGGGCTGGCTTTTTTCACTAGCCTTAATCTCATTTGTGTGTCTCATTAATTTGTTCCTTTTTATTGTTGAGTACTGTTCAGCTGCATGGATGGGCCACAGTTCAACCCTTTGCCCATTGGGACATCTGGGTTGTTTGCAGCTTAGGGCTCTTATGAATAAAACTGCTATAAACATTCAGTTACAGGTTTTGGTGTAAACACAAGTTGTCATGTAGGATAAATGCCCAGGAATGAAACACCTAAGTGTATGGTAATTGCATGCTTAATTTTGTAAAGAAACTGCCCAACTGTTTTCCAGATGGCTGTAACATTTTATGTTCCCACCAGCAGTACATGAGTGAATCTCTTTCTCGGAGTCCTCACCAGCCTTTTGTGCTGTCTCTGTTTATATTTTAGTGCTTCTGATAGTCTTTCAGTGGGTGGCATCAGCTGGCCCAGGCCATGATCATGTGCCCTGAGCAGAGCTTAGCATGACAGGTCTGGCCTCTGCCCAGAGGTCTCCTCTGTACATCAGCCCAAAGTAGTGAGAGCTCACTGCTGTTTCAGTTTGCAGTCCTAACCAGCTAATGATGTTGAACATCTGTTCATGTGCTGATTTGCCATGTGTATATCTTCTTCAGTGACATGTCTCTTCAGGTTTTTTTGCCCGTTTTCTGACTGGAGTGTTTGCTTTCACTCTTACGAGCTGAGAGTTCTTTATGTATTGTAAATACTAGTCCACTATAGGATATGCCTTGTGAAAATATTTTCCCCCTCTTTGCAGGTTGTCTTTTCAGCCTCTACAAGTTAAAAATATTTTATTTATTTACTTATTTGAGAAAGAGAGGAGAGAGCACAAACAGGGGGAGCAGCAGAGGGAGGGAGAAACAGGCTTCCCATGGAGCAGGAAGCCCAATGCAGGGCTCCATCCCAGGACCCGGAGATCATGATCTGAGCCAAAGGCAGATGCTCAACGGACTGAGCCAGTCAGGCGCCCCTATTTCTGCTCCTATCATTATTATCTGTTTCTTCTGCTTCCTTTGGGTTCAGTCTGCTATTCTTATTCTAGATTCTTAAAGTGGCAGATTATCATTTGAAGAATTTTCCCTTTCTCTAATGAATGAATTTAGTGCTATAAATTTCCTTGTCACCACTGCTGTGGTTGTGCTTCACAAATTCTCTTACGTTGCATTTTAATTTTACTTCATGTATGTTCTACTTTCCTTGAGACTTGTTCTGTGACCAATGGGGCATTTAGAAACATGTTTTTGAGTTTCCAAGAGTTGGCAATTCTTATGTTGTCTTTCTGTTACTGATTTCTAGTTTGATTCCACTGAGGTTAGAGAACACACTCTATGTATATATGATTCAGTTCTTTAAGTGTGTTGAAGTTTGTTTTATGGCCCAGGAGCTGGTCTATCTTAGTATGTGTTCTGTGAGGACTTGAAAAGAAAGTGAATTCTGCCATTGTTGATTGAAGTATTCTGCAAATATTGATAGTTAATGGGGTTAATGTTAATGGGGTTGTGCATTACCACGCCTATTTGGCTTTACTTTCTAGTTGCTGTTTTCAGGTAGGAAATTGGAATAATTCAAAAGTTATGCCACAACTGTCATCTTCCCTGTGAGCAGTGCTAATTTGCATTTTTTCTATGTTGCAGGGCCATTTAGACTTACCTTCCTGATCAAATCTTTGTCTAGGTTTCTATTAGGCTGGTCTTTTTCTTAATTTTTAGGAACATTTTTATATCTAGAGAGAAGCAGGTTTTTTTGAAAAATTAATTGAAAATATTTTTTCTCTATTATCTTTTGACTCTACTAGTAGTTTTCCCTAACCACAACTATCTTATTTTTATGCAGTGTTGTATTATTGACTATTATTGAGTATTATCAGTGTTGTTTTTGTCGACTATTTGAAGTATTTCAATACTTAAATGTGATTCTGTTAAAAAAAGAAACCTAACCACAACACCACGTCACACCTAAAAGAAATGGACAGTAAGTCCTTCATTTCCTCGATTATCACATCAATGATCACATTTTCCATGGTCTCATAAATATGTTTTGTTTTATTTTCACATCTTGCCTGTGGGGATGAGAATCCAAATAAGGTCAACATATTGTGATGGAGTTCCCATGTCCCTTGAGCTTCTTTTAATCTAAAGGGTTCCCTCCCATAATGGGCACAGAAATACTAATACATAATACAAAAGCACAGCTGTGATGCAGTCGAGAGGAAAATGTCAGGGTGGGGGGAAAGAAACTGAAGAATATGTTCGAAATAAACTCACTCCTTAAAGTTGGAGCAGGAGAGCTGGGACCAGAAATATCAGTCATTTTCAGGCAACCAGCTCACATTTACTGAACACCTGATATAAGTAACCCACGACCCAGCAGGCAGATGACATTAAACATTTCAAAAGTTCCACACTATTGCAAGAACTAAACAGATTAAGACCACAATCCAAGAGATGGCCACGGGTCATTGGACTGTCTGCAATTTTAGCTCTCACTTCGTTTTTTCTGGACATGGACAGTATAAGTCCTTCAGAAGCAAGCAAATCTAATCTAAATTCTAGCCAGGCAGTTAATTCACCCCAGCAAAATAAGTGGTCCATTTAGCTGTCCTCCATTACTATAGTAACTTCTATTCAATAAGTGCTTTTTAAAAATATTTATGCATTTAAGAGAGAGAGGGAGAAAGCACGAGCAGAGGGTGGGAGCAAAAGCAGAAGCAGACTCCCCACCAAACAGGGAGCCCAACACGGGGCTCGATCCCAAGACCCTGGGATGATGACCTGAGCCAAAGGCAGACACTTAACCAACTGAGCCACCCGGGTATTCTTCCACTCCCATAAGTGCTTTTTGAGCAAGTCCCCATGACCTGCCCTGTGCCAGGTAAAGTGTATCATGGAAAAAGGTTTGTAATACATTCCTTCCCTTCCTCCTGTAAATCCTAAATATCTTGCTAGCCAAGATGTCTAACCTAAACCTAGATTACAGACACGGAGGACACGGAGCTCTGAGAGTGCTCAGGAATGGTAACTAGCCCATGCTGTAATCCACTGCCTAACACAGTGCCTGGCACACAGTAGGGCCTCCACAAGCATTTGTTAAAGGAATTGAAGAGTGGATAGATTAATGGGTCTGTGGTAGAGAGCTGAACCTTCACATCCCAACATCTGCATCCAACCCTAGCCTTCACTTTCTTTCTTAAAAAAAAGAAAAAGGAAAAAGAAAGTACTCTGCAAATATTTTGTAATATAATTCGACCTGGACAGACAATTTTCCCAATTTTGTTTAGTTGTTTATCTGTGCTCTCTTTTTCATTAACTGAGCCTCCTTAGGACGGTTATTTTGAATTTTCTGTCTGGGGATTTATATATTTCCATTTCTTTGGGATTGGTTTCTGGAGATTTAATGTGTTCCTTTGGAAAGGCTATGTTTCTGTGTCTTGGAGGTGTGGGAGGGTAGACTCGGCATCTGAAAAAAATCAGACGTCTCTCCCAGTCTTTGTGGTACGGTTTCATGCTGTGAGTGCTTTCTCCAACCAGCCCAGCTAGAGATTCTGAAGCCCTCTCAAGCCTTTCTCCGTTCGCATCCTCTCTGGGCTCCTAACCAGCGAGCTACCTGAAGAGGATAGCTAGCCTCCGCTCAGGGGCTCTCCCTGGTGTCTGTCCGCGATACTGCGGCCTCCGCGTTGCTGCCGTAAGCCTTGGGACTGGAGCTCCACCTAGTGTCCTTTGGTGGTACTGCACACTCTGGTGCGCGACCAAAATTTGATCTCCAGACTGGAATCCACATTCTGTCCACACTTAGATCAGGGCGAGACAGAAACCCGTCCCTCTAGCTACACCCAAAATACTCGGAAGGACACCCAGATACTGTAACACACCAGTGTCCTGCACGTGAGGACATGGCCTCACTGAAGGTGTCAGGGAGGTCCCCGGCTGCCAAAACATAGAGAAGCTATCAAGGTCAGGATGCTCATGTAGCTTGGGACCCAGTAGAAGGTGGTGGCTGAGCCCTTGTTACACTTTACACTGACAAGTCCAGGCTCGGGGTACAGGTCTGTGTCTGGGAAGCAAGGAGAGTCCACCAGTCACACTCCACAGAGCATCCCTGGGACCAGCGAGCAGGTGAGAAAGGAGTCAGAGGCTCCAGGCCCCATGCACTGCCTGGCTCTGCTCCCCAGCCCTGTGGCCATGAAGGCCAGATCCATGGTGAGGGTCTTTGCCAAAATCTTGGGAAGAGCTACCGTGAACACAACTCCAATTATAGTCCTCTGTTTGTCGGAGGAGGCCGGTCACTGTGGAAGGACAGCCAGCGAAGAGCGAGCAGCAAGAAGAGGAAGCCAAGGTTCAGGACGATGAGGAGAATAAGATCGAGAGACTGATGGTTGGCTTTCACCAAAGACCCCCAGAACCAGAGCTGTGAGGAGAGAGAAGAAAAGAACTGCTCGGGCCCAGGTCATTCCCAGGGGTTCTGCCATGGCCAGGAAGGAGGTGGCCCAGGGGAAGCAGATGTCTCTCCCCCTGTTTGGGTACTGGTTCAAGTCTGAAAGGGACAGGAGGGTGTACAGCAGGAATGGGTTCAGGGCGCCTGGGTGGCTCAGTAGGTTAGGTGTCTGCCTTCAGCTCAGGTCACAATTCCAGGGTCATGGGATCAAGTCCTGCATCGGGCTCCCTGCTCAGCATGGAGTCTGCTTCTCCCTCTCCCTCTGCCCCTCCCCCCCACTCATGCACTCTAAATAAATAAATAATAATTACAAAAAAGATTTGTTCTTATGGCTTTCCATAGGGAGATGAATCCATCCATTTGCCAACTTTCCTAAACTTCATGATCTGATAAGTTTTGTACAAGCTCTTCTCTAACAGGCTTTGAGTCAAACACTTACTAACTCCCTGAACCCTCCCACCTAGTTTGGTTTGTTTTTGTTTTGTTTTGTTTTGTTTTTTAACATTAAACGGCATTATCCCAATCACATAAAGAAAAAGCTGAGGCTTTCAGACTTTTAGAAAAAAGTTCCCAAGCCTTAATAATGCCCCCAGGGCCCTAAATGACATGGACTGGCCTGTCTCTTCCGCCTCACCCTGTACCACCTCTCCAGCCCTCCCTCCATTCCAGCGGAGGCTTCTAGCTCCTTGGAAGAGTCACACCACCTACCCTTCAGATTTTTACACCTGTTAATCCCTGTGCTGCGAACACTCCCAGGGAAGCCAGAAGGTTCACTTAGGTAGCTTCCACTTAGTTCATTTTAACGTTACTTCCTAAAAGAAAAGCATTCCCTGCCAAGAGAGACACATCCATGTGATTTTACCTGCGTTATTGTATGGCCTCATCGTACCCTGTACAGTAATTCACTTCATGTCCCTCGACACAGCATTACGGTTACATACCTGTGGCATTCTTTGATTAACACCAATCTCTACAAAAGGGGAAAGTACCTAAACTTAAGACATCATACCTCATTTCACCCCATATTATCCCCTGAACTTAGCACAGTGCTTGGCACATAGTAGATGTGAATAATTATGTCTTTCGGGAATGCATGAATCAGCCCTCTTGTTCTCAGAATTACACTAATGGCTTTCCCGAATCTCCATCTTATAGATGGTTAAGATGGTGGGATCTGATCCTTTTAATAAATCTTTTTACATACAGTACATCCTTCTTTATGGCTATGTTTTGTTGGTTCTGCCTCTCTGGCAACACTGGCCAATAGAGACGGCTATTACCAAAAACAGGAACAGAAAAACAGAAAATAACAATTGTTGATGAAGTTGTGCAGACATCGAAAACTCTTGTCCATTGCTGATAGAACATAAAGCGGGGCAGATGCCTTGGGAAAATGGTATGATTCCCATGGAAAATGGTATAGTGGGTCCTCAAAAAATTAAATATAAGACTACTATATGGCCTACCAATTTCACTTCTGGGCATATCCCCCCAAGAATTAAAAGTATAACGGTGGTTTCCAGGGACTGGAGGAAGAGCAATGGAGAGTTACTGTTTCAGCTGGGGAAGATAAAAAAGTTCTGGAGACGGATGGTGGTGATGTCTATGCAAGAGTATAAATGCACTTACACCACTGAGTCACGTGACCTGCATATCAACATAAACGTATTTAATGTTACTGAACCGCATGCTTTAAAATGGTTCACACGGTCAGTGTAGGCCATGTGTCTTTTGCCACAATAAAAATCATGAACCACAAGAACTCATGCAGTTGTAAGCCAACTAGGTCTGGTGCCTGGCCCACCATTTCAGAGCCAATCTTACTTTCCGGGGATTGGATCCTTCACTTGGCCTTCTACTGATCCTACTTCCGATCTGATCAGGAAGGTGCCAGGCCTGGGCCATGGCATGCACAGCGCTGTAGACAATATAACCGCGCGTAGACGTGGTCACTTCAAAATACTGTACTGGAATCCTGTCCAAAGAATCATTCAGGGAGCACTCATATTCCTCAAGGGGTGCCACCACCTCTGAGGACTCAAGAGGTGCATACCAGAAACTCTTCTGAAAAAATGTTCTCTGGGTATTTAGAAGAATGGAATCTCCCAAGGGATGTTTCCGGTTCCAGCACACCTCCTCTCTGATGAGCAAACAGCAGAGTCCCATGAAAACCAAATCCACTCTGGAACGTGGGCCTCGGAGCAACATCCCAGTGAGGGCAGATGACCCTCACCTGCGCTGTTATTGCATGAGGGGCTGTGAAGAGCTCACAATCGCCAGGGTAGTGGTACCTACATGAATGACAACCACCAGAGCTCCTGGTGTGTTGCTCCGACTGATGAATTATCAAACACCTCCTCATGGCCTCTCGCACTCACAGATCCAGTCTCTGAAAAGGCAACTCCAATCCCTTTCTTGGCCATTTCTTCTCCCCAAGCTGAGAGAAACTGTTCATCTCTCATGTCATCTGAGGTGGCAAGTTCCATCCAGGCCCATCTAAAATGGAGCATCATCTGGGCCATGGCCAGGGGCAAGGAGTCATCTTTGGGGGCCGAATGATAGAGGGATGCATATTGGACTTCTTTACTGAGCATGGGCTCAGAGGGGCCATATATGATCTGAATGGGAAAGAAAGAAAAGCCATGTTGGGTTTTAAATAAGTAGAACTTAATTGCAATGAAATAATTATTGCAATAACATTAAAACAGCCCTTCTGGGGTGCCTGGGTGGCTCAGTGGATTAAAGCCTCTGGCTTTGGCTCGGGTCATGATCCCAGGGTCCTGGGATCAAGCCCCACGTCAGGCTCTCTGCTCAGCAGGGAGCCTGCTTCCTCCTCTCTCTCTGCCTGCTTCTCTGCCTACTTGTGATCTCTGTCTGTCCAATAAATAAATAAAATCTTTAAAAATAAATAAAAATAAAACAGCCCTTCTTGGCCCTTCCTATAAACAGATTTAAAATAGTGTGAAACTCATTTTAAATTCGTTATTACTGGGTTCAAAAGAGGAGCGCAATATAATCAGCCTAAGGGTCATGGACCCACACTTCCTTTCTTCTTGAAAGTCAAATGCTGAGGTACAGAATCTTCTGGCATCCTTGGAATCTCTACCACAACACATGCCAAAGGAGTCCATGAACTCTGCATCACCTGGGGAAAACTTCAGAGCTCAAGAAGCACCCCATCTGGACAGATGGAGTGAGACGGCACCTCTGATAACAGATGTTGACTCATGGTCACCTCTGAGAGTTGTGATTTGACATAGTCCTGTCCCTTCCAAACACGGAGCTTTCCAGAGTCTTATCCCTGTGGCAGGCATTGTTCGGCAAAGACAGGGTCCCAGTTGATCTCCAGAGCAAACTCTAGAGCCGGGACCTGTTGGAAGTGTCTGTGGAGCCACCTGCAGGAAGAGGAGAGAATCCTAAATCCGCTCTGAACTTTCAAGGGACTGTAACTTCTAGTTGGACCAAATCTCTGGCCATAATTCAGGGGGTCTCTAATGTGGGTGACAGCCTCCCCAGTACCCTAATGGTCATATGGGTCCACTTAATTCTCTTGCTACTGCAGCATCACTTCCATGTGTTCATATGTCCTCAATAAGCTGCCAGACCACCATGAACTAGGTAAAGTCCTTTATGATTTCAGTGAATATTAGGACAATGGAGATAACTTACACGGTGATTCATATGGGAAATTAAAAACTCCATTTATTAGAATGCTTAAGTATTGTTGGTGGGAATGCAGAGTGGTGCAGCCCCTATGGAAACAGCATGGTGATTCCTCAAAAATTAAGTGTAGAATTATCGTACAATTCCGCAATTCCACTTCTGGGTATATATTCAAAAGAATTGAGAGCAGGGTCTCAAAGAGTTATCTTTACACCCATGTTCATAGCAGCATTATTCACAATGGCCAAAGGTGGATGAAGGGATAAACAAAATGTGTAAATACATACAAGGGAGCATTATTCATCCTAAAAAGAAGAATATTCTGGGGCAACTGGGATCAAGTCCCACATCAGGCTCCCTGCTCAGCAGGGAGTCTGCTTTTCCCTCTCCCTCTCCCCCAGCTCATGCTTGCGAGTATTCTCTCTCCATCTCTCTGAAATAAATAAAATCTTTTCTTTTTTTTTTAAAGGGCATTCTGACACATGCTATAATATGGATGAAGCTTAAAGATATCTGCTAAGTGAAATTAGCCAGTTACAGACAAATACTGTACGATTCCACTTATATGCGATAACTTATATGCGATAACTCAAGTAGTCAAATTCATAGTGCCAGAAAGCAGAATGTAGGTTGCCAGAGGCCAGAGTAGGGGAAACAGGGAGTTACTGTTTAACAGATATATAGAGTTTCTTGTCTGCAAGATGAAAAGAGTTCTGAGATGGATGGTGGGGATGACCACACAACAATGTGAATCACACTTAAAACCAGTTACGGGGTGTCTGGGTGGCTCACTGGGTTAAGCCTCTGCCTTCAGCTCAGGTTATGGTCTCAGAGTCCTGGGATCGAGCCCCACATCAGGCTCTCTGCTCAGCAGGGAACCTGCTTCCCCTGCTCTGTCTGCCTGCCTCTCTGCCTACTTGTGATCTCTCTCTGTGTGTATCAAATAAATAAACAAAATCTTTAAAAAATTTTTTCTTAAAAAAAATTTTAAAAATAAAATAAAATAAAACTAGTTATGATGGTGAATTATATGGTCTGTGTTTTCAATGAGTTTTACAATGGTTCCCTCTTAAACAGATCATTGTAGTGATGTTTCTCACATGGACTACCTTCGTGCACTCATCTGGAACCATAATCTACTCTACAGAGAGTCAGAGATGCTGGTACAATGTAGAAGGCAGGGAATAAAGGAGCAGGACAGTGGTGGTTAAGAACATGGGTTTGAAGCATTCTGCTGCTGTGTGGCTCACATGTCTGTCCTTATCAAGCCTCCTAATTTCAGTGTTGCCTCTCTGTTTCCTCATCTGTAAAACAGGAATAATAATAATACTCGGTGAGAATGAAATTAGCTAATATTTGTAAGACTCTCAAAAGAATTAGCGCCTAGTTCATGGTGGTAAGAAATAACAGGTTATTCCCCCTGCTGCTCATCTGTTGATCCTTGCAGGGTAGTGATGACCCCTGACTTCTAAGAATTAAGTGGACCCATATGCCATAATTAAGTAGACTCATATGCTTGAGTCTCTTCTGATGATGGAATCTTATTGTCTGAACTGGGACACACCTTCATCTATGCTTCTGATGGTGTGTTTTGTGACATAACTGGCCCAGACATTGATGGATGAACCATCAGAGGCATCCACCTGAGGCTCACAGCAAGCAGAATTCTCACTCAGATTCTCGATCACCTCCACCCAGGAACACGTATTATCTCACCTATGAACCCCGGATATGGGAGGCACTTGTGAGCAGGAAACATGCTTCTTCCACCCATTGTTGTGCATCTGGCATGCAGTGAGAGGCTGGCATGTCATCCATGCTCGGTAAATAGGTCTGAATGAATGAAAGAAGGAATGTTTTAAATGGAAACACCCTTCAATGCGGTGATCATATACAGCCTCACAAAAGAGTTTCTGAGTAAAGATTGTGGAGTAAAGAGAGGAGAGTTCAAGGTCTAGATCACATACAAGGAAGGAACAATGATGAAGGGAAGAAAAAGAGCATTTTACCATTCAGATTTGTACCCCCAACTGTAATGAAGAAACTCTCTGGTTTCTACTGGGATAGAGCATATGACTTAGGTCTAAAGTCTGCTTCTTCCTCCCTTACCCTCAAACATACCATAGGCTTGTTACAAGAGATGGAAGCCATTAAGAGTAGGACATTCAAGCGGAAAGAAACATGAATCAGCTGATGAATGCACAGACTAATTCAGTCATGGAGCCATAGGTGATTGCGGAGGAGGATGGATTAGAGGAGCACTGACAAAAAGAAAAGCCATCCATCTATTTATTGCTCCCTGTTTATACTGGTAGTCTCTCAGAGAAAAAAAACTGAAGGATTACCCACTAACTTCCAAGAACGTCCCAACATCCCTGCGGGATCTTGCCTGGATTCTAGATGACATCTGTATTCCTCCTCCATTCAATCATGTTGAGATGCTCATTGCTGCTGGAGCAATTCACCACACTGTCAAAATGCAAGTTCCCTAGCATCAGCCCAGCCCTCATAACTGCCTTTCACAGACACATGGTAAGCTTCGCTTCCTTTAGTGGTATTTTTTTTTTGAAACCTTCATTACCTTTTTCAGACCCTTTACCTTCTGCATCCCCACCCTCTCAGCACATCACTTTCCCCTGGCTTCATTAAGAACGTGCAGGCTGGGGATGCCTGGGTGGCTCAGTGGGTTAAGCTGCTGCCTTCAGCTCAGGTCATGATCCCAGGGTCCTGGGATCAAACCCCACACCAGGCTCCTTGCTCAGCAGGGAGCCTGCTTCTCTCTCTGCCTCTGCCTGCTTGTGTTCTCTCTCTGACAAATAAATAAAATCTTTAAAAAAAAAAAGAAAAAAGAAAAGAAAATGCAGGCTGGTAGAAAGAATTCCCTCCATATCCACTCAGACTTCCCTGGCTGTGCTCTCAAATAATACCTTGCCTGTCTGAGGACAGAAGCACTGCTGTTCCTCCCTGGACACTTTGCATCTCATTTTATCCCAATATCCCACTGATATGGCTGCACCAGCCATAACCTTCCCTCTTTCTCCTCACTGCCCTCCTCCCTTCAGTATTATTTCACTATTATAAACATGGACACAACTCTCCCAACTTGAAAATAATAAGATTCTATTTGCTATCATATTTGCTCTCATTCTCTTTTTTTTTTAAGTTTTTTTAAAATTAATTTTTGCTAGAGAGAGAGAAAAAGAGCTCAAGCACAGGGAGGGACAGAGGGAAAAGAAGACTCCCCACTGAGCAGGGAGCCCAGTGTGGGCCTCGATCCCAGGGCCCTGGGATTGTGACCTGAGCCGAAGGCAGACGATTAACTGACTAAGTCACCCAGGAGCCCCTGCTCTCATTCTCTGAAGACCCAAACTTTTAGAAATCATCATTTCCACTATCTCTCTCTATAACCTGATCTCTTATCATTTTCTCAACCCTACTGAAATAAGACTTTTAATCTACCTCAACCCAACTGAAATTACCGCCCCCCTTTTTCACTTTTTTTCTCTTTGGAAATCTGGGAGCACATAATAGATTAATCACAGTCTTGGGTATGTCCATAACACGGGGAAAAAAAATGGAAACAAATTTGTTGCTGAATGACTGAGTCCTCATTGAAAAAGGGATTCCAGGAACCTAATAATAGATATATGGAAGATGGGAATGGAGAACCAGGATGTTGACAGAGAAGAGAGAGGAGGAGAATGGGGCGGAGGGAGGAACACAGGCACGTAAAATCTTCTATTTGTCCTGGTTTTCTATTTGTGCTTTCAAATCAAGGTTGTTGGGGAGGAAAAGTTTTCCTCTATCTTTCAAAATGTTCTGGTGGCTGTCTTAAGAATTAAATTGGCATGAGACTGGAGCAAGATGGCAGAAGAGTAGAGGACCTTGTTTCATCTGGTCCCCTGAATTTAGCTAGATAACTATCAAAGCATTCCAAACACCTATGAATCCAACCTGAGATGTAAGAAAAGAATTGATGGACCTCAGCCACAACTTCTTGCTAGGCACATCTCCAAAGGCAAGGGAACAAAAGCAAAAATGAACTATTGGGACTTCATCAAAATAAAAAGTTTCTGCACAGCAAAAAGAGATAGTCAACAAAACTAAAAGGCAACCTATGGAATGGGAGAAGATATTTTCAAATGACCTATCAGATAAAGGGCTAGTATCCAAGATCTATAAAGAACTTCTCAAACTCAATACTCAAAAAACAAATAATCCAGTCCAAAAAATAGGCAGAAGACATGAACAGACATTTCTCCAAAGACGTACAAATGGCCAACACACACAAACAAAGGTGCTCAACATCATTTGGCATCAGAGAAATACAAATCAAAACCACAATGAGATAGCACCTCACACCAGTCAGAATGGCTAAAATTAACAAGTTAGAAAACGACAGATGTTGGTGAGGATGCAGAGAAAGCGGAACCCTCCCACATTGTTGGTGGGAATGCAAGCTGGTGCAGCCACTCTGGAAAATAGTATGGAGGTTCCTCAAGACATTAAAAATAGAGCTACTCTATGACCCAGCAATTACACTACTATGTATTTACCCCAGACATATATACATAGTGATCCAAAAGAACACCTACACCACAATGTCCACAACCAGCAAACTGTGGAAAGAGCCAAGATATCTATCAACCGATGAATGGATAAAGAAAATGTGGTCCATATATACAATGGAATATTACTCAGCCATTAGAAAGGATGAATACTTACCTTTTGCACCAATGTGCATTGAACTGGAGGGGATTATGCTGAGTGAAATAAGTCATTCAGAGAAAGACAACTATCATACGGTTTCACTCATATGTGGAATATAGGAAACAGCACATAGGATCATAAGGGAAGGGAGGGAAAACCGAATGGGAAGTCATCAGAGAGAGAGAGAGAGAGAAAAACCATGAGAGATTCTTAACTATAGGAAACAAACAGTGTTGCTGGAGGGGAGGGGGGTGAGGGGATGGGGTAAGTGGGTGAATAGCATTAAGGAGGGCATCTGATGTAATGAGCGCTGGGTGTTATACACAACTGATAAACTGTTGAACACTACATCTGACACTAATAATGTACTATATATTGGCTAATTGAATTTAGATTAAAAAATAAATTGGTATGAGACAGATTAACAGGAGAAAATCAAATTTAATTTCCTATGTATGGGAACCCCACATACATGAGAAATTCCAAAGCAGAAAGGCAAAATGAGGTATATATGCCATTCTGGCCTAAGAACAGGACAAAGGCCCGGGGCTTCAAAGGAGAGGAGAGCAATTCACAGGGCAATAAGAAGAACAAATGTCTGGTAATTAGATATTTGCCCTGTAATATAGATAATTCATTCAGATAAAATTTATCTCCTGTAATAACTCTAATTCTGCAAAGGACCCCATTTAGATTCTTCTAAGTAGTTAAGAGAGGGGCAAAAATTTCTCTTAACCACACAGGGTCTCAACTGTCTTCAGCTCAAAATAGTCCATATGCCACAGTGGCACGTTTTGGGGAGACTCGCTCTTGAACTCGTTCAAGGTCAATTGTGAAACCTCCCTCTGCCTTTTCCATACCTCAGAATGGCTCCATACCTCAGAATGGCACCTGGACCAGAAAATGAGTAATCAACCTACCAGAAGTTTTGAACTGTCTTAGATCATAGGCTCTAATTATGTTCCAGACTCCTTACCATGATGGTTTGACTCGTAAGCCTCTCTTAGTCCTAGGTGCCAGATCTTTTTCCTCATTTCTCCCCCACCTTCTGTTCTAGGAGACTAGGAGCCTGCAGTCCCATGTTTCTCCCGCCCCTCTGTTACGCTGCAAACCGAACTGCCATCCTAGTTCGTTAAGATGAAGAAAATAGTGGAAATGCTAAAAATTCTAACCACATAGATTGTACCTAGAGAGGGGATGCTGTAGACGTAAACAACAAACACTTGCAGAGGATTCGCATGCCAGACATAGTTCTAAGTTCCTGTGTGTACATAAAGCCCTTAATCCTTGCAACTACTCCCAGTGGGCAGTATTATTATCTCCACGTTACGGACGAGTACATTACAGACAAGTACACGGAGGCACAGAAGTTCAGTAATGAAGAGGTACGCAGTGTAATTTACAGAATAAGCGCAAAAGACAGAAGTTGAACCCAGGCAAGCTGGGGTTAGAATGCACAGCCTTCACCATTCAGCTATGCTGCTTTCCAATAAACATTAGGGGAACTAATTATATACATATAATTAATATTTATTTTATGTGTTTATTATCATTATAAGTCAATATATTTATAATATTTATTTGATTTATTAATTAGCTGATTTGTATTGATTTATTACTATTAATAATTTGTTGCATAATATAACATAAATATATAACATATAACTTATATGTAAATATATTTATAATAACTTATTATAACTTTTTCAAAAGATTATTTATTTATTTATTTGACAGACAGAGATCACAAGTAGGCAGAGAGGCAGGCAGAGAGAGAGAGAGAGGAGGAGGCAGGCTCCCTACTGAGCAGAGAGCCTGATGCAGGGCTCGATCCCAGGACCCTGGGATCATGACCTGAGCTAAAGGCAGAGGCTTTAACCCACTGAGCCACCCAGGCGCCCCTATTATAACATTTTTAATAATAAATAAGTTATGTATTTATATATTATATAACATATTATATAATTATAATTACATTAAAATATAAGCATAAACTATGAAGACTATTATAAACTATGAAGACTATTATAAGTACTTATAAATATACAAATACTAAAAATTATTATATAACAAATTATATAATAGATAAAATATTGATTTTATTGAATATCTTCAAGTAATGATTAAATATATTAAATATTAGAGAAATACATGTATTAAAATATACATTTAATATGTATATTAAATCAACAGGTACAGATATCAAATTAAAACTATAATTAACGACAGAAAATTGAGGAGGGGCGTCTAGGTGGCTCAGCTGCTTGAGTCTACCACTCTTGATTCCAGCTCAAGTCAAGATCTCAGGGTCTTGGGATCAAGCCCCGTGTCAGGAATCTATGCTCAGTGGAGAGTCGGTTTGAAATTCTCTCCCTCTGCCCTTCCCCCTGCACACACACATGCGCACATACACACTCTCTCTCTCAAATAAATAAATCTTAAAAAAAAAAAAAAAGGAAGAAAGAAAAGATTGAGGAAATACAGAGGGCTGGGAAGACACTCCCGCAGCCAGAGAGGGTCTAAGGGAGAGGCAGAACTATGGGCAGACAGCAGGGTTCTCTCTCTTTCCATCACTACCATGTTTACCACTTCTCTGCTGGCCTCCCCATCCATCCTGGAGGCCCATCCATCCTCTCCACCAGGTTTACACAGTGTTCACGCCCCGACATGTCAAAATTACTCAGCAAATAACTGGCAAGTCTTTTACCTCAACAGTGGTGATTAGCAACTGGGCCAAGCCACAGCCAAAGGCGCCTGCCCCTTTCCAACTCACTACCCAACACCAATGCGAGGGTTTTATCCAACACCGGCTGGATGTTTCTACAATTCGACTCAATTCTGACACCTTCTACCCAGAGGTGGCATCGGAACCCCCAGGGTAAGGACCTCGTCCTACAAGACTCTCCCTCCTTGAGACGCCAGTGATAAATCCAAGTTGTTCCCTATGCTTCTGACCAATCAGCTATAAACTGGAGGTTGTGAGGACGCCCTCCTCAGGTTCTGTTCATTTGCCAGAGTGGCTCGCAGAACTCGGAGAACATTTTACTTAGTAGATCACCAGCTGATTGCAATAGGCTAGAACTCAGGTGCTGCCAACTGGAAGACAGGTGTGTAAGTATTTCAGTCTAAAAGGAGGTATGAAATGGAGAATCTCATACAAGTGACCTCAGCATAACAAAACTTAACCGAGACACTGATTTGCTGTAAATGCCTGATTTACAGAAGACTGAAACTTACCTCCTCGACTGATGACTCTCTGCCAAGACTCTCTCCCCATCCTCAAGCCAGTGGACTCCCTGGTGGGACTCTGACGGGTCTCCCCTTCTTGGTGCTCCTTGCCCATAAACACCACCCACCGAAACCCTCAGCAGACTCATTTGCAGCTTGCATTTCCTGAATTGCAGTCCCTCTGCTGTTCTTGAACAAACTCGATTTCTGGAGCTTGTCTCAGTTTACCTCTTTATTTGGGTTGACAGATGTAGGGGGCAAGGTATGGGAAAAAGGCATGGACCTTCCCTGCATGCTCCGCATACCTCCACGTGTTCGCTGTCCTGGAAGGTCTCCAAGCCCCGCCTTTTGGGGTTTTTAGGGAGGTTTCGTGACATAGGCATGTTTGGTTAACTCACTGGCCATTGGTAACTGGACTCAATCTCCAGCACTCTGCTCCCCCACCCCAGATCAGTTAGAGGGAGAGGGTGAGGCTGAAATTTCCAACCCTTTAATCACTTGTTAGGCTCCAAAGGTACCCATCACCCCACCCTCAGGTGCTATCCCAAAGCCATTCATTAACATAACAAAAGACATCTTTATAGCTCCCTCCTCACAGGAAATTCCAAGGATTTTTTTAAATTTAAATTCAATTAATTAACATATATTATTTGTTTCAGGAGTGCAGGTCTGTGATTCATCAGTCTTATATAATACATTACAACACATACCTTCCCCAATGTCCATCACCCAGTTACCCCATCCCTCCACCCCCTGCCCCTTCTGCAACCCCCAGTTTGTTTCCTGAGATTGAGAGTCTCTTATGGTTTGTCTCCCTCTCTGGTTTTGTCTTGTTTCATATTTCCCTCCCTTCCCCTATGATCCTGTCTTGTTTCTCAAATTCCTCTTATCAGTGAGATCATATGATAATTCTCTTTCTCTGACTGACTTACTTCGCTTATCATAACACCCTCTAGTTCCAGCCACATTGTTGCAAATGGCAAGATTTCATTTCTTTTGGTGGCTGCATAGTATTCCATTGTATATATATATACCACATCTTCTTTATCCATCTGTTGATGGACATCCAGGTTCTTTCCATAGTTTGGCTATTGTGGACATTGCTGCTATAAACATTCGGGTACACATGCCCCTTCAGATCCCTACATTTGTATCTTTAGGGTAAATACCCAGTAGTGCAATTGCTGGGTCATAGGGTAGCTCTATTTACAACTCTTTGAAGAACCTCCATGCTATTTTCCAGAGTGGCTGCACCAGCTTGCGTTCCCACCAACAGTGTAGGAGGGTTCCCCTTTCTCCGCATCCTCGCCAGCTTCTGCCATTTCCTGAGTTGTTAATTTCAGCCATTCTGACTGATGTGAGGTGATATCTCACCGTGCTTTTGATTTGTATTTCTCTGATGCCGAGTGATATTGAGTACTTTTTCATGTGTCTGTTAGCCATCTGGATGTCTTCTTTGCAGAAATGTCTGTTCATAACTCCCTCCTCACAGGAAATTCCAAGTATTTTAAGAGCTCTTTGCCAGAAACTGGGAGGAAGACCAAACATATATTTCCTACTCTACATCACAACACCACACCTTTATCATCAGAAGCTGGGCTAGCAACACAGACTGATCCTAGCCTACTCCATGCAAGTCAATAAACACCATTATAATCAGATCCTTTCACCACCCGGAAGGAATGAGGTAAGCCATCTGCATGTGACTTTACATATGGCTGCCCACAACAGCCATCACCCAGCAGCTGGCTCCCCTCCTGCTGCCCAGCACCCCAGCATGGAGGCCAGAGACGTAGCAGGGGATGGGAGGGTTGCTGATGTTCAGCACCAGGGAGCACTGCCCTAGAACCTCATGGTTGGCTTCACAGGCTATTCTAATGCTGGTCTTAGAGAAGGAAACAGAGCTGCTATGTAAAAGGGCCAGGAGGAGAATGGGACAGTCTGAATTCCTGTTAAGTGCAAAGAGTTGAGGACTGACTCTGAGGGGCTACAGAGCAGGGAAGAACCACAGACCATCCTGACTGGCCCTCTGCAAGCTCTGGGAGAAAACCAGCCCAAACAAGGCCACTCAAAAGTGGACAGATGACTTGAAAAGACATTTTTCCAAAGAGTGCACGCAAATGGCTAAAAAGCACATGAAAAGAGGTTCAACATCCCTAATCATTACAGGGGAAAAAAAGGTAAGATACCACTTTATACCGGTTAGGATGACTACTATCCAAAATAACAAAACAAAACAGAAACAAACACACAAAAAACAATAGCGTAGGGGCACCTGGGTGGCTCAGTCAGTTGGGCATCTGCCTTCAGCTCAGGTCATGATCCCAGGGTCCTGGGATCAAGCCCTGCACTGCGATGGCTCCCTGCTCAGTAGGGAACCTGCTTCTCCCTCTCCCACTCCCCCTGCTTGTGTTCCTGCTCTCATTATCTCTCTGTCAAATGAATAAATAAAACCTTAAAAAAAAAAAAGCGTTGGCAAGAATATGGAGATATTGGAACGCTTGGGCACCGTTGGTGGGAAGGTAAAATGGTGCAGCCACCGTAGAGAACTAAAAACAGAACTACCATATGATTCAGCAATTCTGTTTCTGGGTGTTTACCCAAAAGATTTGAAAACAAGGACTCAGAGAGATATTTGTACACCTGGGTTCACAGCAACAACCTCATTCAGAACAGCTAAATCATGGAAGCAATGCAAGTGTCCATCAAAGGATGAATGCATAAGCAAAATTATGCACATACATATACAATGGAATATTATTCAGACTTACTGAAGAAAATTCTGCAGCATGCTACAACACGGATGAACCTTGAGGACGTTATGCTAATGAGCCAGTCACAAGAAGACAAACACTGTATGATTTCACTTTTATGAAAGACTTTGAGAAATCAAAAGAGACAGAAAGTGAAATGGGCTGGGGAGGGAAAATGCAGAGTTAGTGTTTAATGGTTGGAATTTCAATGATACAAGATGAAAAGCATTGTGGAGATGATGGTGGGGATGGCTGCATAATACAATGAATATATTTAATATATTTAATTCCACTGAAATGTATACTTCAAAATGGTCAAGATGTAAATTTCAGGTCATGTGTATTTTACCACAATAAAAGAAATTGGGGGGAGGGGAAGCAAAAAAAAAAAATCGAGGTATCCTGAATTAGGCACAGAAGTAGATACAAAGATGGAGGTTCTGGGCTCCATGGATAATAATAACGTATAATGAGCTGAACTAAAGAAACAAACAGGCGTGTTGAGATTTGCTACAGGCTCCATGGTGAGAACCGGTGACTAATTTCTGGTTGTGGTTTCCTGCACATGAAGCACTCACAGGACATGAATGGATCATAAATTAAAGCTCAGCATCATTGGGGGCCTCTATGGACCTCTCCCCAATGGAAACAGACGCAGGGCCAGGCTGGTAGAGTCCTCCCTGGGAGCAAGCAGGAAATCAGGACTGTGTCTGGGAATTCACCCTCCAGGGCCTGCTCTCTGCAGCTGGGGCTCCCAACAGACACCATCCCCTTTCCTCATAGGCAACTTCCATGTAGCACTAATGAGCCACTAGGGGCCAACTCTTCACAGGAAGTTGAAACAACTTGCAGAGAATGTCGAAAGAGAGGCTCATCCTTCTTCCCAGCAGATTTCCTCAGACACTGCTCTCCCCAGGGGAGCAGGGACCACTCAGTGTCATTGCCATTGCAATGAGATGTCTTCCAGGTTCACGGAATCATCTCCCTCCAACTTGTGCTTTAAGTGTCTACTCCAAGGCCATGCCAACCATGGAGTCTTCCAGGAGAGCCTAGTATTATCTCTTAGGAGCTGAAGCCTTTCCCAGGGGATTGCAAGTCACTGTCCTGCCTGTAGTATCTTGTCTCCCATGCGCTTGTGGGCAGAAGCTAAGCTTCCCATGGACTTTGCCTCACAATGTCAACCAACCTTCAGCAGATGACTTTGTTTTGGCTGCTGACCTTCTGTTGTATTTACCTTTTGTCAATGAAAGTTGGTGTTGTCTAACTGATGAACTCTGACCCCTAAAAATCATTATCTAGACTGACTTCATGTGTGAGCCACACAGAGCTCATCAGGGTCTTGCCAAACCCATTTTCAGAACATGCCATCTTCTATTTGCCCAAAACTTTAGGCATCTCATGTTGTCAGCCAAAAACTACTGGGTTGGGCTCATTATAATTTTTCAATATGAGATACAAGTGATATTTCGGAACATCCCTGCCTTTGTTTTTTTGATGTATTTGCCAAGAAGGATGCAGATCATTTGTGCTTTTTCTTAGGTCTTTGTATACAGACAGATAAATCGCTTTTGAGCCAAGGGACGTGAGCACAATCCAGACTTCCCATAACTGATGTTCACATACATCAGTTCATACATTCAATACAACCTGTCATTTATACCTTTCAGAATTTGATAGAAAGTGCAGTTTCTGGAAATTGTAGGCAGAGACATGACATAAGGCAAGTGTTGATTTTATTCCAACCATTTATGCATGGGAAGCTGGGCTCTCTCCCCAACTAGGGTGAAGCAGTGTGAATGCAGGCCTACCCCATCCCATTTCTCTCTCCTGTAGAACTGGAACTCTCCCTATCATACAGCAAGTGTCCAATAAATACTGACTAAATAAATCCTATAACGAGAGAAGGAATGTTGGCAATTAGACCAACAACATCATTTTACAACTGGAATGGGTGAGGCTGGAGAAATGTGGGACACAAGAGTTCCAGGCTCTGCTCCAGGATGGACCCTGGCAGCTCCCTCAGCACAATCACAGATATAATCATGATGACTGCCAAGATCATACCCGGCATCCAACCATCCCACCACCCCAACGACAACATGGAGATTAGGAACCTTAATCCCCAAACACTCAGATGCCGCATGACACAGCCTACTACCCGAACTCTGTTTTCTGGCATTTTCCATCCTGTCACATCACAGATGGTTCTCCAACATCTTGTGCCATTCTAACCAATCCCCCAAATATATACTCAGAATAATCAAAGGATAAGATGGGTCTGCTCCAAATTACGACCTAGATCTGTCAACTCTCAGTCCTCTGATAAAGGCAAAAGAGGCCAGAGAGTTCTGAGGAAGAACATGGCTAGCCCTCTTCAGGGAATGTGCATCTGTGGAGGCCCACACTCCAGCTGGGGCTTGAGCTAACCTGGAAGATTCCCAACAGGAAAAGCTCTTACGTCCCTGACCTACAATATGAATGCAATCCTCTTTCTTTCTACTTTAGCCCCTGGGGTAGGTGATTTGTTTGTGATCTGCAGAACATGGACAAATTCCCTGTGGACTGCCTGTAATCAGGAGCGTTGGGCATTCACTTTGGTGGGGACCATAAAATCCCTCCAATAGTAGGGACAGTGTTCCAGCCTAGAGGATAAGAGAACCGGCCGTGCTGCCCTGGACCCCAGGTATTGTCCCTGTGCCCCAGAGCAGTGAGATTTGAGTAGGTTGCTACCCATAAGTCCACAAGCATACTTCCCAGCCTTGTGCATCTTTAACTGTAATTTTCCATGGGGTGGTCACACTTGCCATCTGACCCAGCTACTTCATAGGGCTGCAGATATAGGGAAGGTCTTTATACAGTTGAATCAATATAACTCTTTCTTTGGAGATCTAATTTTTTTATTTGAGAGAGAGAGAGAGGGAGGGAGAGCAAGCACAGGGAGGAGCAGAGAGAGAGAAATATGCAGACTCCCCACTGAGCACAGAGCCCAATGCAGAGCTCCATCCCATAACTCAGAGATCATGACCTGAGCCAAAATTAGGAGTCAAGACATTCAACTGACTGAACCACCCAGGTGCCCCTGAATCACCATAACTCTTTCAGATGTTATTGAATCACAGCTTGAGAATGCTATCGGCTAACCCCATTAGAAACTACAAAGTGCAAAATTTAGTCACACTGGTAACTCATACGACGGCTCTATGCTCTGGGCTCAAGCAACTGCAGGTCCCCCGTTCCCAAACCAGGACCTCACCTTCTGCACAATGGCACGATTGTCTGCTTCAAACGACACCCCACAGTCCCACAAATAAGACCTTGGGGTCACCCTAAGTTCCTAATCTATAGAAATTTTTAACCAAAGGGTTCAAAGAGAAGCAAGCTATTCTGGGAAGGAGCAGGTGCCCCCCACCGAGGGAGAGCACGTAGTGAGAGCACTCTCACTTCCAGAGGTGCTCCGGGCCAGTTTCTCCTGTAGGTGGGAGGCTGCAGCAGTCCATTCTACCTGCCAAAGCCCTGTTTCCCTTGATCCTGCTCCAGGTGGGGCATCACGGAATCTGCCGCCAGCCCCGGAGGAGAGAAGTGAAGGCCGGACTGCAATCTAGGGAAAGAACTGAGATCAGCACAGGCAGCCAGGTGGGACCCAGGGAAGCTGGAACGGAGGAGAAGCTCAGACACAGGCACCCTCGATGTGAGGTTATCAGATTCACATGTGGTGTCACATGACCGTTCATCTAACAGCTCCTCTAAGGGAGGCGAGGGTCTGGCTTCTGGGTGTCCCTCTGTCAGCATTCCACATGACATCTAATGTGGTTCTGAGGAAAGGATGTAACAGCTCAATGAGGAGCTGCTGCCCACAGACTTCCACGTGACATGGAAGGACTGTGCCGGGCACTTTCAGTTACCCACCCTCTCGTCCTCACAGGCCATCCCCATCGTTCGGAGAGGGAAAAGGAGAACAAGCAGTCAAATCCACTTCAAGACAAAAGGTGAGCCAGAGCATCAGTGTCACCCATCTAGCCCAGTGAGCAGCAGAGAATTCTAGAGACTGGGACATGGGCCCGCATGGTGCAAAGTCCTACACGAACAGAATGGATTTTTTGATGTCTCCATTGAAGGGTCCTGAACCAAACACTAGGAAATGTGGAATTTTAAAGAAAATACTGAGGAGGCTGTCTTTATTGTCTTACATTTCCTAGTATTCTCCCCGACACACCAGGCGCCATTTTCCTTTCCACTTCACCATGAGTTTCCAATACATCTCAATTCTACTCCCCATTGGCTTTAAACATACCAGTTTTTGAGTTTCTGGATGGCAGGAGTGTTCCCAGAACACAGGGTCTATTGAACACTCTTCACTGGTGGCCCCACAGGGACGAGATGAGTGCTCCACAGCCACCCAACTGATAATGGCGTGAGAAGATGGATGAAAGTCTCCTCGTTTCTGCCATTTCGCTTTGCTTCAAGTTATATGAAAGTAGCTGCCGATGTCCCTTAAGAATTCAGAATCCATGCTACAGATCAAGTCCCACAATACAAAGCATGATCACAACACAAATTCTCTATAGAACATGATGGGACCAAAGCACTACCCAGGGATCCAGTCAGTGCCAGAAATTTCTATGATAAAAAAAATTCAGCTACATCCTTAAATTTTGTCATAATGAGGCAAAACTTTGTCTTGAGAAATCATATCTAATGTTAAGATTTTGGTAAAGAAATCATTTGAAGCCAATGGGTAAATAAATTACTCTGACTTATCTACTACATGAAGCATGAAGTAGAGGACCAGGAGGAACAGGACAGGAACAGGGTATAATGCTGACAGTGTTAGGTTAAGGTCCTGAAGAAATACTTCATTTGGTTTTCTGTTAAAAATTTGGTGGAGGGGCACCTGGATGGCTCAGTTGGTTAAGCGACTGCCTTCGGCTCAGGTCATGATCCTGGAATCCCAGGATCGAGTCCCGTATCAGGCTCCCTGCTTGAGGGGGAGTCTGCTTCTCCCGCTGACCTCTCTCCTCTCGTGCTCTCTCTCTCTCTCTCAAATAATAGATAAATAAAATCTTTTTTAAAAAATTTGGTGGACATGAACAACTCTGCACCTAAAATCGGATTCCCGTAGGCTGCTAAACTTTGTGCAAATTCTTCATCCTAGCTTTCGAAAAATCCTTCAGAATTTAGACTTCCCGGGGATAAGGCAATCTCAAGAAATTATAGCTTCTAGAAGATACAAGAGAGGATGGCACATGGAAAGTGCGTAGACTTGCCCCGAGTGATTCCAGGGGCAGGAACAGGAGACAACCACGGTGATGAAAATCAGCTAACACAGGGCAGCCTGGAGAGGAAGGCCACTAGCTCTGTGGCTCTGGGAGCATCACTTAATTCTGCTGTGCGTCCCCTGCCTCATGTGGAACAGGGACATTTAGAAAATGACTGCAGAGGAGGGCTCTGAGGAATACCAAAGGCATCTGTGTACAGCACTAAGCACAAGGAGCACTTGGCGAGTATTAGCTGTTCACCTTCCCCAGCTGATGGCTGCTGGCCAAGAATGAGAGTCCAATGTCTCCAGGTCAGCTGATTTTTCAAGAAGAGGCAGAATCCAGATTTTATACGAAATCCTTGATTTTTTAAAAGATTTATTTATGTATTTATTTGAGAGACAGAGGGAGGGAGAGAGAAAGAAACAGACTTCCCGCTGAGCAGGGAGCCCAATGCAGGGCTCAACGCCAAGACCGTGGGATCATGACCTGAGCCGAAGGCAGATGCTTAACAGAGTGAGGCACCCAGGCCAGGCACCCCATGGTCCTTGATTTTTAAAATGTCAGCAAATAGGAAATATCCTGTAGATCATTAAGGGTTTAAACCAAATAAATACACCTACAGGCAATGCCTGGTTTCTTCCTCTGGTCTACAGTGGTCACAGGTCCTGGATCACATGGATCAGATACATAGTTACTCCTCATTCATATATTTGAGGAAATTCCTATTGACACAGAGCCTTGGGCTTGCCTATGATTCAAGCCTGCCTGCCTTTCACTCTCCTCTTAGAAACCTACAGGGGTGCCTGGGGGGCTGAGTCACTTAAGCATCTGCCTGCAGCTCAGGTCATGATTCCGGGATCCTGGCTTTGGGCCCTATGTTAGGCTCCCTACTCAACCGGGAGTCTGCTTCTCCTCTGCATGAGCGCTCACTCGCTCTCTCTCTCTTAAATAAATAAATAAAATATTTAAAAAGGAAGAAACAAACAAACAAACACCTGTAATTTATGCTATAAGCCAAAACTTTTTTTGCTAAATGCATTCATTAATCACAACAGAACATTTCTCATTCAGTGTGGTGTCTGCGTGTTTTCTATGGTCAATTTTGGTGTGCAGTACGCTTGTGAAAGTTCATTCTTCCCTTTGACAGCTCTGTTAAGGACTGACCACGTGCTGCGGATTGTTCCGGGCACTGGGCACAGACAGAGAACAGCGTCGACACAACCCGTTCTCAGGAGGGAATGGTCTCATAGGGAAAACCCACCATAAACTAGTTCACAGTTGACAAAAACTCCCACAGAGATACAAAGTGACAAATCAGCACATGAAGGTCCGGGTGGAGAGAACACCAGGCCAAGAACAGCCCATGCAAAGGCTGTTCTGAGGCAGGTACGGCACACAGTCCCAGGTGGCTGGCGGGACATGCAGTCAGATAAGCCGGCAAGAACCAAGGCACAAAGTCCTTTCTAAAGAGGACATGCCAGCTGAATTGAGCTCGAAGATTCAGGACACTGAATCTCAGTACACAGCACCGGAGGAACGAGGCGGGTCCTCTGTAGAAGGATGGGTGAGGCACAGGCTCCGGGCTCAGACTGTGGGTTCCCAGTCTCCTTTGCCACTTCCCACCCACACGGTCGAGGCAAACTACTCCTCTCAGCCATTTCACCCAAAAACTGGGAATAAAACAAAAGTACCTATTTTGGTACATAATTAGTACATAATTTTGTACCTATTTAGGTACATTAAAGTACCTATTTTGTAGCAATTAAGAGAGATCGTGCATGTAGACGCCTTAGCACAGTGGCACGTGATAAGTACTTGATTAAAAGCAGCAGTTACCATAGATACGAAACTCTGGTCACGGGGCACCTGGGGGCTCAGTGGTTTAAGCCTCTGCCTTCAGCTCAGGTCACAATCTCAGGGTCCTGCATGGGCTCTCTGCTCAGCAGGGAGCCTGCTTCCCCCCCATCTCTGCCTGCCGCTCTGCCTAGTCGTGATC